>NC_134703.1:121484004-121822754 GCF_043290135.1 Rhipicephalus microplus
TGCAGCGTACTCTGAATTGTCTGCAGTTTCCAAGAGGATGGTCTTTTTGGGGATACTTCAAAGCATCAATTTTGGCCTACCTGTCTATCTGTGTGTTTTTCTTTCTGCTTCTGTCACCCATTCAGTTCAATGGCAAAAGCGCAACCATTTCCTCATCGACCAGCCGTCATGATAGCCCCACCACGGTGGTCTAAGGGCTAAGGTACCCGGCTGCTGACCCGCAGGTCGCGGGATCAAATCCCGGCTGCGGCGGCTGCATTTTCGATGGAGGCGGAATTGTAGTAGGCCCATGTGCTCAGATTTGGGTTCACGTTAAAGAACCCCAGGTGCTCGAAATTTCCGGAGCGCTCCACAACGGCGTCTCTCATAATCTTATGGTTGTTTTGGGACGTTAAACCCCACATGTTTACCTATCTATCAGCCATCCTGATCATTTTTTGCGTATATACGTGCTGACCTTGTCCATAAACATACACAGCATATCACCACGTTCCTTTCCTGAAGTTTTGCTATCACCCCTATTACTTTACGTTCAGTGCAAACCGCACTTATGATGTTCGAAAAGCTTCGAGGCTGTGGTAGATTATTCTGTTAAGATTACACCCACTTCGTGAACATTACATATTATTCTGGAACCTACGGCGTCGCTAGCAATAACGCTAGAACATTCCGTTGCAAATGTATAAGTGCCGACGCGCTTCGCCGCTTGTCAGATGATCGACGGCTGACACTGCTCGCCGATATCAGTGCTAGTGTTTTGCTGTAATTTCACTTTCCTTTTATGTGGCCACAAGTTAGGCCCGAATAAACAGTTTAATATTTAACCATCCAGTCTCCTGCCTTCATCCACGTCACAACCCCGTGACATCTGATGGAGGTGGAGCTTCGTTTATGTACCTGATGCCCGCATCAAGCCGTGAACTCAGCCGACGTCGCGGAGAATACACCGACGTCAACGAGAAGCAGCGAACAAGCCACGGGCAGCAAGGTCTACCACTGGAATACGGGCCATTACAAGACAAGGCACGGAAGACGAAGGCCATGACTTCGACTGCGGCGACAATGGCAGCCGCTGCATCACAGCCCGTGATCGACATGCATCAACGCAGTGAACGACACTTTCCGCGGGTCATCCTTCGAAGATCCAGAGACCTGGCTAGAGACGTATGACCGCGTAACCGCCCTCAATCACTGGGACACTGAAGAAAAGCTCCGTCGCGTGTACTTCTACCTGGAAGACACCACAAGGACCTGGACAGAAATTCGGAAGTCTGCGCTCCAAATGTCGGATGTCTTCCGCGGTGCATTCCTGCAAACGTTCGTGAGCGTCGCTCGCAAAGAGAGGGCCGCTGCTTTGCGAGAGAACTGGGTTCAGCTACCAAATGAAAATGTTGCCATTTTCACAGAAGAAATGACCCCCCTATTCCGTCACACTGACCCGGACATGCCTGAGGAGAAAAAAGTTCGTTTCCTCACGCAAGGGGTCAGACAGGACCTCTTCGCGGGATTGATAAGAAACCCTTCGAAGACCATCCAAGGATTCCTCATGACTACCAAGCAACGACTATTGAAAAAACGATCGGAATACGCACACGACAGTTCAAGCGCCACTCGGCTCCAGGTTATGCAGAAATACAACCACTATGCTCCGATGACCCGCACGACACCATAAGGGCTGCTGTGCGCAGCGAACTTCGCCAAATGTTCCCCTAATGCCAGCCTCAAGTTTCGTCCATCACAGACATCGTCAGAGAGTAAATCCAGTATTCCATGGGTATTCCTGAGACATCGCAACTACAGCCTCAAGCCAAGAGCTACGCTGATGCTGCCCGACGCTATACTCTACATGCACGTCAAGAAAATGCGCCGCCGCATTTTCGTCGCCAGACACCGCCACCGCCACCACCGCCGACGCCATACCGTGCACCCACCGGCCAGTGCAATGCTCCGAGAAAAACCGACGTGTGTGGCACCCCCGACCACCGGCCTCTCTGCTACCACTGCGGGGAAGCTGGCCACACCTACCGCCGCTGCCAGTACCGCCAGGTGAGACTACGTGGTTTCGCCATCGACGCGTTGTGTCCACAGTGGGGAAAGACCACGTGGCCACAGTGGGGAAAGACACTAGGAACACTGACTTCTCTCTTACGCCCGCGTTTCCGCGCCCAGTTTTCCGGAAATACTGCTTACCAAATGGCTCATATATTTGTTATTTTTTATAGGGATACTGACACAATAGTTTGCAGATGGGATAGCCTTTGGGATCAAATGCAGTGAACATGCCCATATTATCTGCGAAATAACAACAGCGAATATAGCAAGCTTGGAAGGAATTCGTAGTTCATTTCGAAGTTCGCGTGAGTGATCGACTCTATCACGCTATCGACACCCTCTAAGGAGACTCTTGGGGACCCCTTACTTCACTTAAGTGACCATGCTGCAAGGAGGGTATGACAACGTCACAGCCGCCATTTTTCTTTGGTCGCGTTTGTTGCAGTAGACAATTACTCAGCAGCCGCTCGCGAGTCCGTGAGTGCGGCGCACGAGTTCAATGTTTTGTGTTTGATGGCATTGCTGTCCAGTTTTCAGTTCGCAAATCTTCTTGATTTGAACCACGTGGACACGCGTCATATTTCTGCGTTCTGACATGGTCGAGCGTGCGCCCACTAGGTGGTCAGAGTTGCACCCGGTGGCTTGTGAGCTTTTTGAAGCCAAGACTGGCGCAGGTCGGTAATAACGAGCTTGCATTCAATAATTTCTCGCGAACTGCTGAAAATCTCGAGTAGTGTTATGACTAAGATGATCCCACGAACACATTACAGCAAAAGAACGCGAAGCCGAAACTTTTGTATCAGTACCCCAATATAGAATGGGTACGAAGCTATCGAACACGTGACTGAGGCAAAACGGGCTAATGAAATTAGCAAATTTGCAGACGTAGAGTGGCATCAATTATTACGCTATCTATACACAAGAAGTTCTGGAGCCTTCCTGTTTTTCTTTCTGCTGTTGCCGAAAGTCAGCTTACAACGAGGATGATTCCGATCTCTCGCGTAGAATGTAACCACATACTAGGTGTGTTAAGAAAAGGGTCTGGAATTCTCAAATACAAAAAAATGCAATACTTATATAACTCGTTGCCTTCCCAACTGTTTTTTCTGTAGCATCAAGTATCTTCAAGTGATTAAACTCATGAATTTCGGATACCAATTAAAAAAGGTGAAATACTAGACTTATCAGCTCGACTTGTTAGGCCACTATGACACAATCAAGAATTGAAGAATTTAATGCAAAGTACTCAATGCGGCAGTCAGATTTCAGAAGCGATATAAAGCAAATATTGTTGCGTACCGTTATTGAACGAACTTTAGCGGCGAGACTGGAACACAGAATATAGCGCAAAAATATACGTCCAGAATCATGTCACTAACTGTTCCAGAAGACAATTGCAGAGGCGCGATTCCACCGCGTTCTTTTACGTGTGGGCACCGTGAGTTCTCTGGTTGCTACCGCAATGCACACAATCTCAAAACGAAGTCACTTGACGCTTGATAATACGGCACTCACTCATTTCGAAAGCCTCACATACTATGGCAGTGCGGTTTTTTTTACAGTTTGTGTTTGGTCAATAAATTCTGGTGAAGTTTGTTTAGTCAAAATCAGTGCTACAGGCCACCTTTTTTCACTAAAAAAGTTTCTTGACATGAAGGGCTTCAATTATTCCACAACATAAACAAGCAACTCCAATAAATGAAAGGTCTTTTTTATTGAACTTCCTTAAATACTGTCTCAAATGATGTCGTAAGTTATAATAGTATGTCCGTGACTGCTGAATAAGTAACTAGGAAAGGATCAAACAAATATCGCGTTTTCCTTATTTATGGCAATTATGAACATACTTTTTAAACACTTTGTGCAACTATGTATGAGCCAGCAATTTAGGTCTAAGACGTATTGATGTTAAGCACCAACCCTTGCTGCCAAGAAAACTTATGGTGTAGTGTGGTAAGCCGCATTCACCAACGACGCCCATAAATTGGTGTATATGGCACCTGTCCCGTACAAAGAAAACCATTGTATGTAATGAATGATTGTCTACAAAGAAAGCAACGTTGAGTAGCATCATGGCATTTTTTAAGGGTTATAGGGTATAGAAAGAATAAAACCAACTTGTATACCCCGTTAAATTAGCGCACAGTTAAGTGACAAACGTTCCTTGGCTTATTTAGGCCGATTTTCAAACAATGCCGCTAAAATTAAAAAGAGTCACCGTTATTATTGTCAACACGAGGCCTTCTGATGTTCTTCTTTCTTTTTGATCATGCGAGTGGACTTGTTTGCTCAGACACACAAAACCACTGAATTATAATTATTACATGCTTCTTTTAATGAGACGAAATTCTGCTTAGTTTATCTAGCCGCACTGATACAATGCTACATAGGTGCCACTACTTTTCTGTTCAGAGTGCATCAGCTAACTTTTTTGCATTTCTCACTGACCTTCTCACCGGTAGCTGTTCAAAACCCAGCGAGAGTGTAAGAATCAACTTTGTCAGCCGTTATCACGTCGTCCAGTGGATACTGAAAGCAATTCTCTTACTTCTTGGATGTTTGCAATGACAAAATCTCTTCTGCTCCTTTTCTACACTTTCGCCTAAAGTTGACTCAATAGCGTGAAATAAAACAATAAACATGAGCTGTTGAAGCTAAATTTCGGAAAGTTTAAGGTGAACTGAACTGAAGGGCTGAAGGCGCAAAATCGACATTCTCAGTTTGAATATGTATGCAGGAATTCGAGAAGAAACCCGGACTCATTGTTTGCCTTCCCTTTATACTGTGCTGTTGCTTTGAATATTAGTACAGCAAATACAATGGCTGCTTCGTTGTGGCATCCGGTACTCGCTGCTTCACGCTTCGTTGGACCGCGAATGTAAACACTACTGCGCTTTGCAGCCTCCGCGTGAAGTACAGGCAACGGAATCTACAGTCAGAAGTCTGGATGACTTTTCTCGCACTCCAAGGCACGCAGATAATGCAGAAACTAAGTGTTTTGTCTTGTATCAAGCTACAACGCTAACTCCAAAAGACATGAACTGCTCCTTGGCTACAATAGACAATGTCAGCAGACACGTGTAGCTTGTCCCACTTTAAATCAGAGTTCCACGATCCTCTAACAACAGCTTAGGAGCTTTCTCTTACATTCGTGCTTTAAAATACTGAGAACACCTTAAAAAACAGATTGGTTAGTTGAAACCATACGCTGTCATAGCATATAACGTAATCGATTCTTTTCCACAGAAAAATAAATGCTGCAGCAGAAATATCATATACGAAATTAAGATAATCCAGAGCGTGATATAATGGAAACTTCACATATATTTCGCGTGTGACCGGATGAATGCCAGTTAATTGTTGTCGATCCTTCTCGTCACACTTTGTCGTCGTTGTTCTTGCTGGTGTAGAAAGTGCAGGGCTGGTGATAGCGTTTTATTTATTTTAATACTTTCTTGCCTTTTGGTTTCACGTGTTTTGTGGCGATGCTATGGCGTTAATTGATTTATAGGCCGGCCACAATGAGCTTCAGCATTGATTCAAAAATTAAAATGTTTCTCCAAGAGACTCTGATTTGATACATTCATTGTATATCAAACAATACCTTGCACTTCGGGAGACAAGCACACCGTCAAATAACACAGCTGGCTGCCACCGATATAAAGAAATATAACGTATTTGTGATTTTGGGAGAATGTTTCAGTTACGGCGGGTGACCGAGCCGCGAATCGGCCAGGGGCCCTGAGGCGTGTAATCTAAGTTCTGCGTGGTGATGGAATTGGCAGATTTTTGAAGCCATTCCAACCAAAGTTTGGTATAATAGATTAGGTATAACACAATAGCTGACATCACTTCTGCAAGCTGCAAGCATTCATTGCAAATGGGCCTTGCTTTGCATTTACAAACTTTGCAGTAACTGACTGTGCAAAAAAAAGCTGATCTTCCAGGAGTCGCTGATGCGGAACGGCAATGTAAGAATTCTATACAAGATTACTGAAAAGCTGTGTTCTACCAAGACATTGCTTTTTGGGATACGCAGTGATATAATTGCAAAAACCGCGCATTTGTGGTGTTTAAAAACTACAATGAGTACTTAACAGCCATGTGTAGTGCACACAAAAGGTCAAATATTTGGCTTGCGAGAATTTTCTAACAACACCACGGTGTTTGGTTAGCAGGGTAATTTATGGCTGCCTAGTATGCAGTGCGCACAGACTGAAACACGACGTCAATGTTTTCGTTTAACAACTGGTATGACCAACAGCTTATTTTTATAAAGAATTGCTCTTCACACGAAAGAAACTATTGATTCGGTGCAAATACTAAAAACATCTTCGAATTCTCTGCACTTAATGTAGCACCACCTATTATTAACGTGAGACATCCCGAAATCTGAAAATGCATCGCAGGAAAGACATCAACGTGAACGCGACTAATAAAAAGTGTGGTAAAAAAGAAACTATGTAAGAAAATATGTGTCTGTAAAAGTCGTTTGGGGCTTGACAGATAAGTCCCATGACATGAATGTAACGTGTAGCTGTCGATGGCGCCTCAGATCAGCAGAATTTGTAGCATCATTGTAGCTCAATGATGAAGTCATAGAAAGACCAATCAAAAAGCTCACTTAACAAAGGACAGACTCAGTTTAAAAAAGGGAGAACAAACTTCTGCAGCTTTCACTAGGTCGTGCAATGCTGGGCCTCACAGAGCTGGTATGCACTTAGATGATCCTGGCTTGGATAAGCTACACTGTAACCTCCTTCAGTCCCATACCTTGTTAAACTGTACTACGCATGAGTACGGTTCTTTTTGCCATTAGGTTTTTTTTCCGAAATATTTAGCTCTTTGCTATTTTTATTAAAGCGTTGTGCTTCGGCATCGGCATTCCGTGGCGTCTTGGACGAAAGATGCGAAATATCATCATCAGGCGATGAGGTCACGAGACTTTACAGGTCACCAAAATGTTTAACTTCATCATGGCGTCACATGAGAAAGACATCTTGCAGCATCGTCATTTGTTCAAAGTTACTGCACTTAGTACCGGAGAAATGGTCGCGAGTTCTTCGAGCGAAGAAGAGATGATTATGAAGAAGAGAGTTCACGCAGGCCGATGGGTATGACATGACATGACAAACAACGTTATTGAGGTCCTGAGGCAAGGCAGCAGGCTGATTAGGTCTGTCCCCACCCTGTTCTTGGGTAGTCCCATGGCGGAACAGAGCGGCAATGCCTTTCCGCTCGCTCATGGCCCCATGAACAGCCCGTTACTGGACCTCTTGTCTATGGCCTGTGATTTCTACCAAGTGTTCTCTCCAGAAATCCTGTAACGCAGGGCATTGCCAGAGCATGTGACTCAAGAAACTATATTCACCGCAATCTGGGCAAGGTGGATCAAGTTCTGTATGAAGCATGCTCAGAAAGCTCTTAAAAGGGTAAGACTCCGTCGGCAGCATGCGTAGCCTGCTTGCTTGTGGTTTGTAGAACTTATAATGAGGAAAAGGGAACGTTTGTCACGGTCCTCAGTAATGAAATTGTATTATGTGAAAAGTGACGAGAGGATCACAGTGGACGAACTCTCCTGAACTCACGCGAGGGACCAGCCCGTCCTGGCATGTGACACCTCACACATTGTCCTGGGCTATTTCATTTGTGTTCATGTAACCGGGCCGCACGTCTGCTCCCCTCTCAGCTGGAAACCAGACTATGTGGTGAATAATTTCATAGGGGGGTTTGTCGTGCAAGTTTCTGGCTGCCTCTGTGGGTATACCAATCTCGATGCAAACACTCTGACAGCTGCACGGGAGTCGGTCTACTACGTTGTTTTAAGCGAAGGAAAACGCTCGAGGTGTTCACCTTCGCTTATAAATCAGTCTATTAATATTTATGACCAGTGACTACCTTGCCTACGTGCCTTGTGTATGCCAATTTCTTCTGGAATTCGGCTGTTTACTTAACAGGCATTTGTTATCTGAATCACTTTGCTGTGTTATTGTCCCTGAAGGTTACGCGCATAGTTTTTCTTTGCTTTACTCGTTACCTAATTTTTTAATTCAAGTTGAACCATCTTCTTGAGTGCCAGGTTTAATTTCCGTGGGCAGGCACCTATAAGATGCCGTTCTTATTTAGCCCTCTGTTGAGCCCCAACTAGGCTAGCCCATACTCGTGTTGTACTAGATCAGCATGGCGTCTTTTATTTTCCATACTTAGCACAAAATTGATTTGCTGTAACGATTTTTTTTGTTTTCAATATTACTGCTTAGTATGTTCACGCAAACCACGTAACTATCTCTCAACTACGTTCACCCCTTTTTTCCAGCCCATACATTTGAGACACAGATACTTGTATACTTTAGCCGCCGTTTTCTTTTATCATCATTCACAGCCTTTGTTTTTCAATACAAATGAACTGGCAGTGCAAAAAAATTTGGCTTCAAGTATTATTTCTAGAAAATCTGTCATAAAACATTACAATTTCCACCTATCATCACGCAAGCATTGTAATTTTTTTATAATTCATTTATAAGGTCAGAAGTTACGTAACTAAAATAATACTAGCAATGCAAGCTACACAAAGCAAATTGCAAGACGCACTACCACTCTGACAGTTCTCTTCCTATCCAAATCGGCTAGACGCAGTAGTGAGTCGTGATACTGTGAACACTCGATCTTAAGATTAGCAGATTGACTAGATTGTAGCTGCGCACAATGTGGCAAGAGTAACCACAACGATGGCTATACCAGTACTCAAAGTCAGATCTAGTCGATTAGCTAGACACACCGCTTGCAACACGTTCACTCCTGAGCTCATTCACACGAGTCAGAAATGAGAAGGGGAAACGCGCTTTAATTAGAAACGCTAGGTACTCTAGCAGTTGGATGAAGGCGGCTGTACATAAAATACACCACAAGGAGCGAATCATTTCCGAGCCGCTTGACCGTTCAGCACCCAAACCTTCATTTTCTTCGGGTCCTCCTCCTCGTAGACCTCCTGTCATTTTTTATCTATGTGCACACTGTTTTCCCTTGGTAGATCTTTCTAGCATTAAGCTGAACGCCTGTATGTCATTCGCTTTATTTTATTCTCTCACCGCACAGTGCCTTGCTCCACTTCTTTTTTCTTCCGAACCCTACTTTTTCTCCCCAGCCATGCACCACTCGCCTCTTGAACCCCAAGGCGCTTCGGTGCTAGCGAAGGTGATTTTTCATTATTATTAGAGACCCGAATACGCCAGTTCCAAATATTACTCGCACTTCCAATAAGGAGCGCGGTCTCCTGTGTTTTAATTAGGGAAAAGAAATTCCCGACCGCCATCCCCACGGGCAGCACCTCGAAAGCTTTCCTTTATTATATCGAGGCCCTAATACCGAGCCTTTTGTTCTCATACCCACGTAATTTTTAACTAGACCTGTCAGCATATCGCTGCTTAGTCTTGCTTTCTCTTCGCAACAGTCACTATCTTCCTTCACTTGCTATTACACTTCCGGGAAACCAATTCTTCACTTTCCTTTCTGGCACTCCCCCTTGAGCATCATTTTAGGGCGGCCACTGCGCAAGTGCACTAATTCTACTGCCACCTGAGCCTTACGGCAATTCGCGCTTCTTTCCGTTTTAATTCTCTCTCGAGCACCAACTTATTTTTGACTACGAGGACCCTAATAAAAAATTAGTTTTCTTTCTGGAACACCACCACGCCTTGCACGTGATATCGCAGGATTTATAAGAGTAAGCAGTGAAATATAAATGTACTTTATTGGTGTATTCTACAAGAGAAAACATAGCAAGACAAGATCACGGCTAAGGGAAGCACCTTTCTTCATCTATTTTAAATTCAAACTGAGAACACTATATTTTGGCCGACGGCACGAGAATCCCAAAAGGTCATCTTTGGGGTGGCTTAATATTTCAAGGACGTTGTTGGTTGTTAATAGTGAAAGGCGCAGCATGCATATTCACAAAGAAAGTAATAAATATATCAGAAGAAACATCTCGCTGAGTTCAAAGCGTCGTGCTCGTATGAAGACAAGACTGCAGAGTGTTTTATCATAGGCTTATTTCAGTTTTCTTTAAAACTACGTATAGGGAAACGCTTCAATAATTAGGATTTGAGTCTTTATTGCAAAAGCAATTTACAGAAAGCAGAAATAGGCTTTTCGTGCAATGCACATATGAGAGTTTTTCGAGCCAAAAAGCCTCAGCTACACTGTCAATGTTGGTGTCTTTTGGATAATGTGCTTAACCTTCATTGCGATATAAATGATAATATTGCTTTAATTTCAATACACTGCATTTACATTCTCTCCAGTTTACAGCAGTTCAGGAAGAACAAATCCTAAATTAAAGTATATTGTATAGTTAGTGCAATTACCGTAAACGTAAAATATATTTTATGGAAGTAGCCTGTGACACATTTTGTGAATTATTTTTATGCATTGCGGTTTCTTTTTATTTCTTAGGCTAAATAAACTTGATGCAAAAGGCGCGAAATTAGTAAGAAATCAGCTTTTGAACAGTTCATTTTAAAAATCTCACGGAGTGACAAGACCTCACAAATTAGTGAACACAATTCAGATACTAGCATTACCAATTAAAATGTACAGTAGTGATAGTGAAAGCTTTTCTAGATTTGTGCCTCACGTTTTTTATTTGAGAGCATACCCAAGCGTACTTTTCCCGTGTATATGTTAAAAGTAGTGACTGGTATTTTCTCGTTACCATATGTGTCGTAAACTACTAGCCCGGGTTAGCGCTAACTGATAATTCCAAGTGTTCGAACTCAATTGCTACTAAGAAAAGTTAACTAAATGCAGTAAAATGTGGGCTATCCATTCCTGAAGCAGTAAAGCTGTTTTAGTGCACAAGTTATTAGTGCTCAATTTATTTGTATGTACGTAACCATGCTAGGTGTGTGATATCTTGTTTAAGGTTACTACGTTGCTCTATTTTGATGCAGTGACATCATTACCAATGCTTGGTGATCTATCTATCTATCTATCTATCTATCTATCTATCTATCTATCTATCTATCTATCTATCTATCTATCTATCTATCTATCTATCTATCTATCTATCTATCTATCTATCTGTCCGTCCGTCTGTCTGTCTGTCTATCTATCTGTCTGTCTGTCTGTCTGTCTATCTGTCTATCCGTCTATCTATCCGTCTATCTATCTATCTATCTATCTATCTATCTATCTATCTATCTATCTATCTATCTATCTATCTATCTATCTATCTATCTATCTATCTATCTATCTATCTATCTATCTATCTATCTGTCTATCTTGCTTGCTTGCTTGCTTTTGCTACAGCTATTCTACTACATGTAACTTTCATTGGAAGTATTCATCCCTTTTACTATGCTTGACGGAATTTTGCCAAGTTGCCCGCCTACTTCATGAATACAGCAGTTCAGTACTTTCGCGAAATGCGGAGAGCATGTCGCGAAAGAGTGGCAAATGAGAGGAGCTAGAGTGGCAAATGTGAAGAGCATTTGCCGCTCTCCGCTAACTTATTTAGCACCACGTCAATGTGAGGGAGCTGTGTAATTAGTCCAATAATTACGTGCCATCCAGCAAAACAACTTTTCCGCGACGTATCTGGAGTGAAAAGGCTACCGCAATTAGTGTACCTCATACTGTACGCATTCTACTTCGCCTGTGTGGTTTGTTGCATGATTTCTGCTATAAAAGTTTAATCACTATGGTCTGTTGGCGTAACATGTGATCACTAAAATGTTGTATGAATTTGTTTATCTCGCCCTAATGTCGAAGGAAGTGAAGCTGAAAGCTTTTTTAAGCAAGAAAACTGATGCTGGAATCATTTCTGCGCTTATACTGCTTACGAATTCAACATATCTAGTATTTATGCACGTCGTTTATATCGTACCACCAAATTTTTATCAAGCAAACGTCCGTGTAAGTTTTTATACCTATCTTCAAGCGCTGTTCAAGTCTCTGAAACAAGGCACCTTTGTCATTGCCATTGGGTGCCGCTGTTTTTATAAAATTTGTTAGGGAGAAGGTTTATTCAGTGACAGTGGGTCTGGTTATGGTCTAAAAAAGCGCAAAGTCTTGCAGGCAAACGAGGGAAACTCGAGAGTCTAACCCAAAACAACCTCGTTGTCGTCTTCCTTTTTTTGCGTAGCATTTCAGCTGTACCAAAGTGAAAGTTTCATCCACGTAACAATATATAACGCTATACATTCATGAAGGCAAGCAAATTGTGTGTTTTCAAGAGTGTTAATGCCGCAGCCCTAGCTCCTTCGACATACCTGAGGGAGGCAAAAAGTGAGGTGAGAGGTCAGTGACTCATGTTACTAGCAGACTCCACTTTCGCTCTCTTTCATCATCATTCGCTGTATCGGATACGCTACAGACGCAAGCCAACAAAAGCGACGCCGCTCAACCCAGAAACATGTGCTTATAAGCTGTGCTCTGAAACACGATTCACTCACATACAACGGGAGTGCATGAAACAGAACATTCATATGATTGTGCCGCGTACAAGCAAAATAATAAACAGAACAAAGAAAGCTCATGTGCATGAGGACAGCAGGAAGCATGCAATGTTACAGAACATCTGTATGGTCGGATCCAAACGCAGGCTTAGCGTACGCAGAGCTGTAAGAGCGGAATCAACACGGTATGATTTAAAAACTAAAACGGTGTTCAACATGAAGGGGAAAAAAAAGATGGTAGAGAGGTGAAAATATTGCTCATATTTAAGTAAATGTTGCTTGAGTAAAGGTGTGCGCAAAGTGCACTAGAGAGAAATAACGTTTTAATCATCATCATCACTTAACACGTTGCTGTACAGCCTCCGAAGTTCCACCTTGCTTCGTGCATATTTTATTCCATTCTAGTTCAACAATGCCATCGAGAGAAAAGAGTAATGATGCTCTGAATTATGTATTCATCGCTCGGGGCTAATTTCTCACGAGACACTCTGCCCAGAGGCCTCCTGGGCATGAAGCTACCAAAGGATGTTCAACAAGAATCGCAGTAACAGTCATGCGCACTTTAAACGTGTCTTACGTACATGTGCTTTACTCTTTTTCGAATAAATAGTTTCAGTCCACGACACCGTTCATCTTTACACTCCTGTGGAAATGTTTATTCTTTTGTTCCACTCTATTCACGCTTCTCCCTTTTCGAGCTTAAGGAATGGACCGCGCGTGCCCCAATCCAATCGAAGCGTTGGGCGGGGAATAACTTGCTTCAATAATTCACTCTATGAGTACCACGTCACAACGATTTTTCCTCCGAAGTGCTGTGAAAGAGAGCGAGAGACAGTGACCCACTGAGCTGCACCTCTACACGCGCACCTGTGCGTAACTGTAACGAATAATAATTTAGTTACCAACTTTATAATAACAAAATTGAATATTTGAGGATAATGCGACCGACGCCTTTAATACGGGTTTAAGCTGAACAAACACACATACTCTAAGTGTCATCGTTATACGCCTTGGGTTGCAGCAACTCCATTGTCACAGCATCTACATGACCATTTCTTTATGTTTTATTTTGTTCTATCAACTGGAAAATTGTTATACTGAAAGGAATGATGAAATAATAAAAGAGGCAATGGCGCGACATTGACTTTGTTAGTTGCATCAGTGGGAACCGTCCTATAGAAAAGAAGAAAACTCCTTATTCCTGGTTTTCTAGGGCCTTTTCAGACATGAAAACTTTTCTTGCTGAGTTATTGTTTTCTTTAAAGAGAATAAAGAATGCTGGTTAACCACTATCAACATCACTTTCCTCATGGTTTCGAGCGCGAAATTAAATATTGATCCTTCATCCCGGTTCGTTCCCGTTTTGTTCCCTCCAATGTTTTCTGGCCAGCAGGCTCTCATTCTGCCGTATTGAAAAATACGACTTCAAATTTCCTGACCATATCACAGCGTCAACTCATGCATTCTATAGTTATTGACGGAAAAAAACTCATTTATAGAACATTTGCCAATATATTGTTTCGGCACACATTAAAAACTTAGCCAGTAAGCCATTGCTTCAATTATTGAAGTCGCGAATGAGTAAACAAAGCGATTAGACACACAGCATGCCATGCGTGGTAGCAACTCATAATGGTTTGTATTAGCACCACGCATATTGATTTCCGTTTTAAAATTGCTTGTTATTAAATCATATAGCTACGAATTGTTAGAAAAGCAAAGGACAGCTAAAACATGACAGCGCCTGAAGTTCGCATATGAGCTACATTCCACCCAATACTTGGGTACTTGGATCGGCTATAAGTTCATTATTTCATTGTTCAAGCATAGCCTAACGGATGAATCATCACTCTGTTTCTTTTCTATACACTTTCCTAGCTAGTTGAGGATGTTGGTAAGGTATTCAGACACGAAGGAAAATTAATGAAGAAAAACATATCAAGAGTACGATCAGTCATTTGTGTTTTCATGTTTTGTGTACTGTGCTTTATGTTTATGTACGTAGACGTACTTGCTTTTACATCAAAGCGTTGTATATCGAAGCACTGATCTATTACGTCCATAGCCGAAAGGAGCGTAGAACAGTAATTTTCAGCGTACCTCACCTCCTCACCAGCAGTTCTTATGGCTACCGCAGATACCTCTTCTACAAGGATCGAAGTACTCGACGGTAGCACGTGTGATTAATCGATGCAACCCTTTCTGTCAAGTACCGCTGATTTCAGCAGTTCACCTTTGGACTTTCAAAGAGGGGCCTGCGTAGTTCACTCTCGGGAAGAACAGCGGTGTTTAAAGGAGCACCAACGCCCAAACACGTCCGAATAGTCACGAAAATGACGTAAAGCCGCGGGCGCATTTAAAATGCTCCTTCCGAGCCACCGAATGCCGCCTTCGCAGTACAAGAAGAGTTACGATTATTTGAAGTGTTTAAGGTGACCGTGCTCTACAGTGTAAAAGTTGTACTAGCCGTCCATGCAGGCCGTGCCCGAATCATAGGCACATTATCAAATGTTCTCAATGCTCCGGAACACTTGAAGTGCGTGAATGACACTCATAAGTAGATACGTTCTTGAATGAACGCTAATACTTGGGATTGCCCCGCCGCGGTGGTCTAGTGGCTAAGGTACTCGGCTGCTGACCCACAGGTCGCGGGTTCAAATCCCGGCTGCGGCGGCTGCATTTCCGATGGAGGCGGAAATGTCGAGGCCCGTGTGCTCAGATTTGGGTGCACGTTAAAGAACCCCAGGTGGTCAAAATTTCCGGAGCCCTCCACTACGGCGTCTCTCATAATCATATGGTGGTTTTGGGACGTTAAACCCCACAAATCAATCAAATCAATCAATACTTGGGATTGTATTGCCAAACCCGATGACGCATGTAAAAATAACGGTGCATTTCATATACGCTCTGCCTATGGAAATTATGGGCTCTTGTTATCGTTGACAGGCCACCACGCTCGCCAAGGTCGTTATTCTGCGAGAATATTTTTAGGGGCACAGTTCCCTCAACAAAAAAAAAACTGAAAACTTTCCAGATCGGACTTCTGCGTTCTTCACCATCACAACTACGTGATTCTGAAGGGGTGGTTCTGCAATAATATACCGTGAGTCCGCAACAATTCGTGAACGGAGAAAGACACACAGGTGAACAAGTCAACGCCTTCTCGCGTCGTGGAAACAGCCACTTGCAGCGAAACTTTCTCATGCAGTTCGGACGATAAGTGTCCAGTGCTGTACCGACTTAGCGATCGAGACTGATGCAAGGCTCCGCACAAACGCACCTTATATCTCCCACATATTCTGGCTCACACAGATCTGTTTGTTGGCGAACGGGCTGGGGCTGCAGTCTGTGTGCAAGGACGGGAAGCTTTGTGGCATGACACTTACTTGCGCCGATATAGAGAAAGACTCGTCGACGACGTAGTCAAAACATGGCGTCCGAGATTCAACGCTGGCTCACATTCCTGAAAGTCAAGGTTAAAGCATCTTAATAGCAGCAAAAGCACCGATCGCACTAGCATCGGGAAGTCCTCCAAGACGCCATTATGTTCAAGATTGAAGATTTATTAAACTTGTTTTGAATACATTTTATTTATATTTACAACGCTGATTAGACCCATAGCAATAGGCTAGCAGGCGGTCTAACAACAAAAGGTATACAAGCAGAATACCAATTTTATAAAAAATGGGAACATCAAAGAATTTTTTTAGGAAAACGAACAAGAATACACGAGAGATTTCATTGGGATTGAAGGGGACGTAAATGCATGGTAGCCCGTACGGAATTGTAAAGATTATAACATTGTTATGCTTTGTTCATAATCAATCAAAGAAACAAGTACAGACGAAACAACAATCTATGTGTCAGGTTTTCTACATTATCCTTACTATTGTTCTACATGTAGCAAATATTTTAGGTGCGTTTGAGAAAGCCTTAGTATCTTTATTCTGAAGTGGTATGTTCTCTGCCTTTTGCTTCGTAACGTAGGTCTCTGGGCCAATCGGTTTATAGTAGCAGGAAGAAGAAACCAGCAAAATATCACACTAAGGAGCAAAGAAGAACAATCATGCAGGATTGTTCTTCTTCTGTGTCTTCGTGTGACTTTTCACTGGTTTCTTTTTATTATTACTTTCGCTTCGTGTTAGCGTGCTACGACTTGTTGTCGGAGTAGCGCAGTCTCCACATGCGCCAGCGCCACTTCGCCGCCAATAATTAAGCTGCTGCAGTAATCGTTGCAGGAAGGCAACGAAGTCAATGGGCGAAGACCTTGCAATGAACAAGACAGATATAATCCAACGCAATACAGAACGCCTGTGCCTGTTGGTGACCTACGAACCTATGCCTCCCGTGCATGCTTCCATATTCATAGATTTTCCTAATATACACTATAGAGAGCTCTGGCGCTAGTGTCTTTGGGAGCTGCAATGCACAGCGCTTCAGCGAGTATGAGAATGATGAGTAGTACACTTATTAGACTAATTTTCATACTTCTGGCCTGCTTTTGGCTCCGTGTGTGTTCGTTTGGCTGGAAGTTGTTTTCTCACGAAACAAAAATCAACAAATGTTCAGCGGTTGCACGTCACCACCCTATTATTTGAGGCTTATCAATTCGAATCGGGTCACGAAGCTCAGAAAAGCTCGTTTTTTTTCTTCAAAATGAACCCAAAATTAGCAATAAACGAAGTCGCAAGTAGTATTCACCGCCCGCAAGTACGAAGATTAGGCAAATCTGTGTACTTTCCATCATTCCTATGGTCAATGAATGACCGCAGTGCCAGAGTCCCCTCTAGTTAATTTTAGAAAACTCTATGTCCATTTTGATGAAATGCAGCGTCGTAACCGTAGTTTATGCGTCAGCCCAGGCGCAAGTTACTCTATTACATTGGAGCGCATATCGTGCCATTTTGTTCTTATTGACGATGCTTTGAGGAAGTGCACATAAAGTAGCAGTGTTTACGGTGTCAATGGTAATGATTTCATTGCGCGGTATTCATGATACACTGTATCCAGGTGCAGGTAAAAAATTCAACCTCCCACAACAGTTAAATCACGATCATGGTGGTGGACGACACGATGTAGATGTGCTATTAGGCATCAACCTGGGTGCATCAACCTCAAACAATGCTGTGGTTGCCAAGCACTCATACACGTTGTGTGAACTCTTTTATTCACAACACTACTTCTATGAAGAGAGTTTTCACTTTCGTGTTATACCGACACATATGACGTAGAAATCAGTCATGTTCTTTCTTACTTTATGGCTAGTGGATAAGGCTGATATTTTTCTTGCAACAATTGACCTCAGCGTCAATGCTGTCTCCATATTTTGTTGAGCTCCTTGAGGCTTTCGAGTTAACAAAACACATTTATTCAGAACTTACCTGCCAAATACGCGGATGTGAAACACAACTCGATGGTACCTTTGTCGTGGTTGGTAACAATATTGTTTCCTCACTGAAGGCAATTCACTGGTATATTTGCGAATTCTGCCTTGATTGAAAATATTAAGCTCAAATAAAACAAAGACAGAGGTGGCACGAAAAATTATTTCTAAGGATATAATTACCATGACAAGACAAGAAGAACAGTTGGAGGAAGTTACGTGGAGTAAATACGGTATGCCTCCTTTCTTGAGGTGCAAATATCATGTCACGCTCATATTGACAGCATGAAAAGAATGATGTAGAATTGACGGAGGAACAAAAACTGAAAGTTGATTGCGTAGGCCGAAAGTATGAATATCTCTCATTGCTATGCTAATGTGTGTGGCTCTACATTGAAACTATATCCAGGGCCTGTGTGGTGATCACTAACACTATTTTCTACGCCTCACGAACTAAAAGACGGGAGGGTAATGACGAAGTCTATGGAACCCACCCGAGGTGACAATATATCCGTGGTGGCGTGAGATTCACGACATTTACAGGCCCAGCAAAAAAAGAAAAAAAGGAATGAAAATTATAACAGGAAGGACACATCCACTTGTTATTCAGGCTAGAGGTGTCCATTCTAGGCTCTCTGTGCCACCGAGAGCACACGCACAGCTGCTCTTTCTGCTGAATGCTTTCGAGCTACGCGATGCCAGAGAAACAAATATTAACACCAAAACAAATACGTCCTCCTGAGATGGAGAGCACAATCACATAACAGCATTTACACTTGGCTATAAAGGGAGATAACATGTCCCTGTCAAAGCAGCGGGAGCAAAACACTTAGACCAATGGGCCTGTCAGCCAAAGATGTGGTGTACTTAGGTGAAATAGTATGATTATTTTTATGATAAGGGCTCTAAGGCCCGACATTCACCTAAGCATCACGCGCGTGTTCTCCGCTCACTCAGCTGGCCTACCATTGAAGGATTTTTAATGGAGAACTCAAAGATTGAATTGCTTCCTTCGCTTGGGGAGTGAGTGTAAATTTAAAAACGTGGAAAAAGAGGCAGACGATCTGTAGTTTCGTTGCGCACGAGCTGGTACAGCTCTGCGAATATGTGGTTAGACGTGTCAAGCTGAACGAACTGCAACGGGGTCTATATATTGCGGGTAAATGTACCTTGAATGCGTTCAAGAGCTCGTTTTCCTGAAAATACACTGTCGGCGTAGTTTGTTGCAAGAAATATTGCCATCTACTCCACGACCGTGAAATATGCGAATAAAATAAATATACAAATCTTAGGTATCAGTGAGAATCACACTGATGTGATCGGCGTGGCAAGTTGATGTGCTATCACAGAGCGACGCTATCGCTTTGAACTATTTCGGAAAAAAATGACCCCGTATCTGCTTGTTACACTGCGCATGTCGTCGAAAGACAATAGTCTTGCCTCTGGAGAGAGTGAACAAAACGTTTATTTCATGTTTCGCACAAGAAAAATGGTTATTGGTACTCTGGAATGACTGCGTTAGAGTGCCCCGATGCATTCAGCGGAGGCAAACGAGTGCATCGAGCCCCGTCACAAGCGAGACCTTGGAGGCGATAAAGTGTAGAACGCAAAGCGATGGGTACGTGCCGCTACCGTGTCGTATTAGCAAAGCGTTGGAAACACTTGCCTTTTCATGCAAGCATTGCCTTGTCAGAGCTGCGTGGCAAACGCTACGGTCCCTAAAACTACATATGTATGCCTTTTCTATTGAAAATACACCCATACAGAACATTGACGTGTTGTTACGGCGCCCCACATATGCGAAAGAATCGCTTGCTAATTGACAATTGCTTATGTATAAACGCTGCATCTTGAGCAATATTTGTGGGCGCTGCAGATGGGGTTGGCCGTTTGGGTCAATTTTTGTGCCGTTTGGGGTATCGTTACGGTGCACAGACAGACAGACAGACAGACAGACAGACAGACAGACAGACAGACAGACAGACAGACAGACAGACAGACAGACAGACAGACAGAACAAAATTTTTGCATCGAAGGTTTCCAAGAAGAACTATAGTCTTTAAAAAGCTACATGAATGTTATATGGAAGCCTAATATGAACGTCATGTACTCAGCCTAACCAATGCAATATTGCGTGTCACCAGCATTGAATCACGTCAGCAGTCAAAATATGTGAATTGCGCAACAAACGTTTGTTTAAAGGTATACCCCCTACAGAGAGTTAAGAGATCTCTAATCATCATCAACTACAAAATAATTAATAACCCAAACAGCTGGGTAGATTGATGACTTTCCTTACGGGTGCACAGAGGACCTTTCGCTGGTTCGCAAAAAAAAGGCAGATCCGGCGTGCAGTGAGAATCGATGATATGCGAAGCACAAATGAGACAGGTTGATATATATGTCGCTTTAAAATCAGCTCGACGTTACTAGGTGGAGGTAAATTATCCCGTACATGACTTCTGTGTGGTGATTATCATGTTTTGATGTGTCGTTTACCTTCGTCACCTATTCCCGTCCCGTGATAACAAATTTAGTAGATGTGGAGCTTGCGAAATGGGCACGAGCACTCTATGAGCATGGTATGTTGCCATGTTCTTACATGACAAACGTGTCATGATTGTCATGTTTGCACTAGTTATACGTCTTCGTCATCCATTGACGTCACGTAACTCCAAACTTTGTATATGCGGAGCTAGCAAAACGGCCGCGAGCGCATCATGAAGAGCCCAATATACTCCAACGTAACGCTGACGCACGCACACGCTGGTGACAGCAGCGCTTCGTTTGCAAAATTCGAGCACTCGACGGCAACCGGCGTTACATACATTTTTTTTATTTATCTATACATATTGCTGTCTCGATTTCGAGACATAGCAGGAGTGGGTGCATATCTTAGTACAAACAACAAAAGAAATAAACCCTAAATTTATACAAACAGATGAAGATATGATGTGCTTACATAGCTGTTCGACAAAATCTTTCATCAGGTGCGAGTACAAATGTTGATGGAAATACAGAAAAAAAGACAACCGCTAAGAAAATGCAAACAGATTAAAACAAGATGGGTACTCATAGTTTCTCAACGAAGTCATCATGAGACAATGCGCGAAGTGAACCGTCCAAGTTGTTTTAGGTTTCAATTGTGAACGGAAAAAACGAAAATTTAAAACAGTCAATATGTGTTCTGAAAGGAATGCTGTTCCGTCTTTGGGTATTTCTAGTGACATGTGTATTATCGGGTACAAAAAAGAAGGGTGCCTGAATACCGGATGGGGTCTGGACGATCTTGTGCAGCAGAATTATGCGTTCGCGTTTGCGCCTATGTTCCAAAGTCTGCAACGATAGGATGTGCGCATGAAGGTGAGAATCTGCGATCGTTACGACCGAAGATGAATCTGATAGCTTTTTTCTGGATTGAATCTAGCTGCATTACGTTGCACGTGTGGTGAGAAGACCATACAGTTCAAGCGTAATCTAGTATCGGACGAACTAGTGATTTGTAGGCAGTCAGCTTACATTCCAACGTTTCATTTTTTTTATTTCGCTTTATGTAACCAAGTTTTCGAAGCGCTTTTGCAGAGATATAGTTGATATGGGCATGCCATTTTATGGTATGTGAAAAAATGACACCCAGATATTTGAAATCACTAACTTGGGACAAGTAACTACCATTGGCATTCTAGGAATATTTCAGCGGCTTCTTTTTGTTACCGAAAGTCGTGGCAACTCTTTAGGTAAAATTTATTTTCATTTGCCACCTATCACACTATTCGCAGAACAGTGAGAATACCTTGTTTATTCCTTCTTGATCACTAGCATCAGTAACAGTGTGGCAGAGGACACAGTCATCTGCATATAGGTGCAATTTGACGTTGGTGTTATTATTAACACTTACTACATCAATAATGAAAATGACAAATAACAGAGGTCTGAGCACTGAACCCAGAGGCACTCCGGATGTGACTGTTACCGACGAAGAATTCGTGTGATTAAAAGTAATGAACGGAGATCTTAAGTGTACATAGTCAATGATCCAGTCTATTAATTTAGACCTTTTTAATATTGCTCGCAGTTTACATAGAAACATTTCGTGGTAGATGTTGTCAAAAACTTTCGAATAATCAATGAAAATGGCATCTAGTTGATCGTGATTATTAAGTGCAGAAGCTATGTCGCCTGTACACTCAATGAGTTGCGGGACGGTGGAGAAACCAGAGCGAAAGTCGTGCTGGCTTTGTGAGAGAAGATTGTGGAAAGTTAAATTCTGTACAGTATGCTTGTGAATAATGGGCTCAAGAAGCTTACAGCAAGTCGAAATAAGAGATATTGGTCTATAATTTACTATAAGGTGCTTGTCGCCAAATTTAAATACTGGAACGACGCCGGCAATTTTCCAAGCTTTGGGAACAGCTGAAGTGTCCAGAGATTTATTGAAGATCACTGTAAGGTCATAGGCATTCCATTTTGAGTATCTCTTCAGAAACATGTTGGATATGGCATCAGGTCCCGCACTTTTAGTCGTGACAACTTTTAGCAACAGGTTAAGAACCCCAGCGTGAGTTACCTCAAGGCCCGGCAACGCATGTTCCGAGTTATGTATGAAAGGAGGAGGAGAACCATCATCTTGGCTGAAGAAAGAGTGAAAGTATCTATTGAAGCCTTCAGAAATGGCGACAGGATCAGTGCAAGTTTGATCGTTGATAATGAATTCTGTAGAGTCATGATAACAGGGAAGTATTGTTTTCCGAAATTTTGATGGGTTATCCTTCATGAATGTTGTTAGCGTCATGTTGTAATAAATGTTTTTCGCTTCTGTCATTTTTTTTTGTCTTTAGCTCAGACTTTAGCGAAAGAAGCGATGCATCGAGGCGGTTTCGCTTGCGTATGCGCTTAAGGCGTTGTATAAGTTGGATTATGTCACGTGTGTACCAAGGATGTTTCGGGTTATGTTTTACACATTTTTGAGGGACGAACAACGGCACACAGGTGTGCACGAAATTATAAAACTGCTCTAACAATGCGTCAACACTGCATGATTCACTGCTTGCCACGAAACTACCCAAAGAGTATTCCAACAATTCTACAACTGCATGATCGTTAGCATGCGCCAAATCGGTAACGATGCTATATCTCGGGTTACAAGGTACACGATTCACGTTAAGCTACAATAACACACCCTTGTGATCAGATAAACCATCTATTACATCAAACTCAAAGCCATGTTGCAGCAGTTCTTCGTTAATGCACACAAGATCCAGAAGAGAGTTATCTCTGCTTGGGCGTTCAACCACTTGCGTTAAGTCAAAAGAAATAGCCATGTGAATCTAGGAGTCGCATATTGTCTCCTCACGACCTGTTGAATTTATCAAGTCCCAATCAATACAAGGAGCATTGAAATTGCCTGTGATGATCATTTTGTAACTATTAATTAGGTTACGGGCTATATATTCTGTAATTTGGAAAATTACATCTTCAGAACTGGGTGGACGATAAACAGCGCCAATTACCGTCACAAAACCAGAAAGTGTTATAGGACACCAAACAGACTCAGAATTCGGAAGTCCTGGTAGTAATGAAAATTCGATGCCTTTCCTAATAAAGACAGCAACACTACAACCTTTGCCAAATTGTCTGTCATTTCTTATGACCGAATAGGCTGGCGGCAAAAATTCAGAATACAATATTGCGCTGTTCAGCCATGTCTCCGTAACACAAATAACTGATGAGTGGTGACACTCTACTAGCCAGTTCAAATCATCAACCTTGTTAAGCAGACTGTGAGCATTTATGTTCAAAAGGGTTAGTTCCCGGTCACTGCTGAGTCACTCTGTGTTCCTAGAAACGGTGGCACGAGGAGCCTGAACAATTGTTTTGCGAACACTGTCCCACGTGTAGCGAACGCTGTCTACTATCAAGGAATCATATTGTAATCTATATTTAGATGCCCGTTTACGGATATCAACCGAATGATCCCACAAGTTTTTGCGGATTTGCTGTACGCGTGTAGAAAAATCTTCGTTAATTTATATGTTGGTTCCTTTCAGCTTTCTGGCATTCTTAAGAATTTCAAGCTTGGTTCTGAAATCTAGTCACTTAAAGATCACAGGATGCTTCTTTTCACTTCCTCGCGTGCCGAGTCTGTGGCAGCGTTCGATGCCATCGCATTGAATTCCATTCTTGGAAGACAGCAAATTCGTCACAGTAACCAGCAATGTTTCGGAAGTTTCATCCGTTGGTTCATTCAGGCCATATATAATCAAGTTATTCCTGTGGGATCAGTTTTCAAGGTCATCATTTCTGCGATCAATTTTTTCAATTGTATCTTTGAGGTTTACAACCGCTACTTCTAGTTCATAAATGCGTTGAAGGGCATCATTTTCAGTCGAAAACAACGTTTCAATGTTTTCTAGACACTGTTCATAAGAAGTCATTCTTGAAATCAGCGAAGAAAGCTCTTCACCAATTCGTTTCTCTCCATCTATCAGTTCTGTGAACATATTTTCTACCTTGTTATCTGGGCCAGGGTTTAACTCAACATCGCCACAGGGTTGCAGCAAGATTCTCAGGGAATGCAGGAGACATGAAAAAACTCACAAAATGTGCTGATGGTCTGGCAGCAGCAACAAGAAACGGTCATCGCTCCGATAGCATTTAGAAAGATATATCGGGCATACCTGCAATAAGAAGCACACATGTTTGCAAGAAGCGTCTGCCATGCCACTACAAGACCCACTGAAGAGGATTGACCGTAGCGTCGGCTTTATATCATGTCGTGTCCATGTCGAAGACGTTCCAGAGCTGTGTCATGCGCAGCCCAATGAAGCAAAATCAGGGTCAGTTAAAAGAGCGGTCACATTGCCACCTGCCGGATAGCAGGCTTTACTGAAGGGAGGGCCATTAAAAGCAGAGCGGTTGAGAGAGAAACTTGAAGGTGAAACGTAGCTCACAAAGTACGGGCCAGTGATGCTTGCGGCAATCTGCAATAAGAAGCACACGTGTTTGCAAGAACCGTCTGCCATGCCACTGCCAGAACCACATGCTGCGTTTCGCACCGATGCAGAACCGAAACAACACTGCGTCTCCCTATTTTTGCGACGGATGGACTCCGCACGCGAGGAAACGAGCTTACGTTCAAGTGACGCAGCGCTGCGCGTGCCTGCTAGTATAAGGCAGGACCTGCGCCTGGCGTGGCAATGCCAGCGTGACGCGATGAAATGAATGCCGGCGCGCACGCACAGTGAGTCACGTCGAACTGTATTGGCACACTGACTGTGGCATGTAGTCATGTTCTCACATGACACGCATCTCATGATAATGTTTGCACCAGTCACATACCTTCGTCATCCCTTGACGTCACGTAATACTCAATTTGGGATATGTAGAGCTAGGAAACGGCCACGCGCGCATCATGAGTGTGGCATGTCATCATGTTGTTACATGACACGCATGTCGTTAACATCATGTTTGGATGTCTCATTTACCTATGTCGTTCATTCGCATCCCGTAATACCGAATTTGATACACGTGAAGCTAGCGAAATGACCGTGAGCGCATCATGAGCTTAGCTTGTAGTCATATTGTCACATGACACGCATCTCTTGTTTATCATGTTAGCATCAGTATCGTACCTTTCATCATCTATTCACGTCCCGTAATACCAAGTTTGGCATAAGTGAAGCTGGCGGAACAACCTTCAGCGCATCATAAGCTGCAATGTAGTCATGTTGATACATGACACGCATCTCACGATTATCATGCTTGCACAAGTCACATACATTCGTCATCCTTCACGTACCGTAATACCAAATTTCGTATAAGTAACGCTAGCGAAACATCCGTGAGCGTATCATGAGCGTGGCATGCAGTCATGTTGTTATATGTCACGCAAGACATGATATTCTTGTTATGGTCTATCACTTGCGTTCGCCAAAGAATCATGTCTTAGTATACCAGTTTTGCAACATGTCATGTAAACGAAACCACGGCAAGGTCAGCAGGACCATGAAATGTATATCATGACATTCATGACACATATGCCACGATTTTAATGTTATGACTAGGCAAATGTTCTCGTCCTACAGTCATGTTATGTCATACCAAGTTCGGTATCGATACCATTATCGAGAGGCTAGGAAAGCTAAAAGTTGTAGGTGGCTAGATAGATAGATAGATAGATAGATAGATAGATAGATAGATAGATAGATAGATAGATAGATAGATAGATAGATAGATAGATAGATAGATAGATAGCCCCACCGCAGTGGTCTAGTGGCTAAGGTACTCGGCTGCTGACCTGCAGGGCACGGGTTCGAATCCCGGCTGCGGCGGCTGCATTTCCGAGTGAGGCGGAAATGTTGTAGGCCCGTGTGCTCAGATTTGGGTGCACGTTAAAGAACCCCAGGTGGTCTAAATTTCCGGAGCCCTTCACTACGGCGTCTCTCATAATCATGTAGTGGTTTTGGGACGTTAAACCCCACATATCAATCAATCAGATAGATAGATAGATAGATAGATAGATAGATAGATAGATATATAGATACGCTCAAAGACGCAGAAGTTCACTAAGAAATGCTTCACATTCAAAATTATGCCGTAGTGAGCACTCAAGAACTATTCTGGCAGTAAGCATTCCAGCGTACTTCAAAACGGCCAAGGTTACACGCAAAGTTGTTGGTCTCATTGTGGCACGGTTGAGGCTTCTACCCAGAATAAAAGCAACGCTATGCATTGCGAAAGGTATGAGTACAGGGCCCGGTTATAGGCCATCGATTCCTATTTTTAAAGGCTAAGATCGAGCAATGTTCAAGTATTCGACATACAATGAATATGTATTATTTAGTGTTTTGCATTTTGAAAATGCATGGTAATGTCATGGGTAGAAGGGCCTATTCACGAAGTATTTCAACAACGTGCTGCATGAATTGTTTTAATATTTTTATTCGTGTACCTACAAGCCTGTCGACTGTCCATAAAATGTAAATGATTGATTTGTGGAGTTTAACGTCCCAAAACCACCATTTGATTATTAGAGACGCCGTAGTGGAGAGCTCCGGAAGTTTTGATCACCTGTGGTTCTTTACGTGCACCCAAATCTGAGCACACGGGCCTACAACATTTCCGCCTCCATCGGAAATGCAGCCGCCACAGTCCATACAATGTAAATGTTCTTTGTTGTAGATGGTATGTTCTTTAATGTAGATACCACACGACCTTTATATCGTGTTGCTCTTGCGGAATTAGAAAGCACAGAACCTATTCTGTAAGCCTTCCCACAATTCGTCTTCGTTACTTACGTATACGCAGTCATGTAAAGATATCACCATCGATTGGTGTGAACTACGGAGTTTGGGATCTAGGTTTTCCATGGCCACAGCTACACAACGTTGTTTAGTATAAAAGGTATTTAGGGCGAAGCACCTTATGTGTGAGGTTTGTTTGGTTTCTGTATGTAACGGCTGCATTAGATAAGGCGACGCTGGGGTAACCTACAGTAATGTGAGACACAAAAATGGGCTAACATTAGTCGCTGCGGTAACAGAACCATAGAGAACATTTACTAGCACAAAACACTATATAAGTAATTTCTCTCAGTCTGGAAGATGTTTGATCGCAGGAAATCAGTGAAATGGTGACAAGTAGCACACTGAGAAAACAGGAAGAAACAGCATCCTGCACGAAAAAATGGAAACGATGGTGTTGCAATCGTGTACCAAACCAGGCGCGCAAATTTGTCTGGTTGAGAAGATGGAGGACATTGCCTACGCGTGACTGGTTAGCACATGGGGGAGTCGTTGCAAATGACCACTGCCCAAACTGCGGCAAAAGAGAGACGGCCCAACATGCTCTGTTTAAGTGCTTGGTGGGAGGGGGCGTCTGGCACATGGTACAACGTCTCTTTGGCTTTCGCACGGCGCGCAAGGGGACATAACGTGGGCTGTTTGCAAGACTGGTATTTACAGCAACCTTGTACGTACTGTGGCGGCGACGCTGTTTAGCGGAAGTATGGCACAAGCCACATAGAGGCGCCTATCCCCACTACAGAAAATACGGCTCATTGTGTGGAATTACCTAGATGAGTAGCTGGAAACGCACGGCGAAGAGGCCTTCCTTCGACGATGACACACACGTTTCTACATAGTAAGCGAGGGACAGCTGAGGTTTTCAGTTTTCCCATACTAGCCATGCGCCCACTCTAGTACGCATGCATAAGTGTTATCCTGTAAAATGTGGTTAGCTTGATTCATAATAATTTTTCCTTTGACTTGTAACATTTGTATAACCAATGATCAATTAGATTTTGGTGCTTATTTGTAAGATGTCATCATCATCATCATCATCATCAGCCTGACTACGTCCACTGCAGGACAAAGGCCTCTCCCATGTTCCGCCAGTTAACCCGGTCCTGTGCTTGCTGCTGCCAATTTATACCCGCAAACTTCTTAATCTCATCTGCCCACCTAACCTTTTGTCTCCCCCTAACCCGCTTCCCTTCTCTGGGAATCCAGTCAGTTACCCTTAATGACCAGCGGTTATCCTGTCTACGCGCTACATGCCCTGCCCATGTCCATTTCTTCATCTTGATTTCAGCTATGATATCCTTAACCCCCGTTTGCTCCCTAATGCACTCTGCTCTCTTCTTGTCTCTTAAGGTTACACCTACCATTTTTCTTTCCATTGCTCGCTGCGTCGTCCTCAATTTAAGCTGAACCCTCTTTGTAAGTCTCCAGGTTTCTGCTCCGTAGCTAAGTACCGGCAAGATACAGCTGTTATATACCTTCCTCTTGAGGGATAGTGGCAATCTACCTGTCATAATTTGAGAGTGCTTGCCGAATGTGCTCCACCCCATTCTTATTCTTCTAGTTACTTCAATCTCGTGGTTCGGCTCTGCGGTTATTACCTGCCCTAAGTAGACATAGTCTTTTACAACTTCAAGTGCACTATTACCTATGTCGAAGCGCTGCTCCTTGCCGAGGTTGTTGTACAGTACTTTCGTTTTCTGCAGATTAATTTTAAGGCCCACCTTTCTGCTCTCCTTGTCTAACTTCGTAATCATGAGTTGCAATTCGTCCCCTGAGTTACTCAGCAATGCAATGTCATCAGCGAAGCGCAGGTTACTAAGGTATTCTCCATTGACTCTTATCCCTAACTGCTCCCATTCTAGGCTTCTGAAAACCTCCTGTAAGCACGCGGTAAATAGCATTGGGGAAATTGTGTCCCCCTGTCTTACACCCTTCTTGATTGGTATTGTGTTGCTTTCTTTATGAAGCACAATGGTAGCAGTTGTTCCCCTGTAGATTTCTTCCGGAATGTTTATATATACTTTATCTACGCCCTGATTCCGCAGTGTTTGCATGACGGCTGATATTTCTACTGAATCAAACGCCTTCTCGTAATCTATGAAGGCTATGTATAGTGGTTGGTTATACTCTGAGCATTTCTCTATTACCTGATTGATAGTATGAATGTGGTCAATTGTTGAGTAGCCTGTTCGAAATCCTGCTTGTTCCTTTGGTTGATTGAATTCTAATGTTTTCTTTACTCTGTTAGCAATTACCTTTGTAAATAGCTTGTATACTACAGAAAGCAAGCTGATCGACCTGTAATTCTTCAAGTCCTTGTCATCTCCTTTCTTATGTATTAAGATGATGTTAGCGTTCTTCCAGGACTCTGGTACTCTTCCCGTCAGGAGACACCTCGTAAACAGGGTGGCTAGTTTTTCTAACACAATCTGTCCTCCATCTTTCAGCAAATCTGATGTTACTTGATCCTCACCAGCAGCTTTGCCCCTTTGCATGCTCTCCAAAGCTTTCTGACTTCTTCTATCATTACTGGTGGGGTGTAATCTGGGTTACTGCTAGTTCTTATAGTATTACGGTCGTGGTTGTCTCGGCTACTGTACAGATCTCTGTAAAACTCCTCCGCTATTTTAACTATCCTATCCATATTGGTAGTTATTTTGCCTTCTTTGTCTCTTAGTGCATACATCCGACTTTTGCCTATCCCAAGTTTCTTCTTCAATGCTTTGACACTTCCTCCGTTTTTCAGAGCGTGTTGAATTTTCTCCATGTTATACCTTCTTACATCGCATACCTTACGTCTATTAATCAACTTCGAAAGCTCTGCCAGTTCTATTTTGTCTGTTGTACTTGACACTTTCATGATTTGACGCTTCTTAATTAGGTTCTTCGTTTCTTGGGAAAGCTTGCCAGTGTCCTGTCTAACTACCCGGCCTCCAACTTCCACTGCACACTCCGTAATGATACTCGTCAGATTATCATTCATTGTATCTACGCCAAGGTTGGTTTCCTCACTAAGAGCCGAGTACCTGTTCTGCAGCGACACTCTGAATTCCTGTATTTTCCCTCTCAGTTCTAGCTGATTGATTGACCTCTTGCGTATCAGTTTCTCTCGTTCCTTCTTCAAGTCTAGGCGAATTCGAGACCGTACCATTCTATGGTCACTGCATCGTACCTTGCCAATCACTTCCACATCCTTAACGATTCCAGGGTGTGCACTCATTATAAAGTCTATTTCGTTCTTATTTTCGCCATTAGGGCTCCTCCATGTCCACTTGCGGTTTTCTCGTTTTCGGTAGAAGGTATTCAAAATCCGTAAATTATTGCGTTCTGCGAATTCTACTAGTAGCTCTCCTCTGGCGTTTCTAGTACCGATGCCATAATCTCCTACTGCCTGGTCTCCAGCCTGCTTCTTCCCTACCTTTGCATTAAAGTCGCCCATCACTATAGTATACTGTGTTTTTACCTTACTCATTGCCGATTCCACGTCTTCATAGAAGCTTTCAACTGAAGCGTCATCATGGCTGGATGTAGGCGCGTAAGCCTGTACTACCTTCATTTTGTATCTTTTATTCAGTTTAATTACAATACCTGTCACCCTTTCATTAATGTTATAGTATTCCTCTATGTTGCCAGCTATGTTTCTGTGAATTAGGAACCCCACTCCCAGTTCTCTTCTGTCTGCCAAGCCCCTGTAGCAAAGGACGTGCCCATTCTGTAGCACCGTATAGGCCTCATCTGTCCTCCTAACCTCACTGAGCCCTATTATATCCCATTTAACACCCTCTAGCTCCTCGAATAGTACAGCTAGACTTTGTAAGATGTATACACTGTCTTTACTTGTTTTTGATGTTTCGTTTGTGTACGTACAGGTCAAGTCTACAATAAATTTCTCTTTCTCTCTCAGCAGTCGGGACGGCTCAGTGCTCTCCCATAGTTGAGTTCGAAGTACTTGAAATTGTTAAACATTTGTTCTAAACAAACATTTAAACGTACAGTTTGCAACCTTAGAACCTAGCTTTGATGTCGACTCTGTATGTCACTTTGAGTCGCTCAGTTCACATGATATGGGCAATGCTCGAGTTGATACACATAAAAATAGTTTAACAAAAAACTAGTATCAATTATCATTGTGACAGAGCAATATGAAAACATACAATTGCAAACTCTTCATGCTAGTCGGTATCTTCAATGTAGACATTATGAACCTTAGGACCTAGCTTTGTCGTCGACTCTTTGTCCGTTTATATCACTCAGTTCACTTTATATAGGGCAATGCTCTGGTAACATTTGTGAGGCACAAAAAAAGGCTCTACTTAGACTGGTATCAGTCATCATTGCGAAAGAACAATCTTAAACACGTACAAGCCCCTTCGTGCTGGTCGACTACTTCGACGTAGACATTATGGACCTAGAGACCCTACCTTCACCCACTTTTATAATTCACTTCCTGGAGATGCGTGGATATTTATGCACACCATTTGAATCAATGAATGTAAGCATTTGGCACAAGCTCTATGATTATTTATGAATAAAATGTCAATTCAGCAACATTTGTGTATGAAACAAAAATGTATGTTTTAAGAATTGCACTTTTCAGCCTTTTGTTGAGCCGGAGAGGAATTATAATCATAATCATGAATAGGCACGCGCCACAAAAACATTTCGTGAACAAGGCAGTAAGATCTGCAGTAGTATCCCCATATAAAGAAAGGAAATCTGACAGACACCGAAACTGCGAGAAGAGCATGGAACACATCCATATTGGCACCCCTTACATTGCGATTGCGTTTCTGAGCTAATAATTATCCAAACAAATTTTGATAGCGATGTTTTTACAATACTGTAGTGTCTCTCACAACATTTTCACTTCAATTAACCTACTTAAGCAGCGATCCACATCCTTGAGGCAATTTCATTCTCGGTAATTTCACCCGTGCGGCAAGTGTCACGTCCATGAAAAACTTGCTTCAATTACCCATTCTAACTTCGCGCCGCAAACACTCTCGCCTCTGTCTCTTTCACAAAATTTACTACCATAATTCGCCCCTATTCAGTGAGTTAATTACTCCTCCTTCATATATATCTTCTCGTATGGATCACCGACACAAAGTAGGAACAATACCATGCAACACCAATGCCTTCTTTCAGTCATTTATTCCTCGGACGTCACAAGATTGGAACCGCCTTCCCGGACTGACCGCTGCAATCGAAGACAACCATCAGTTTCGTGCAGCACTAGCTAACAGTGTATGATTAGGGCCCATGTATGTTTGTACTTATTTGCTTACTACTTTTGTTGCTGCTTTTTAGTTTTTTGTATAACCTTGTAACCCACTCCCCTCTGAAATGCCTGTATGCCTTGAGGGTACAAATAAATAAAATAAAAATAAATAAATAAAATCGGATCGCATTGTCAGTGAACGGAAACTGTTGACGAATCAGAGTGTCGGTGTATACAGATCATACAAACATCGCCTGGGCAAGTTAGTTGGCAGTTGGCTGATGTGTTATTTTCGACATTGTGGTTTCCCACAAAAAATATTCAAAGCCACTGCATGTTTTTTGAAGTTATTGGAAGCCCAACACAACACCTTTCGGCTCCATCAACTCCGACCAAATTGTAAACAATCACTTCCTTCTTCACCACAGTATCATCTGCTGGTCACTTCATTTTAGGGTGTTTATTTTCCTTCCGATTTCACCAACATTTCTTTATCATGGCAAGAAGAGCGCTCACATGCATGATTTTAAAAGCCATAGTACGTACCACGAGGACGGCCTCATGCAGTGATCTGCCCGGAGGCATTTTATGGAAAGCTGCCTATTCTTTAAAGCGACAATAAAGTGAAATAAAAATTTATGTCAGGGTGACAGCTTAATGTATTGAAAGCTCTAAAACGATGCTATTATCAACAATAGTGCCCTACTTACCACAAAATCAAGGTAAATGCAGGAGAGCACATGCGTCATGAGTAGGACTTTTGCAAAATAATCCCGATGACGTTAAGCTTACCATCTACAATTATTCAGCAGTAATATAAATAGGTGCACTAAATCAAGACCTTTCCATGCATCAAGATACGTAATAAAATGCTTCTTCGCTTCTTTTTTATTTATAGAAAAGAAAAGAACCACCAGACGTTACTCTAAAAAATGGCGCGATTTCCATGAAAGTACAATTTTGGCCTGGTTAAACTGGACTCATGCCATCTAGCGGTGCCCAGTTGAACCAAGCACACCTACCATCTCGGAGGCTATAATTAAAATTGTTCAATGACCGTCGCTGCTACTATGGGTCTCGCTACTTTCGTGCTGCTGCTACTAGTGTCGGTGGACGCGCATTAAAGCTGTGCAATGTTGTGCAAGATAGCAGTGACGCGATACAGCCGCTTTCAGGAGTGGGATTTGAAGTGCGCTAACGTGATGCGGATCACTAAAACGTAATTTTCTTTAAAAATAAGCACTTTCGTGGCACAAAAGTAGCACTACCAGGTTTCTGGACCGCTATTCCAGCAATCAACACCGACTTAATATTTGTCTTTAGGGTCCCTTTAAAGATATTTTAAGCTTCGGATTCTCGCAAAGCGCTTCCTTTTCTGGTTCCTCAAGGGCCTGAACTTTCAACACAGCTCAGCGTACACTTAATTTCTGTTACTTCATTGTTTCTCTCTATGTCGCCCATTTCATTACTTTTCACCGTACGTTTTTTTTTTTACACGTGTGCGTGTTCATGGGGTTTTCGCACCCTCTCGGCCGGCCAAACTGCCATGATGGTTTGTTTTTGTGGCCAATCAGGGCACCCATTTGGACGAAGTAGTCAGTCGAGCAGCAAGCCCAGTCCCACAGTTCCCAACAGCAACCTCGATGACGCGATACACCGGATGCGCCACTACAACTGCCCGGCACTTTGCGCTTCGTCAGGCATCGCCGAAGTGAATGTGCAGAGGGTGTCGGAAGGACAACATGGCCTGATAAGTGAATGAATTCTGTCACAAATTTATTTGTACCTCTTAACTATTGTGTCTGCGCATTAGGTGGTATAGAGAACATCTGTCATTGTTCATTCTTTGTATTTACAACATTCGCATGTTATTGTCTTTGACGGCGGGAATGTGAGAGGGAATCAACCCAAGGACGGAGAAAGCCAGTACTTAGAGAAACTGGAAAACAAGTTTTATGCATATTTAAATGTTGGCCGCGAGAAAAATAGAAGTACCTGATGCAAATGTTTTTAACGTTAATCTATCAAAAATCTAGCTCTATCTCATCAACATGTGAAGCGTGATTATTCGCTATTGGTGACGAGAAAAATTTCCTTGTCAAATAAACGAAACAAGAAACAAGTGAATCTTTGTACTAGTAGCATTGCAGAAAGCCTCGGAAGATTGACATCTACGAAACGCCAGTAGTAGACCAACGAAAGGTCAGGAGTTTGAAATAAAGAGGTGGCATAAAATCAATAAAGCATCAAGAGAGTAAAGAAAAGGCAAGAAAGAGGAAGTCATTTTCGGTTTTCAGAAATGACAATACAGAGGGGTAAACATCGACAAGACAAGGCTAGAAACCAGATAGCTCACATCTTCACGGACAAAGAATATGCCACTAAAGTAAAAAAAGGAGAGAGAAGACAAAATGGATTAGAACAAAAGACGGGGACGGAGGCTGAAAGTAATATAAATAGACGGGAGAAAACGCAGTGAAAGAGATATCGAAAAGCCATGCTGAGGCTGAAGGGCCGGAGGGATTGGCTCAAAAAGAAGGGTTCGGTTTGGCGGGAGTGTGAAAAACAGAAAGATTCGGAGAAAAAGAAAGTTTTCTTCCCCGACAGCCTCCGCGCCCCCTTTCCCGTCCTCCCTCAGCGACCCGTTCCACCTGGTTTCTGAATCAATCGCGCCCAGGCTCCTGGTAGAGGCGGAGAAGCTTGTGCACTGAAAAGCACGGTTTCCAGCAGTGGTAGCAGCTCTTTCAGCCTCCCGGTGAGCCCGGCTGTTGCAGAGCGTCGCTGGCTCACTCACGATCCGGGCAAGTTCGCTGCACGGAATCAGCATCTTATCGCGCTGCTTTGATCCACTTCCATTCTATCGAACCTGTTCCGTACCTATAAGGCACACGCGGTACACCCCAAGGTGCACTACTGTCACCCCTACTCTTTAACCTGGCCATGAAGAACCTCCCCTTCCGATTGCGCGAGGTCGAGGGAGTACATCACACACTATACGCGGACGATATTACAATTCGGACCAACACCGGCTCCCCAGCACAAATCAAAGAGCGCCTACAAAAGCTGCCCTTCTCGTGAACGCCTATACACTTGTAGCGTCATCATCATCGCCATTCATCATCATCGTCATTTTTCTAGCTACCGCGCTGCGCCTCTCATGCAGCTCCTGCGACTGCTCGTGGCGTGAGCGGTGGAGAACGAGCTCGCGGCCTGGCGGTTTGGACGTGGCAGCCGCTGCCGCTCCGCTTCGGCAGTCGCCTTGGATAATAAAGTGGCGAAAGAACGACACGACCACGTTGGCCGCTGTCCCGTCTTCCTCTCTCACTACACACTGCTTCGTGCGGCCTAGAGTGCTCTCCGAAAAAATCGGCTAGTCTCTCGGTATCCCACTTAACTCCACCTCAGGTTACGCTTCCGTCTCGTGACATTCCATCAGTCATGAAAATTCGAAATCTTGGGCTTCACGTCACATCATCTTGGGATCCCAAGGACAGAATAGCAAGCCTCCTACGCACCAGCGAACAGGTGATTCGTATGATATGGCGGGTAGCTACCAAGTGCAGTGGCCTCCGTGAGACCCTGTCAATGCGGTTGACCCATGCGTTTGTGACCAGTCGGGTCCTGTACGCCTCACCTTACCTCCGCCTGCGTCGTCACCACGAGCACAAGCTGCACGTCCTCCTTCGTTCAGTATACAAACGTGCACTCGACCTTCCTATTGCCACCTCCAACAGCCGATTCGTGACTCTGGGGGTACATAACTCTTTTTCAGAGCTGCAGAAAGCTCATCGCGTTAGCCAAGTTAATCGTCTGTCGCAGACGCCCTCAGGGCGACGTGTACTACACAGGCTCGGCCTCAATGCAATCTGTGATCAAGACATTCATACGCCCATACCGGAACTTTGGCGGCAAAAACTATGGGTAGAACCGCTACCACACAACATGAACCCCGAGCTACATTCCGGACTAGCACGTTCCGTGGCCCTTCAGGCATGACACTCTGACCGCCCTGGCGTTTTCTACGTAGAGGTCCCGGGCCCCTCTCCATCAATTCATTTCACGGCCACCGTGATCACAGAGGGAAAACACGTCGATGGCCTCTCCTTTAGAGCCAACACTGTAACGCAAGCTGAAGAGGGTGCCATTGCTTCAGCCGCCTCGTATCCCACCTCGCTCATTATCCTGACGGACTCGTGCTTGGCCTGATCTCACTACCTTCAGGGTTCCATCCCCCTGCTGGCACATCACCTACCTTGGGCAGCCTCTTGGTGCTTTCACCCTCACCCAATTTATATAATATGGACCCCAGACCACTCGGGCCTGCCCAGCGACGAGGCGGCGAATGCCACTGCCCACGCTTATCCCATCCGGGCCACTGCCCCTTCATGTCCCGAGTCGGAATCTGGCAATACAAATCTGATGCGCTTTCGCGAAATTCTTGCCTATTACCGGGCTTCGCGCCGCCTCTATCCGGAGTCCGCACGTGGTCTGGAGAAACTGGACGAGCAAATATTACACCACCTGCGGACGAACACCTATCTCAATCCAGCGGTCGCCAGGCATTTCTTGCCGAAAATCAGTGCCACCTGCTCGACCTGACAGGTCTTGGCCGACACTTAAAACGTCGTCGCTTCGTGCCCCATTAACCCCCTTCCTTTTTCAGCACCTTTCCCCATCCCAACTAGAGAAGCTTAGGCTCGGCTGGTTTACCTTGGATGCTCAACGCTCCTTGGTGAGGCAAACACTAGCAGTGGCCCACTCCATTGGCATCCCGGAATATGGTCTGGCCACTAAAGTATGTAATATACCGCAACTGTCTGGTACATTTTCTGCGATAACATGTTTCTACCACCATCACAAGCACGTGCATCTCACTCCGACGACAGAGAGAGCTTCCATTTGTCCGCTGTGATGATTGTACAGCTCTTTCTGCCTTCCCGATGTCCCTGATTTGAGTGTGCTGTCTCTACGGAAATTTCGTTCCCGCCGGAGAAATTGTTCCTTTTTCCGCTGGCTCTCGTATACAAGTATTCGTATTTCGCGCGCCCACCCTCTCTAAACTATCTGCTCACTCCGACTATGGTGTCGGAGTGAGCAGATAAACAGTGAGCATGGCTCCGGTGTCGTGGAACGTGCTCGCCGTGGCGGCAAGCTTACGCAGTTTGCGCGGTCTGAGATGTCACGGCTGCAAGGATTGCATTTCTTGTCTGAGAATCTGACTTATTGTGCTGTCACTTGCCGGTAAGAGGACCTTCCACAATATCCGCGCCAACTTCATTTCCACTGTTCGCGTCATGGAAACGTAGATATTCCTTTTCACCCTTTTTGAAACCGTGATTAGTGTCCGCAGCTTAGTGGAGTTATCAGTTTAAAAGCGGTATACATAATCGAGCAGTCGTGAGCTCGCGCATCTTAGTAGTAGTAGTAGTAGTAGTAGTAGAAAACCTTATTATGTACATAATCTAGACAGGCTACAAATTCAGTGTCCCGAGGAATATACAGGGTGATGAGTGAAGTCTGTCCGGCAGGGTGTTGCTCCTATTCCAGGGCCCCACTGGCGCGAGCCATCCGTTCAACTCTGCGAATCAGTCGCAGCTAGTCCACCGGGGCTGGGCTAGAGAGCAGCGCCTCCTATTCCTCCCTTGTGCCATTGGAGTCGTGTTCTTCGTCGTGCTCTGCACACTCCCACGTGATGTAAAAGAGTGTTAGGGTGGCTCCACACCACGGGCATATATCTCTGTACGCCGTGGGGTAGATCAGGTGAAGAGTGTGCAGATTTATGTAAGTGTTAGTCTGTATTCTCCTTAGCGCTGTTGCCTCCGCAGCATTGAGCTTGATATGAGGACGTGAATTATAAAAGGAAACACATACTGAGAGTAAAAAATGTTATCGTTCGATGACTAATGTCTAAATGAGTTGACAGCCGGTGTTTTTCGAATTTATTTGCGTCAGACTTCCAGTAATGCGTGAAATAAATGACCATGTCAGCACGTCCAATGAAAACGGCAAGAACGTATACAACAATGTATTCAAGCATTAAGCCTCCTGAGTTGCACTGCTCCACAGAAATGTAATGAATATTCTAAGAAGACGACAGTACAAAGTGTAAAAACATCCGTTGTGTGTTTAGAATGAGTGTTTGTGTGTTTAGAATGAGTACTCGGTACTCTACTATGTGAGATCTGAAAGCCTTCCCTGGATAAAAAGGCAAATTGCCACTAGCCTTGTGCAGTCAGTACACACAATTTTCTCCAACTATTAGCTTACATTTTAATGTGATATAACCCTTTTATATTGCAATGCTTAGAAAGTAAACACCATAAAACTAACAATATAGTCATTCTTGCAAGTTCATTCGCGCTTGCATAGAGGAATCATTTCGTTCTGGTGTCAATTTTTCCCACCACGCATGCACACTTTTGTGTAAGTGCTCGCATCACTGTCAAATACATGCTCAAAGTAGCTACACTGGAAACGAAATAGTTCTTGGTGTTTCTGTTGTGAGTTCTCGACGACCACGTGTATTAATAAACGCAGTACCTCTCACTGGAAACGACCATATTCTCATTGTTGAGCGTGAGGCTGAAAGGATAGTTAACGTGTCTTTTTGAAAAGACAGTTGTTTGCGTGACAAGCCATGGCTTATTTAGAATACTAGCACAAATGTTTGTAGCCGGAGCTAAACTGGCCGTATTCTCGCAGTTTCGCTGTTTCACTGTGGCTGATCGCTGGACCGCGAGCTAAGCCATGGCCTATAGCGACCGCCGCAGCGGGCAGCGCCGTCGCCGTACCATCTAACATGACGTCAGAGGAAGAGTAGATGAAAAAAAAACGTAGCAACAGCACAGGAGAAGCTGGTCTTGCAGATTAAACTCGCATATACAGAAGGGGCTGCTCGGTGGAATTCGTCGGCAGTTATGGGGAGTGTTTAGGAGAGACTCAAAATAGGAAGGCATGATCGTCAAAACAGAACTACGTGGAGGCGATGAGCTGGGAGATGGAGGAAGAACGACCCGCACGCCTCGAGAAGCGAAACCGCATAGAGAGCTATGCTAAACGGTATAATTACCTGAACCTCTTGCTTTTAACACCCAGTCACATGTGAGTTAAGCCATAGCCCATTTTTTTGTTCAATATAATGTACTACATGGCAGTCCGCGTCTTTGTTCCTGTAGCATATTGTAGCAGGTTCGTTGCAGTCACAGACAACCTGTACATGTTGAATTTCACTGCATGTACCTATCTTCAGGGCATGAGTGGCTATTGTTTGAGCATGTAAGAGTTATTAGTTTAACAGTATTAACATTGAAGAAATGAAAGTACCTTAATGAGCAACACGTTATTCAGTTTTTGAAGGTATAGAAGGCTTTATAAAGTTGACTATTACAGAAAAAAAGTGGGGTAGGCTTTTACAACTGAGGTTTGTTTCGAAAGCCAAGCAAAACAGGAAGAAAACTGAGGACACGTACTCATACTCCTAAAGGGCTCCTGATGCGGAAAGGGCAGCCACTTGCGATTTACCTTTCTGATAGCGTAACCAACCGATAACATGCAAAGCAGACACCAATGATACGCCTTTCCGTATACGTCAAACGCTTGCTCTTCAGGAGTCGGCTTACTTGCTATGTCTTACATCGTGCTCCAGTCGACAATACGACCACAAAATGGAGCTGTATTACACGAAATTAGTAATTCTTGTAGACGTCACAAATCAGGGCGTATATTTCAAAACTTTTTTAAAGCGACCATAGTACTGTTTTTCCAACACTCATTCAATGTCCTCTGTGTCGCAGCCACATCATCCGATTGTCGCAAATATTTGGTCGAATTCATCAAGAGCGAGCTTATTTACAGGGATTCGTTCGCGTTGAACCAATTCTCTTGACCCATGTCAATAAGCGCACTAAAAGCTTCAAGGGTAGGGTGGCAGGGAGAAAAAAGGCTACTTCAGCTGGCGTGATGAAATGCGTTCACTCCATACTGTTGTAATTTCTACGTGGAAGTGTGGCTATACACGTATTTCATGTTCGTTGTAAACGCCATCAACGCACTGAAGTGCTTGTATAGCAGCATCGCTACAAGAAACGTTGTCACGTGATCAAAAAGGGTGGTGGTAAGCTTCGAGATCAGCGGTTCCTGTACGCCATGACGTCGTTACCAGCACCTTAGTTCGTCAACAGCACCTACCACTGTTCACAAACATGAAATATTTGACTGATTGATTGATATGTGAAAATGAACGTCTCAAAACCAACATGTGATTGTGAGAGACGTTGTAGTGGAGTGCTCCGAATTTTGACTACCTGAGGTTCTTTACCATTTACCTAAATGTCATTGATTGATATGTGGGATTTAACGTCCTAAAACTACGATATGATTATGAGAGACGCGATAGTAGAGGGCTCCGGAAATTTCGACCACCTGGGGTTCTTTAACGTGAACCCAAATCTGAGCACTTGGGCCTAGAGTATCAAACAGGAAATATGTCTATACATTTTAATGTTAGCAGACCACGAAACATGGAACCAATACGTGGGGAATCATTTGCAAGAACTGCAAGTGATCGGAGCACCACTTTTAACTTATGTGGGCCATTAGCCAATGGCATGCCATCTTACGTTGGACATCAAACAGCAGGCGCTGGTAGCTTAGAGGAAATTGAGCACGTCTTTCCGTACAAACGAAAAGAAGTTGCGTGAGAATGTGGCAACTTAGCGCAAGAATACTAACACTCTTTGCAACTCTAGAATTCAAGATTTTGCTGAGCTGCTCAAGTACTTGTTGCTTTACGTAGGGTGTTTTTTCTCCCAAATCCCAACGGTTGATTCGCAACCCTTTCGAAGCACTGATTTTTTGTTTTTCTAAGTTCATTACTTGTACAGTGAGGTCAATCGTGGTATTATACGTGCTTTCTACGATTCACACTTACTTTTAGGGTGGCAGGCGGAGGATCAAATGCTGCCGATTTAGGCTAAGCTGGCTCACTACTTAAGTTCACCTAAACACTTTGCATGCCGATCTCTTTATTGCTCATAGAAAACGGGAATAGAAACGTTAGGCCCATGCCAGAGCGTCATTTCAGGTCGTCAACATCAGGGCATGGATTCAGAGAAAAATTTCACACCCCATGTTTATTTACTTCTCGTACAGAGACAACTCAGCGATAGGTAAAGAAGCTCTTGAAATAGATTCCAAGAAATATAAAACACACGCAACGCCCACTGAAATATCTCACTAGTGTCGGCCAGTTTCCGTAAGCCAGCATCCCTGGTGGCTGTACCAGACAGCAGATGGAATCTGCATTCCCTGACAAGGCCACCGAGTTCACAGGGAAGTGCAGCCCAGTGGTGTAAGTGCACAAATCTTGACTCCATTTGCTTCCGCCTGACAACATTTGATTGGTTGAGAGGGTAATCGAAATGAATAATCCATTTGAACGTGCTATCCGCTTGGTTCTCTCAGTTTTTGTTGCGCACGAACGTGTTTTTTAGCGCTCTTTCTTCGCGACATCGTTGTTGATCATAGTAAATGTATTTTATATGTTTATGTTGAAGCATTAGTTACATTTTCAGACATTTCAACTAATTTTTGAGCAAGTGAGAGTGAATACATTTATTCACAATGCGAACACTTGCTAGTGTGCCTTTCCGACTTATCATCTCAGTGACTTTACCAGCGAAATGTGCGCAAGCGTTTATCTAAAAAAACATTCTTTTTTGTCTCACCTATGGATAGCAAAGCAAAAGGTTGAGTGGATTATTTTATTCAGCCTAGCGCGCTATTGAAGCATTCGCTGTATTACGGTCACCTGTGATTGGCCATTGGAGTGACTCGTTGGGATAAGGCGAACTCTTTGTTCACTGTGATATGCCCACCAGCGGAGATACTCACTTGGGCAGTGCTCCAGTATGCGTGCTATAGTGTGTGATGCCAGCGTAAGCTCTGTTATGCGAAAACATGCGGCTATACTGGCTTTGTTGTTCAAGGTGAAGCCGTATTGCCAGCATATGATGAATATAGAGCATTTTGTGAGCCGCTTAGAGCATTCACGAACCGACAAACGTATCCGTGAAACGTTCCACTCAAAATACTCAGAAACGTCTATTGAGCCTTCAAAAGCTACTGCCGAAAAGTCACGCAAGGTAGGTTAACCAAAATAATCCAATTTTAGTAGTCAAGGTCTCGATATTAGTATAAAGGACACACGCTGTGCTCCAGCGGTGCACAATAACATGATATATTTAAACCAATTTTGTGTTTCTAATTATAGTACCTTGGCATACTTTCTGCATCCCGCACCATAGAAATTTGGCCACCCTTATTACGCGGTAGTTCCATATACAAACAAACCACTGAGACAGCTATTGAGGTAATTCATGTCAAATAAAACTCGATATCAGTATATAGGCTGCCTTATACCAAAGACCAGCTTCAACGATGACGTAAAATATGTTTCTTGCTTTTAAGTACAACGAACGAGTCTGCCATAAAGAGTTTCTGCATCTACGAACTAGCTTTCATACGAGGAGGTAAACAAAGCATTTGGATGAAAACGCTTAGTAAAGCATGACTTGCACACCGCAGCCAAATATCATGCCACTGGCGCCAGCGGAATGGTGAGAATCACACAATGAGTGTAGTCATTGGAAGAATCCTAACATTTAGGCAAACATTTAATGTAAAATGAGCCTGCCATGCTCTAAGCAAAGCCTTCCCACGCGCTCTTCAATGCATTCAAATAGCGTCATTCCGTGAATCCACCCCTTTTCTCACTCGTCACAATTACAAGTTGTATAGCTGCTCTATGAAGCCAGCCATTTTGGCAAAGCCGAACTTTTCATCGGGAAAAAAAGGTGCTCATGGCGCGTTGCACAGCTTCTTGCTAGAGTGCCTCGATGCCCTCTCCTCCGCTCAGAGAGAAGACATCTGCGGCGGCCGCCATTATCACTCCAGCTGCATACAGGTTTCATTCTGGCGTGTATTGGACCCCTAGCTTAACGTAAATGATTGTATCTCTGAGGAACTGAACATCCAGGCCCGACATGTTGAAGAAAGACGGCATGCGAGCCCTACAGCTTGTCGAAAACGCTGCAGGCACTACAATGATAGAGGGAGCAGTACAAAGGGAGGTAGCAGCCTGAGTGGGTTGCTCGCATTAAGGCACCCTACTTCCTGCAACAAACAGCGTCTTTAAAAGTTTGGTGACGAAGAATCGAATCTTCGCTGGTGTATAGGAATAGAACCGGAAAGACGCTCGAGCTGCGCCTTCAAGAAGAGAACGCGATAGAACGAGAGGGCTCCATGTGCATAACCTTGCAAGGGAAGGAATGCTTCTGCCCGTAACGTTGGCCGTTTCAAACTGTTCCAGAAAGCTCAATGATTGCGCAGTCACTAAGTACTTACTACACCGTAATTCATCGATTTGCCAATTGGCGACGAAACTACTTCTGGTTCGCAAGGTGTCCCGTGCCCGTACGTAGAAGCCCACTGTATAATGGCCTGGTAGCTTTAAACAGCCAACTAATAAGGAATCGCACGTCTTGGTGATTGGTGTGATTCTAGGATTTCGCCACGCAATATTACACGCGTTAGCGAGACACCTTTCATTACATAGCATTCATATAGTCCTTTTTTTTTTGAAGTATAGTTTCACAAAATAACTTCGCCCTGTGCAGAGCACGTGCTTTTCTCACACGTTTTCGATTATCACTTTTAACCTAAAACTTATATTGTTTATTTGTTTGCATTTTTCTCCTTTTTCGGTCTCGAATAAGATAGTGACTTTTTTGGCTTCACAACCAACGAAGCCGACACCAACTCTGATGCCGAGGCCAAAATTTTTACCAAACGAGCTCTTTAACGCTTTTGTTCCAATGAGACCATTTCACGGTGTGAAGCTGTTTTTGTACTATCCGTTCTTCCAATGCGAAGTAAGCGATAAAGGTAGAGCCAGTGCAGAGAGCTACGAATTTCTGCCGGTGTATGAAAATAACGCGGGAGTCAGCACTCCTGACGACGTCTTTATGACGAAGGTTCTGATGTCCTTGGTAGGTGTTGAGGCCATTGCACTTAGGCTCCGGTGAAGTATGTCCCTTGCGAGCTTTCTTACGCACATTTACAGGATTTTTAACAAACAAGGCACAGAGACGCGTCTTTGCACCTCAAGGCGACGGAGCATACATGAAATTCAAGAGCAAGCGAAGGCCAGAGAGAGTGTTCTCAGTGCACACGCGATGACTTCTTTATAACCCCTGTTTCTGCACGCCCTTTTCAACCAGCGTACTGAGGGGTGTGGGCAGCATACGAGAGGTAAGCTGGCAAGCGGCCCTTGCCGGATGGATACTTGCATTGCCGGCTATAACAGCTCACAGTAGCTGCTCGAGCGACGCACAAAGCCTTCGCACCCCGCAGCGGCACCTCTTCGCGCTCCTTCGCCCTGCATAAAACGAGCAGGGAGTATCCTCTCCACTTGGGCAGGCATTTACAGCAGGCCTCGCGTACGCAACAAAGTTATCGCATGCACCGTTCGCACGGCTTATATAGTGGCTTGTTTTATCCCTGTTTTAGCCTCTTAGTGCCCAGAACTCACGTGGTTTTCTTCGCCGGTATAACATACAAAACCTAGGCAAAGTTGTAGATCAGGAGTTTATACGGAACATGGCCGCTTCGAAAACGCGCCGAGATGTTCAGCATATTCGGGACGCAATAAAACCAAATTGTAAATACAACCAAAGCTTCAAAAGTGGTGATGTACAGCCGTTCCAAAAATGAAGCCAAAAATACTGACATACATGCGTACCTTTAAAGACAGCTTTACTTATTCGTCTACATAAAAAGCTTGAACTCACCAACAGGGAATTAAGAGCCCTGAAAACATCAAAATTCCATCATCAAACGCCTATGGCATATAACGAGAGTACAGTTTACTCCAGCATTCAAACATACTGCTTGCACTATTCAGGCATTATCTTGTTTGCAGGAAATTAAATATTCGTAAAAATTTAGGCTTTCGCATTTTGAGTGTGGCACATAAAAAATAAATTATTGCAGTGAACTAGAAGTGAGATTACAACCATGATCACGTTTTAATATTATATACTCGCCCTGATTCTTCAGTAAGAGGAAAGAAAGCCATCCATTATACCAAGTAATTCAATTTGTCTTCGTTATGACTCCCCATCATCTTTTTTGTTTATCACATCGCTCGTAAGGAACGAGCATTCCTTACTCTTAGCATTTGAAGTTGAAATTTCTATTTATAATCCCACGGTTGCTGTCTGGTGTTTCTCTTTAAATTCGTTAACACGCGGAAAAGGACGTATGCGACTACTGCCTTCCACTGATTCCCGGTTATTAACGTTTTTGCTTCTTCCAGCGCGGCTTCTTCCATCACGTTTTCTCGAAATTAAAGCCCGAGTTTTTTGAGCAAGTTTTTTTGTGGATATTCTTATGCATCAGTTGGAGTTTCTTCCTCCTGAAATGTAGCGAATATTCTATCTAATAACACAACCTCATTTACAAATTCTTGACCTTTAATGGAATCGGTGTGACGAGGCACACACTGTAGCTGGACACTTCTTACAATGGTGTCCAATTTTGTGTGACGTGTGTGCTCTGAATCTTGTGAAACCACATAGCCTCTTTAAAACAAAGTGGATCAGCGTTGGCTGAAGAGAGGTTGTGACTCATTAAAACACTATAGTATGACGCATGAATCACAAAGTATACTTCAGTGAATAGAGAACACTAAGTTCTGGCACCAGTGAGACAAGAACCAAATGTATGACACAGTGAATGACTATCTTTTTTGTGTGGTCATTGTATGGCTACGTATTTATATATATTGTTTCTTTTTGATTTGTGTTTTACACACCTGTCTAGTGGCTAAAGTACTCGACTGCTGACCCGCAGGTCATGGGATCGAATCCCGGCTGCGGCGGCTGCATTTCCGATGGAGGCGGCAATGTTGTAGGCCCGTGTGCTCAGATTTGGGTGCACGTTAAAGAACCCCAGGTGGTCCAAATTTCCGGAGCCCTCCACTACGGCGTCTCTCATAATCATAGGGTAGTTTTGGGACGTTAAACCCCACATATAAATCACTCATTTACACACCTACTAATTGTTACAACAGAGTCCACAATATTCCTGTTAGTGCTATATTTTCAAAGCCGCAGTCACATGGATCAGCGATGATCGATACCAACAAGACCACCGTGAACACAACTGACACAGTTTGCACTCTGTTGCCGAAGTCGTAGCGACATGCTGATTTACAGCCCACCTCGGCATTGCCAAAAGACAAACCTATCCTTATAGTTCTACAATCACTGCTCGACACACTTCAAGTATTCGTCGGCAGGTTGAAATAACCACACACTGAGGCCCTAAAATAAGATATGGACGTTCTACGTCCAGTGTTTGCAAGCCTTCAGTACGCATCATGAACAGACGACCTACGGTGGAACACGATACGCCTGAAGTCATGCGCCCACTACTATACAACGCAACAGTGTAGTTTGAGCTCACCTTTTTGATGTTTTTTCTATCTTTTTTTTCATCCCTTAATCCCCTTCTCCCGGTGTAGGATAGCAAACCAGATCATCGCCTGGTTGAGCTTCCTGCCTTCCCTTTCTCTATCTCGTTCTTTTCAAGAAGCATCAAGAAGCAAGATCTTTCGATTCTGTGAACAACAGCATTGGTAGTGAAAAAACATTATCTTTGAAAGCTTGCTTGAATGTAATACAATTATGAAAACAATAAAAATTACACGGTGTTCGAAGATATCGTGCTGTTGCGGATTCGTAGCCGGTGTTGAATAAAGTATTTAAAAACTAGTATATATTTCGAAAGTGCATTATTTTTTTCGAGCACCGAGACGAATAGCGTATTCGATTAGTTACTATAACCTTTAGCATAATTGCACACCTCTTCTTATTGTGAGTCAAGCTGATTGCATTGAATGAAATCAATATGAGTGCGTCCACTAATAAGCCTAATTGTACAATAAATTTTTGTTAACGATTGTGTTCAATAAATACCAAAACCTGAATGAAGGTCCCGTTTTTACACAATGTCCTAAGAAATTACTGATTTGAAACATGTGGCATTTGTCAAGCATTGATGAGTGTGTGTGTGTGGGGGGGGGGGTTGTGGGGAAGTGTGTAAGTTTTTGTGCATGTGTTGGTACGTGTGTGTGCGTGTGTATGCGTGTGTGCATGTGCATGCGTGTTTAGGTTAGTATGTAGTCGTGTGTGCTGGTGAGTGTATTTATATTTTCGTATGAGGGCGTGTATAGGCTTATTTTATCAGAGTGTGTTTAATAATATGCATTAAATTTTCAACAACGTTCACGAGGATTGGTGTTAACAAGGGTTCCCCAACTGTAACAGAGGCAATTTAAATTCTTATCCACCCCCTTTCAAGCTTGAATCAGTAGGCATACTTCAGAGTGAAATTTCATTATTGTTGACGCCCTTTTTTTCTTAGCAGCTTTAACATCTGTTGTTAAAATGTTTGTCTGTCAATTTATCAGATATGAAATGCTGCCAAGCATATCCTGAAGATCTGCATGTAAGTCGTACAAACAATTCTTTCTCCTTCAAGAAGGTGAAAGTTCTTCAGATGGTCAAGTTAGACGCATGAGAAGGCAGCTCTTCATCGAAGCTTCGGCAACAAAACCAACTGATATTTCCATGAATCACACAGCTAAAGTAGCTACGTTAGAAGGGACGTTTCTTGGTCATAGTTCAGTAGCTTTGATAAATATGTAAAAAGAATAGCATGTAGGTATAAATAAATGTATCTCCGGCATTAGTAAGACAATTTTTTCTGGAACTTTTGACATCCTTTTTTTTAGACTGAGGTCTAACAGTACGAACTTCACCGTGTGACTCTTTCACTTTAATTGTACGCGCTTTGTGGAAAGTATGTCCGAATAAGATCCTTTTCTTTCACAACACACCTTTTTAGTGTTTTTTTCACAAAATTTATAGGTACACTAAAAATTAGGTCCAAGACAAAGTGCTAACTAGAGCCAAGATACCAGACGACAAAACATTTACTTTCTTCACAAGATCTCCCTCTTTACCCTAATAAAGGTCGCATGAATTCGTTTGATGCTATTATTGGTTGTCTTACCAAAGCAGAAGGGCTAAGCTTCCTCTTAAAAAGGGAGGTGAAATAAAAAAATGGATTCACAATTCATTTGTAAGCTTAACAAGAGCAGCATTCGCTCAACGTCATACACTTGTCAAAATAAGTGCAGCGCATCAACGGTGGCAGTATTATTCCGAAATCATAGTCTTCATGCACACGCACCACCGAAAAGAAGCAAAGGGATTGAAGTGCTCTTTCTATTGGTCGTTGTTCAACGCAGGACAAAGCCGAAGCACTAGAAAGATGCTCGAGTGCACTATGGGTGCACTATGCCATGAAGCAAAAGTGGTGAGTGTAGAGAAGGCATCAACAAAATAATGGAATTAACCCAGACAAACGCGTTCCCACACTCGCAAAAACGTGACAGGCTCGCCGAATACGCACGCATGTGTAAGCTCTCTCTGCTGAACGCAAAACGGAGAAAGGTGTCGGAAGGAAAAGAAGCGACTTGCAAGACTAAGCAGACTGTTAAGGTTGGCCTAAGGTTGAGGGTTGTTGATTGATCCTGCTTTGCATTTCAAAAGAGGAAGGGCACCAGGAAAAGAGGCGCTAGGGAAAAACTACAATGACATAAACAGGAAAAACTAACGAGTTTCAAGATGTGATTCTGAAGCGTATTTTCGAAAAGGATGTAGGTTACTAGGAACAACACGCCGACAAAACACAAAAGTTTTACATTCTCATAACTCACTCGGACTTTTTATTAAACGCGAAGCATTTCTTAGCGAACTTCAGCGAATTTGAGCATATCTATCTATCTATCTATCTATCTATCTATCTATCTATCTATCTATCTATCTATCTATCTATCTATCTATCTATCTATCTATCTATCTATCTATCTATCTATCTATCTATCTATCTATCTATCTATCTATCTATCTATCTATCTATTTATCTATCTATCTATCTATCTAGCCACCTATGAATTTTAGCTCTCCAGGCCATTTCGATAATGGCATCGATACCAAACATGGTATTGCATAACATGACTCTATGAAGAACATCTTTGACTAGTCACAACATGAAAATCATGATATGTTTGTCATGGATGTCATGATTTACATTCCGTGGTCCTCGCTCTTATGGTGGTTTCACTCAAATGGCATGTTGCAAAACTGGTATGGTATGACATGATTTCATGGCAAACACAAGTGACAGACAGTTACATTAAAATCATGACATGCGTATTATGTAACAATATGACTACATGCCACACTCATGATGCACTCACGGCCGTTTCGCTAGCGTCACATATACCAAATTTGGTATTACAGTACGTGAATGGATCACAATGGTATGTGACTGATGCAAACATGATAGTCACGACATGAGTGTCTTGTAAATACATGACTACTTGCCACACTGATGATGCGCTCGCGGCCGTTTCGCTTGCTTCACATATGCCAAACTTGGCATTACGTTACGCCAACGGATGACGAAAGTGTGTGACTGCTACAAACCTGATCATCATGAGATGCACGTCATGTGAGAACATGACTACATGTCATAGTCAAGGCACCAATGCATTTCGACGTGACACGGTGCGCGCGCTCGCCGGCGTTCATTTCGTCGCGTCACGCCGGCGTTGCCACGTGATGTGCCGATCCTGCCATACACTCGCAGAAATGCGTCTCGCTGCGTTGCTTTGACGCGTGCGCGTTTCAGCGCGTCCGGCGTCCCTCCGTCACGAAAAGAGGAAGACGCAGTGTTATCTGGGTAACGCATCGGTGTGAAATCCAACATGTCGCATTTCGCGCCGGCTGCCGTCGGACCACGCCGACGGACGCTGGTCGCGCCTGGCGTCAAACTATAGAGTGCTCGCGTTTTGCTAACGTTTCGTCGCTGTGCGCAGCTTGAAAGCGCGTCAACGCTACATTGGAGTACATTGGGCCCTTCGTGATGGCTCGCGGCTGTTTTGCTAGCTCTACATATATCAAATTCGGTGTTACGTGACGTCAATGGATGACAAAATATATGATTGGTGCAAACATGACAATCACAAGATGAGTGTCATGTACGAACATGGCAACATACGGCGCTCATAGTGTGCTCGCGGTGGTTTCGCTAGCTCACATATACTAAAGTTCGTATTATTAGATGTGAATAGATAAAGAAGGTAAACTACGCATCCAAACATGATAATCATGACACGGAAGTCATGTACAGCATCATTTACTTCCAGCTCGTAACGTTGCGCTGATTTTAGATTGACATATCTACCTTTCTCATTCGTGCTTCGTATTTCATTGACTTCTCCTGTACGTGAGATCCGACAATTTTTGGAACGAGGAACCAATCACTTCCTTTATTAATAAGTACGGGGTCAGCATGTTGTGTCGAGAAACACGTTGTAGAACCTTGCATACTTCTTGCTTAGTTAAGGAGACCCATTTCAACATCCCAACTTCTTTTACTTTCCTACTTTTTGTTACAATGGCAAATGCAAAGTTCTTTTTTCAACAGAAGACGAATATTTTGTCAAATGCCTATTCTGAACCTTGAACTAATGCTCAAAAAAGCTCATGCAAGACCGTGAAGTGACTACATAGCATCAATACAAGCAGCATTAGAACATGAGAAGTACATTTGTGTCTTATTTTAAATGCAGGTTGTCTGACATTATAAACATCAACTTGGTGTGCAAGGTATATGGCCAGACAGGTTGTTTAAACGCAGCCTGCCCTTACAGTTTCATAGAAACGTATGAAAAACTAGAAAAGGCTAGTTGATAAACTTATCATATATGAGAATTTTAAAATGTGGTGAACTTCGAGAATGTTTTGTAACGGGATATCTCTATTGAAAGGCTATTTCTGTGCATGAACGTGTTCATTAAAAGGGAATTACAATACAGATCAGTACAACTACTCATTCCGAGTACTTCACACTCATGATCATGATGCAGAGTTGAAGTGAGGTGGAGAGAGGCACAGACTTTTGTATACTCGTCTTAAGCTCGAGTGAGCTTCAAAAATTGTTCAAATTTTTTTCGAAGCAGCGTTAAGATAATAATACGACATCATTATTTCTCACTAGTTAAAGAAATGCTACATTGAAGCGCAAATTACTATACACAATCTGACGGCATGATTCTGTCTGAAGTTAGGTTTATGTATAAAACACAGTGTGTCGGAGTCAATAACTAAATAATTAAACGTCATTTTGTTGCAGAAGCTTGATATACAACAAACTCTGTGATGGACAAGCATGCGTGTAATGGAAACCTATTTTTTGTGTGCAGTCCAAGTCGAGTTTTGCATAAACTGCGCCTAAAGCATTCGTAACATCTATGTGTTCAAGCGGTACGTTGTTCTTGTTATAGGCAAATCGCACAGTGAATTTTGTGCAGGTAAAACATATGGATTGCATTTAGCGCTGTTCAGTGACATACGTCATTTTGAGTTTCAACTTTTAATTGTATGTAAGCCAGTTTGTTGACTGTTAACATTGCTTTGTTTATGATCCTCTAGATGATGCACTCAACTTCATATATTCTGACATTGCATGGATCCTGAATATATAATTATCATAAAAGAAAAATTACAGAGGTGTCACAATTATATCCTTTGGGAATGCTTAATAGTTTGCCATAAGTTTTGTGTTGCATGCACTATTCCACCCACCAACTTACATCGACCGTATAAAATATATTTAGAATCGGTGATATTAGCTTTGTACATGTATTTCCTATTTGGACAATTTTTGTTAGAAAAGAATTGGTATACAAACAAGACATAATATGGAGAGGACTAGAGTCTGGTCGGTCAGCTCGCCTTTCGGGAAAAGTAACGTGTACGCATATGCAGATATGGGAAGAAACCGATAAATAGCCTAGTGCTCTCACATAGTTGAGTAAATCACTGTCAATCATCTAACATTTCCTCTGAACGCCATATTCACTCTAGTAGCATATATAGGACGAATGAATACTGCTACGCTGATTGCGAAACCACAGGCAAAATCACAATACCAAGCTGATCATTTTATAAAATTTACGAAACAATGTTCATATGTATTTAACATATTGGTGCAATTCAAGGGGGCGAATGTGTATTATTTGTCTGTAGAGGACAGAAAACATGTTGTCTAAAAGGCATGCTAATATCTCAAAGATGAAATTACTGCCACAACCTTTCTATTGATCATTGATCTGTAACAATGGAAGCAGTGAAAGCTGGTGTTATCTGTAAGTGGGGCGCTCAGGTTGAGAAGAATGTTTTACAGGCAAATAAGCAGCATTTGTTATTGGAGAAAATTGGCAGATTCCACGTACAGTGGGAATCAATGATATGCGAAGCATTATTGAGGTAATTTGATATGTCACTTGAAAATAAGCGCAAAATTTTGAGCAGGACGTGAATTGTGCTGCACATGACTTCCATCTCATGTTTATAATGTTAGGCATGTCATTTATCTTCGTCATATATTCCCGTCACGAGTTACGAGATTAGGTGTATGTGGAGCTAGCAAAAAGGCCACGAGCCCGCTATGAGCGTTGCGTGTAGTCATGATTTACATCACACGCATATCACAATTATTATGTTTGGATGTGTCATTCACCTTATCATTTATTAACGTCGCGTGATACCAAGTTTGGTTTATGTGAAGTTCGCGAAACGGCCGCGAGTGCACCATGAGCGTTACATGTAGTAATGCTCCTCTATGATACGCACCTCATGATTATCAAGTTTGCACCACTCATATAACTTCGTTGTCCATTCACGTCCCGTATAACCGAATTTGGTATATGTGAATATATCGAAACAGCCACGGATGTGTCATTGGTGTGGCATGTAGTCATGTTCTTACATACACGCATCTCATGATTATCTTGTTTGCACCAGTCATATATCCTCGTCATCCATTTACGTCCCGTAATACTAAATTTGGTATATGTGAAGCTAGCGAAATGGTCGCTAGCACATGATAAGCGTGGCATGTAGTCATGTTCTCACATCTGACAAATCTCATGATTATCATGCTTGCACTACTCACATACGTTTGACGTCCATTCAGGTCTCGTAATACAAAATTTGGTATATGTGAAGCTAGAAATATGGCCACGAGCACCTCTGGAGCATGGCGTCTAGTCATGACTCACGTAAAATGAATGTCATGATTACCACGTAAGGGTCCGTCACTTACGTTCACGAAGCAGTCATGTCAAACCATACCAGATGTGCAATATGTCGTTTGAGTGAAACCACAGTGAGAGATCCAATACCATGAAATGTAAATCACAACATTCTTGACATACAAGTCACAATTGTCATGTTATAGGGAGACCCGCTCCAGTTTGCCCACCGACGCCAGCGCATGCCTTTCCCCTGCCAGAAAAAGCGCACAATAGTAGCGTGTTCTGACCCTTCCACTTCCTTTGGCTTCCACGCATTTGAGAAGCGCGCGATGCACACGAAACGTCCCTCGTTCCGTGATGTCACCCCAACAGAAAGGGGGGAACTATTGCTGCATCGTCAACTGTCACAATAACCATGCAAACACGAACGAGTCGACTACACCAGTGAAATTCTACCGAATCCCAAACCGACGATACGAAACAAGCAGACGACAGGAATGGATTAAAGCAGTGCGCCGAAAAAAGTAAGTATAAACAATTTTTTCATAAAAATTAGCAGGTGCACAATGCATTTAAAATAACGGGTGTTAATTCCTGCGTCACCGTTCCTCTAATCTATCGAGCTACTGGGAGATGCACGTACCCTTTTTAAAGTATAATTTTTCAACATCCATTTTTAGAGCACTGTTAAAAAATTGCGAAGAAATATTTTATGCTGCTACTATTATTCGATATTGCTGGGGACGTAATAGTTGAGGCGGTGTACACATGTGGTATTAGTGATGTGTTGTTACATATTTTTATATCTACGCAGCACCGACGGAAGTGTGTGGTTGCCAAAAGCTTGGACAGTGATTTGTAGCAGACATTTTGTGGGGAACTGCAAAAATGACGCAAGTCTGCACCCGCCGTATGTGCAGACAGTGTTTCCAGCGGCTTACAAGAAAAGGGCACCTCACGCGGAAACAGCACAGAGGTATGATACGCAGTGAAGCGCATAACTATCTATGCATATTGAATCACTTTCTGAGGACTCTCTATTCCTGATTTCAAGCTCAGCGAGAATTCGTTCCGCGTATGCGCTATTATCAAGTAAAGCGAAAATAGAAGGGTTTTGATCAAACATGGCACTTTCACACCGTTACATTTTAAGGGTAAGATTGGAACGCGGTTAGTAACAAGCACAATGCTTTTTTGATAGTTTTCATACCCTGTGTAAACCAATGGGCAGAGTGTCAAATATGTACGGACGCATCGTTTCCTGGGCATAATAATCGACAGAAGTCTTTCGTGGAGCCCGCATTGTGCGTACTTGTAGAAGAGACTGATATCTATTGTGCATATGATGAAATTCATGTGCGGGAAAGCATGGGGAACTTCGGTGGCCTCCGTTCTACAGCTGTACAGGGCCCTATTTCTGGGTCTATTGCGGTACAGCTTGCCGGTACTCACTAACACTTGCAAATCCAATACTCATTCATTGGAGAGTTTGCAGAATCAGGCACTGCGTATCTGCCTAGGACTGCCCCGATGCGCTCCTACTTATGCCACAATCATGCTTGCAAAAGACCATCCGGTCAGGACATATAGAGTTGTGGATTGCCTCAGAGCGCCTATTCGACATGCTAGCCGTGTCCCCGACCACCACTTGGCCCTTCTACCCTCCGGAAGACCACGTGCTGCGTTTTCAGACGTCATAGCCAAGCACCTAAACAGCATTCCATCAGGATATACGCCAGCTACCAGAATCGCATGTCCTTTGTAGTGCCTCGACCAGCCGCAAGTACGTCTAGAAATTCCGGGTATCAAAAAGAAAAGCAATCACTCCAGAGTAGCATTGAAGCAAGCAACACTGCTATTATTACATGAGTTGTACTTAGACCGAACGAAGATATACACTGATGGGTCCGTCTCGTCCAGCAGCTCATCATATGCCACTGTAATTCCGGCTGCAGCAATGACAATCAAGTTTAAGTTGTCGCATATGACTAGATCTACGGCATCAGAGCTTGCTGCTATAAGGGCTGCTTTACAATATCTCGTTCAAGAAGGTCCAGGAAAATGGGTCATATTCTGTGATTCGAAGGCAGCGCTTCAGAGTTTGCAGTCTTCCATGCGTAGGAGGAGTCATGACCAATTGGTACAAGAAATAAGACATTGCCATCATGAAGCTCTACCACGAGGGCATGATAATATATATCAATGGCTGCCTGGACATATCGATATTACCGGAAATCAATTAGCCGATGATGCAGCCCGCTCAGCCCATGAAGGAACCCGTGTAGTCCCGATTCCTCTATCAAGGAATGATGCAGCAAGACAACTTTACCTGCTGGCTCGAGATCTCACACGCACGTTCTGGTCGTCTACCAGCTTCCAAAGATGTCAATTTTATGAAGTGGATCCTTCGCTCAAGCTAAAGCTACCATCACAACTTTCCCGCTTCGATGCGAGACTGTTATGCCACCTTTGGTTGGGTGTTGCATTTACAGAGGTGTACTCCTTTCGGATTGGTATTCCCCATTAGCAGCCATTGACATGTACAGTGAGCACTATCTGACAAGAAAAATGGCAGCATATCCACGGAGTGAATGATGGATAGTAGGGCGAAGCATCCGTCCGTCCATTCGTTCTTGCTTCCGTCCATCCATGCGCTCATCTGTGTGGCCGCCCGTGCATCCATCAACCCGTCCTTGCGTGCGTCTGATCGTGCGTTCACACGTTGATCTGTGCGTCCTTCTCTGCTATTGTCCATGTATCCGCCCCTGCGTCCGTCCAGGCGTCCATCCGTCTGTGCAGCCATCCGTGCGTACGTCCAAACATCTGCCTGTGTGTCCGTTCGTCCATCTAATCGACACTCCAAGTACCACCATCTCGCATCTTTTCATCATGTATTCCTCATATAGAAGCACCGTTATCCAGTGGACATTCCAAGGACTGAACAAAAGGAGGCACACGTACACTTTCTTACGGCTTGCGCTTCGTGTCTACTTCCCACCTTTAACCACCTCGAGTTCATGATATATTCTAGTTCACTGTATTCATGGCACTGCGGCCCAACGCTCGCTAAACCTTTCTCAAAGCTAGGAGGTTACGCCCAGCGAGTATAACGTAGCAACCCTTTCTTGTTTTCTGTGCGTTGTTGAACAATAAAAAATTCGTAGCGTGCGCTTTCACTAAAAGCCGAATTCTCCTGTCTCTCATTCCCTCTTAACAGCCATTGACTTGTACATTGGGCGCTACCTTTTATTCTTCAACAACGCAAAGAAAAAATCTCTCACCGGCACCATTTTGGAGGTCAAAATGTTATATTTGTTACACACTACTACAACGTCTACGAGGGACGAACTGGTGCCGCTATAAAAAGCTTCACCCCTTAAAAACTAGAACGTATAAACGTTGTTGTGAACGGCACGATCTAACCTCTGCCACAACCTTATTTTGCTTAGGTGGAAGCGTCATTCCGTAAGGGCAGCATGATCAGCACAAAATTCCGTGCAGGAGGCTGTGACGCAAGGTATTGCTCAAGATGACCCAGCAATGCAAGATGAAGAGAACTCTCTTCTCTTCGATGCCATGCTTTGAAGTGATTAAGAATTGCTAGAGATGCCTCTCACACCCACCAGTAATTTGCTTCACATCGGCTACATGGTTGAGCAGACGCTGCCCTTCTACCAAATTGCTACCAGGAAAAAAATCCTCAATTGCGGCGATCCTCTTAAACGCGGACAGAAGCGTATACATCATAACTGCGTGCGACGCGAAGCTCTCAAAAACACGTGCAGAACGCGTGCAGCGTGCGAGCAAAGCAACACGTTTTCAAGGCAGGTTGAAGGAGACAGCGGATAGGTCAACATTCGAGTAACCTGTTTTCACCCCACATTGACTGACAGCGCCAGGCTCTGCACCACCTCCCTCGGCGTGGGTCTCCCCTATACAGTCATGTTATGCCATACCAATTTCGGTATCGATACCATACTGAAATGGCCAGGAAAGCGAAAAGTCTTAGGTGGCTAGATAGATAGATAGATAGATAGATAGATAGATAGATAGATAGATAGATAGATAGATAGATAGATAGATAGATAGATAGATAGATAGATAGACAGATAGATAGATAGAAAGATAGATAGATAGATAGATAGATAGATAGATAGATAGATAGATAGATAGATAGATAGATAGATAGATAGATAGATAGATAGATAGATAGATAGATAGATAGATAGATAGATAGATAGATAGATAGATAGATAGATAGATAGATAGATACGATCAAAGTGACCGGAGTTCACTAAGACAAGCTTCGCATTTGAAAGTTTGTCGTAAGGATAGGCATGTCTTCGTATGAACGGACAAAGAACACAGGTCACAGACTTTCACAGAAATGAGCGCGAGTAAAGACATTTGTGAAAACATTTCAAACTAAATATTATTTTTATGTACCGCAATTTTCCTTTATTTTCTATTATTCTGATTGCACGGTGACTAAATGGTGCGGATAATGTTTATTATACACATACTAGCTGTTTGTGACCCCGTTCTGGAAAGTAACTAATTTAAAGCATATCCTCTGGCGACGCCCCTCGGTATTTGGCAGTCATTAAGTCGAACCAGCCAGTTGGTGTTCCACTGTCTGAAGTCCCAATTAGGGTGATCAGCTTTTGGATCGTCCAGAAAGCCCACAATACAAAGGTCAGGCTTAGTCTTCCCACTTCACCGTGGCAGAATACCACAGCACACTAGTCGCGTCTCTCAAGACTATAAATTCGACCAAGTTCGACCATCCATTCATTATTCTTTCTGCACTGACAGCTTTGGAAGCCTATATATACATGGCTACGGTTTCATTTTTTTTTTTGCAGCCTTCTACACGAACCTCTACGAACTCCCTTTTCAAAGATCGAATGGTATGGGAGCGCTCTCTTGATCAAGTCTGTCCCTTCACTTGGTCCCATCGTAGTCCTGTCCGCAGAACCACAGGCCTATATCTGTTCATTATCCTAACTACTCCAAAGTGGAACCTCACTACTCTCCGCTGCTTAGAATCAATCGCCAGGTGAGCGAGCTCTGAAAGCGAGGTACCTCTTTCTTTACGCGCCTTCAGCTCCCACTCGGTGCCTCGTGCAGGGGTGGGGCCTTGCGTTGACTTAAATGCCGCATGACGTGGGTAAAGGGCCACTCATCACCCTGCGTTTAAAGACGAAGGGGTTATTTTCTCTTCTCTTATACATACGATGCATCCTTTTCGCCCATTAGTTCTTGAATGCTTGCGAAGGATATCAGCACTAAGCGCTAGGGCCTATTAGAATTCCGCGCTTCTCGGCTCCACGCTGTTATCGCCACTTGCGCAGTTGTAAATACACAAAGTAAAGTTTGATCGTTTTATTGTGCACGGTATTCATGGGCGGCTGCGTGGCAAAGCAGTGCAGGAGACAAATCAGTTGTGATATTTCGCGTATATATATGAATAGAGAGCATGCATGCTGTAGACGTCACGGGAGCTACCGTCTGCGTCACAGTAGTGCGCCAAGAAGGGCGAGAAATATCAGGAAAGCCTATTGCGCTCTGTTTTTCAACTTTGGAAGCCTGGTGAGTGGCCTATTAATGGCGGACAGCTATTTTGTGCCTCCTAGTGCACAAACGAATGGACAGGGAGGCATGGACAGAGAAGACGTGCACGTGTGGCACGAAAAGCGCCCAGATCCAATAATTAGATCTGCGTGCGCTGTGAGAACACAATTGAAATAGAAGTTGATGGCGCTCAGAGGAGTGCTTAAGACAAGAGTCTGATATGAGCCGCATGCACTTGAGTTTGCAGCCGCGAGTAGTTTTGAAATAAAAGCGCATTGAGTGTAGGGTAGTAAGTGTGAGCGAAAAAGGAAGGCGGTGGACAACTCCGATGGAAGCTTTGCTGTATTGGGTGTGCAAGCGGCGAGACGAAATTTGTCGATTTTTACCGACAGGCAGTGAGTTTATGAGAAGGAAGTGTCGGAAAAGGAAGTGCGTGAGTAAGTCACAAAATATTCATTAAAAATAAAAAAAACACATGAGCGCTATGGTGCTATAGTGTGCTATGGTGCTGTGGTTGCAATATGTACACTTGAAAGCTTGTGCTAGTTTCACGGGAAGATTCGGCACAATATTGCTCTATTGTAGAAATTAGTGCGTTCCCCTATTTTCTTAGAGACTGGATAATTAACCGTAACAAAGAATACCCTGTGATAAAAAAGACAAGTTTCGAATAAGAGTCTTCTCAGTTTTTGAACAACATTTACATCGACACGAGCTTCTCACTGTTGACAATTGAATGTGAATCGGCTAATATTAAGGGACGAAATACCAGATAGACCACTGTCTTATAAGGAGAGAAGTTACAAGAATGCGCGACAGGAACGTCAGTAATTTATTTATTTTTAAGTAAAGTTTTATGTATTATATAACTCTTTCTAGAGCTATTTTAATTTTTCAATTACAAGCCATTCATACTTTGGGGAAGAAGATGAGCTGCCCATTGAATAAATTGATAGCCTGTGAAATATACTTTGCGTGAAATTCATTTTCAGTTTACGTTGTAGTTTAGCAGTAGCCCTGCGCTTTATGCAGAAACGTTTTGTTTTCCTCCCTATCTTTCAGTATCACAACTTCTATTCAGTTGTTCACCGTCAACCGAATTCAGACCGAAGACATACACACAAGAGAAACGCAGCTGCTAACGCAAAGGTGACCTGAGCGACGTAACTTACAAGGTTAAATGGATTTAAATTTAGGAAAATGTTTCATGCTCATCACACGGAAGAACTATAAATCATGCAAACTTAAACAATTTGTTTCGACGTGGATTTCTTTCAAGAAAAAAAGTGATGATTAGTTGCTTTTCCTTTATTGGTAGGCAAATATCAGGCACGCAAGAATCATACGATTCATGACGATAAACAACGTATCACCATAAAAGAGGCTAGCTTTGTCCAGTAGCCGCCGCTCTTGTAAAATGACGAAAAGACAAACAATGGCTCTTTTTTCAAAAAGATAGTACTGGTAAACCTAGACGAAAATTCGAGAAAGACGGACGCAATGGCACGCTTCAATGAAACAAAAGAAAAGAAAAAAGAACCGTGGCTTAGACGAGTCAGATTCGCTTTTAATATAATGGCCCACTGACAGATGTCTGACCGTTTCTCATAGCCTGCTCACCATCATGGAAGCGCATACTGCTATTGCACGACACCAAAGACCGAACGTCTGGGATGATCTATTTCCTTTTCTTCTCTATATCAACAAAGCTGCTGAAAGCAAAGGTTCCGCAATATGTAAGGACAGTAGGTTTTTTTGAAGGCGAGGTCCCCCATAGGAGCTCATATTTGTCTCCCTATACGACGCGCCGGGATGCGTCTTCCTCATTTTATTTAGTTTTTTTATCTTGCTCTGGCTTACTCTCATGCTTCCCTCTGGCGGTCTTCCTGACTGAAAAGCTGACGCTTTATATAATTTCATAGAATTGTTCCTTCTTCACTGTTCGTTACATGGCAGCAATGTTTTTTAAAGGGTGACGCACAGTCAGCTGGACATGTGCTGCAGTCAGACTTGTGACAGCTAATATATATATATATATATATATATATATATATATATATATGTGTGTGTGTGTGTGTGTGTGTGTGTGTGTGTATGTATGTATGTATGTATGTGTGTGTGTGTGTGTGTGTGTTAGTGTGTGTGGGGGAGATTGATATAGGATATGAGAATATTAATGACCTAAACAACGCTCGCGACAGCATAAGCACGTAGTCCCCACTGACATCGATTCCTACTTGCACCTGATGTGTTTACGTGATACTATACTTTTGTAAACGCGCATTATTTTTTGCGTACCGCAGACACTTTGAGCGTTAAAATAACGCTTAAATCGGCGGCGGTGACGCAATCAATGCAAAGATTAAATGTCAGGATACCAGCAGGCCTCGAAGCGCAGAATTCTGCGTGAAAATCAAGTATTTTTCCTCAAAGCCACAACAGGTCAAGGAACAACTTTTCAAGTATACCCTATATCATGTTGTCAAAAGGCAATTGTGGTTGCAGTGCTGGCTATCCAATTTTATAAACATTACATATGTTCTGTTATGATACAGACGTAACGTGCAGTTTATGTCAATCGAAGTTAAGCACCATCCTCTGCAGTTGATTTGTGTAGTACGTGCAGGGCTACCATCCACGTGAGCACCAGCGCTTCTTATAAGCTAACCGCTCTTGGCTTTGCTAATATCCATCTAGCTGTTGGCAATGTCATGCAATTGTACTAGTTATATAAGACATACGCGGCTGGTTAACGTATGTCTGTATATGGATGCACCTTTTATATTTTTGCCACACTTTGTGGCGTGTCGCTTGCGAAAAAAATTACTACATGATCATTTTCTATGCGCATGCTTCGCATAACATCAGTTTTTATGGTACGCGGTATCTGCCGAATTTTTATTTCACCCAATCTACATGTATTTCTAAAGCAGGCTTAACATTTTTGAAGTCAATGCAATACTCTGGAAATAACTCTCTTGGGGAGGCACCCCAAGACTACAAGTGCTGATTACGTAACGAATTTCTCGGTGAAGTAAGTAAACAACAGGTAAGAAGAGAAGCGAAATTTACGAACACCCAGAGGTTGTGATGATGGCACGAAGTGTTTTTCAATGGTACGTAAAAACAGTTGGCAACTTGCATATTCCACCATGTATATCAAATGCACTACTGGGTAAAAAATGAGAGAAAACATTTGTTTTCATTATCGCTTGAAGGAATCAAATGCTTCTATGCTTGGGATCATGTTAGAAAATGTGGGCCCATTAGAGTTTACTAAAAGCGCCACGTGTGTGCTCAAATCTCAACATTGCGATGGTAGAATAAGAACGAAATGTATAAATAGATAATAATAAGTAAGCCTCGTTGAATACTATCGCGATTAGTCTGTTCCCTCAGTTTATTATAGTGCGTTCTCGACTCAAGGAATAAGTTTCTGCTATAGCTCTTGATTCCTTCACACAACTCACACAACTATATTTTACATCACTCTTTCTAAATGGAGAAAACCTCCCGCTTTTATTTTTGAGGACGACGGGTTTTCATGAACGCCTCTGACTCGTGCTGGAGTTCGACATGCTGCAGTGAATTAGCTGTCTGTCTCTTCATTTTCTTTTCCTTCTCTTCCCTGTTTCTCATCATTCTTGTTTCCTGCCTGATCCCCCATGTGTAGGATGGCTAACCGGATGTCTTTCTGGTTACCCTCCCTGCCTTCTCCTTTTTCCTCTTTTCTTCCATCTCAAGGTACCTTCCAAAGTTCTTAATAGTTTAACACACTGCAGTGAATTAGCTGTATGTCTCTTCCCTTTTTTTCCCTCTCTTCCCCGTTTCTCATCATTCTTGTGTACTGCTCTGATCCCCCATGTGTAGGATGGCCAACCGGATGTCTTTCTGGTTACCCTCCCTTAAGTATACACTTGTTTCCCTTATTCATTAACGAGGGTCTCGTACTGTCAGACTTGGTGCCTTTAGATTGTATACGGGGGACTATTGGTCAGCTGCCAGTTATAAATAAGTTCACGTGCTGCGTGACGCCAAACAGGCTCATAAAGAGTGTGCTACACTCACCGCCATTACTACTGGTGGCGCTGACTGACACTCCCACGTTTAAATTGACATAGATACTCAATAAAAGTGGCGGGTGGGATAGCTGTCGTGGTAGCTCAGTGGTAGAGCACCTAACGCGTTATTCGAAGGTCGCAGGTTCGGATTCTGCCCACGGCAAGTTATCTTTTCACCCACTTTTCTTTCTTCTCATTTACATTACAATTGGCCTAATAACTTTCCCTATACCTTCCTTGGCATTATTGTCTGTTAGTTCTCAATAATATTGTGTAAAAACACGAAAAACGAGCCCTTAAGTATACACTTGTTTCCCTTATATATATATATATATATATATATATATATATATATATATATATATATATATATATATATATATATATATATATATATATATATATGTATATAAGGGAAGTGTAACCAAATGATTCGTTAGGTAGGGTCCTGAGGTGAAGCTTGGCGTTGCAAGAACACTCATTTGGCACTCAGCATATAAAATAGTCTGGGCGAACCGGCGCTGACTTCAGGAGTAAGATGTAATTTAAAGACGGAAGGTTAAGAGACTACCTCATAGATTTTTTCCGAACGAATGAATCAGGAGAAGCCCTTATATCTAAAATTACGAAATGTTTTGTCACCGTTGTTTGCGGTGAAAGAAGACAAAATGCTAACCAAGATAAAGCCACCTCATCACAACAACTTCACGAGTGCGTTGTAGAAAGCATTCCATTCGAGCCTCCTTTTACATGGGAAAAATATTTACTGTGCCAACAATAAAAAATGAAAAGTGTACATAAGTGAACGTTCGGACCTTTCTGTGATTTAAAACAATAAAAATGAATTCCTAGTTGAACAACAAAACGTAACTGTTCACTGCAATAAAGTTAACTTGGGGGAACGCGGACACCCTTGATGTTACCACTTCACATACCACTTCAGATTAAAGATTTCAGGGCTTTCTTGAGCGCACTAAAAAAATATTTGCTACATGTAGATCAATAGTAATGACCATGTACGAAGCCCTACACATAGTTTGATGTTTAGTCTGTACTTCATTATTTCATTATTTATGAACAAAGTGCAACAATGGGTATCTTCTTGTATTTTTGTTCGTTTTTTGAAAAGATCAGCGTTTTTTGTTGTTCTCATTTTTTATATACAAATTGTATTCTGCTTGTATACTTTCTCCCGTTCGATCCCCCACTAGCCTGTAGCTAAGGGTCTAATCAGTGTTGTGCATTTCTTGAAATGTAATCATAACAACCTCAATAAAATGAAAAAAAAATGTCGAAATTAGGGAGCTCTCCTATATTTTTCAGTGCCCTAGAAAATGACTATAAATATTTCACTCTGCCCTATTGTGTTATAAATACAATGAATTCGCAAATAGACCATGTTTTTTATTAGCGGCTGTTGAGGCCTCCCCTCACTTTTCTTTGAGTGGTAGTTCAATCAGCAAGAACAATAAACTCTTATGCAAGAACGTGGAAGGCTAGAGTGTTCCAAGCCCAACGCTGATCAAGCAAGATCAGCATGCGCAACGTTTAAGACGCCGGAATGACAAGGCCGCTGAATGACGTTAGGGCGATCGTGGTGACAGTGAATGAAAGGGGCTTTCGAAATAAGTACTCTCCTTGTCTGGGAGGCAACAACGTCACCCTTCACTTCATCTTCACTATTCCTCCCTGCGCACAATGTATAACATTTATCTTATATTTTTTTCCAAATCCTGTTTCGCAACTTTTTCATCACAGCTGACTCCACTGTCGCTATGAAAACGAGGTCACTCTAAGACGCCAGACGGGATAAGTGAATTGGGACCCATTCGGTGCAGTCATTACGAAACTCGCAAACGAACCCCAATAATAATAATTTCGTTGAAAGTATCACCATCCAGAGAGCGCAGCCGCTTCGCTAGATCAGCGCTAGTTTCAACTCCCACCTCCATCTACATCGAACCACCAACCCTCCCGGCGATTCTCGCGCCTTTCTGTCGCGATTTAATTGGCTTCGCGGATATTCGCGCGCCGGCCTGCCGCTTGGTCGTCCTTTTCAGTGGTGGTGCAAAACCCCATGATGAGCCAATTGAAATGCAGGCGCCGGCAAGAAAAGAGAGCCATGTGGCTGACGCCCGTCGTCTCTAATGCTCACTCGCCTCGCTAAGAGCATCAGTGACACTTTTGCCGACATGATATATTTGAAAGACAAGAGCACTTATACCCCTTTCCTATAGTGAAAATGGGGTCCACTGAAGCATAGCGTGGATGTGCCTGAGCCGACATTTTCTCTTTTTTTTCGTTCTCCTGTGTTATTATCGCATTACGCAACGTCTCTATTTTCGACGATGGAACCTGCACCCCTGCACCCCATTGGATGTGAATGGTGCAACAACAGCCAAAGAATGGGTCGGCGAGATGGCAAGCCTCCCCAAACATATATATATATATATATATATATATATATATATATATATATATATATATATATATATATATATATATATATATATATATATACCGCTAGATGGCAAGCCTCCCCAATTATATATATATATATATATATATATATATATATATATATATATATATATATGTATATATTGGAATCCCTCTGCTCCCAGCTCAGCTAGCTCCTCGAGCGCTATGAGACCCCGATGAGGTGTTTCAGTACAAGAAGCACCAAGTATTGAAAATATCGAGTGTGCTACGCGTCTCCAACTAGCGCCATATTGTTCTGAGCGATTTAGACAACGTGAGAGAGAGAGCGATAAGAACATTGTTAAGGTGCTTCACCGACTTAGTGGAGTGTGTCCTCCCCGCGCACCCTGCAATGGCCACGCGGGTACCGACAGGCCTAGCATGCGGACCCTGTCTCGGTCGTATCGAACAGCCAGGATTTAGTCTTGAGACTTAGGAATGTGAAGCATGATTGCCCATCTTGGCTTGCTTTACATCAGTCCTGGATTATTTTAAAGGGACATTGAAGTCAAATAACAATTTACGTCAGAGTGAAAGCTCAGTGTATGACAACATCTAAAACTACAATATTATATATAACAGTGCCCTACTTACCAAGAAATAAAGTAAATGCACAATAGCACAAGCGCCGCAGTAGGAAATTTTCAAATAATCCCGATAACCTCAGAAGTACCGTCTACAAAATATATACACTAGTAATCAATCTGACTTCACTAAATAAAGAACCTTCCGTACATAAAGAAACGCAATAAAATGCTTGTTCGTTTTCGCTTGATTCATGAAAAAAAAAAGAACCACCGGACGTTACTATGAGGAATGGCACGAAAGGTTCAAAAAGTTCAATTTTCGCGTAGTTACACGGGGCAGGCGGTGCCATGTAGCGGGGCGCTGTTGACACAAAGTACGTCTGCAATCTCGGAGCCAATGGCTGGAAATTGATCAGTGGCCGTTGTTGCTGCTGTGGCTCCCACTGCTTTCGGCCTGCTGCTACTGTCACAGTAAATCTGGGCAACATTGTGCACAGCAACAGGGACGTGCATTGGTCCGGTTGGTTCACTTCTTGAAGCGAGTAATTTGAAGTGTGCTAACCCGATGCGGACCACTAAAACGTGATTTTATTTCAAAATAGGCCCCTACATGGCACAAAATTAACACCATGAAGTTTCTGGGCCGCTATTTCAGAAATCAACGTCTGCTTGATAGTGGCCTTTAGTGTCCCTTTAAATGCGACTGTATTTCTTAGTCGGGATATGTCATGCGTCCGGTGGCGTCTGCACGCCGGTAGGTGTTATCTCTCCCCCCTCACCCCCTTTCCTGTAGCTACAGCTGTGAGCGTGCGCGCTTATCTTCTCCTAGCAACCGGAGCAGGTGGTGCAGGCGGAGTAGCGGAGAATGATGGAAAGAAGGAGCGCGTTCTTGAATGTGAGTGCGCTCACAACGCGGGAGTTCAGTGGAGCTCCCGCGTGTGTGGAGAGAGTGTAAGGGAGGGTAGATGCAGTGCGCGCCGGACCTTTTCTTGCCGTTTCCTCTCTCTGCCTCTTGCGTCCCACTCTCCTGTGCACTCGCTGGCACGCGATAAAATTGGAGTGAAGCGCGCGTCTCACTCTCGACCGTTCGCTGGCGGATGAATGTGTAAATAATCGGTTGAGGTACAAACCCTCGTATCATCAATAATTTATGCCATTAAAAATACTACGCCATGTACCCTAGGCGCAAGAAATGCATTCGCAATTCTTCACAGTTTTTTTCGGGGAGGTCGGGGTCATTTTTTTTTTGCGGCGGTCGCCCGGTTCACTAGAATGGCGAAAGTTTAACCCCTTGCTAATAGATCAGCCATTTTTATCTGTCTTTTGCGTTCGTAGGTGCAGTCATTGTCAATCAAAAAGCAAATATTGCACATATTTTCGTGCAACATCAGTACCGAGTCATTAGGTAGTTGGGTTATCTATTCGTAAAATGTATAGATACGTATTTATAAAGTCCGCAGTGCTTACCACATGGCGTTGGCAATGCAACCACTATGACCGGAAAAGCAGGCATCTCCTACGCTTCACTAAAACTGCATGGTGCTTTTACTTACCAGTGACTTTCTTCAAGTTAGACTTCTAAATAGCTTACATATCTGACGCAGTGCCTATTTGCTAATTTTCTCGCGCAGAGCATCAAATAGACTTTTTATTCTCTCTCGCAAGAGAGCAGACCATCGTCTTTCGACGAACTTTGTCAGGGAAGCATGCAAATATACCACCAATTTTTTGGATGCTAGTAAGCTGTTTTAAGATGTTTATGGGACGAAAGAGACGTGACGTCAATCAAAACAATAAGAAGCTGAACATAATAAGCTGCTTGAAAATTTTAAGCATGAAAAACTTCGGCAGCTTGTTCTTTATTCAGCCCACGTAAATACGTCTCAAGGCTTTGTCAGGCGACGTACATATTGACAGATACTGACTTATTTTATACGAGGTTCTTTGTGAGCAGGAACACTATAGGTTAAACACCTTCCTATCACTAGCCATCCCTGTAAGTTGAAGCCACGATTATCTATCAGAATTTTATATATACGTTACCGGTAGCGTACGCATAATGGACTTTGTCACAAACGAGCGCTCCGAAAAAGCGCGCGCCGCCGAATTCTAGCCACAGTAACGATACCAAGCGCAAAGAGGCGCCTCAAGGTCAACGATAAAGAAGAAAACAAACATCCAAAGGCGCCTCGGGCACGCCGTCTCTCTCCCCTCGGAAGCGTAGTCTCGCCGACCGTCCTCCTCACATCGACGGACGAGCAAGCCCTTGAAGGCTCTCGGGGGAAACGGGCGTGGTGATGCAGATTTGCGTCACGAGTTGCGGACGGCCCTCGAAACGTCTCGCGTTTTCCCCAGCGTTGGCTGTGCATCGCGCCGTCGAAACGATGAGAATTTTCTGGAATCTAGTGCGAAAGGTATTTAGGCGAGCAGCGGAGAAGGGAGATGAGGAGAAGAAGGCATTTCACGCCAATGAGCGTAGGGTGTTTCCGCCGTGTCGTCGGCAAAGCCTTTTGTCCTCAGTGACAACGGAGGAAACGAAGAAAGTTTGCACCCGTGGGTGTAGGCAGAAGATGGAAGTTTTGCGCAAGGGTGCGTAGGGTTATTCCGCCGTATCGTATCGGCGTAGGTTTTGTCCTTAGCGACAAACCAGGTAATGAAGAGGATTTCCACCTGAGGGGGAAGACTCGGGCTACATGCAGAAGAGTGTGTCTACCGCCAGAGAGCGAAGACGCGTCCTGCAATCGCAACGCGTGGGGAGCCGACCTGTTACCGGCGAAGTTTGGTGCTTGGAAAGCGGCCAATTGAAAACGAGAGGTTTCCAGGAAGAGAAACTTCGGGGGCAGCGGAACAACAACAGTGCTGGACTTTGAGTGAGTGATTCTTGGAAGAGTATCATTCAGACTTCGTTCCAAAGACTTTGGGCTGAATAAGTTTTAGAACTCTTTAGTCTTTAAGTGTAATGGTTGTTCGATGCATGTGATTGCATTGTAGCGCGTATTGTTGTTTGTGTCTGTTGTTTCGAGTGTAGCTGATTGTACTCTGTAGTCCGTTGTTTGATTGGTTAGCTATCGTATTCAACTATTGTCAAGTGTGCATACTTTTGTATCAATTCGATCTGCCAAAATTGAGAATATAATTTTGTTTTGTTTATTAACTCTCAGCTTTTGTTCTTTTGGCTACAGCTGGCGCCCGCTGGCGTGCCAAATAGGAACACTTCCGAATTGTCCACGCTTTCGTGGTGCAGTTCGGGGGGCCAATATTTCGGCCCTTGAAATTAGCCCGGCGATCGCCTCCCTAATTAACGGGACCTGTTACAGACTTCTCGTAGGAATATTCAAAGTGCATGAAAATCTTGCCGCTTGCTGCTGCAGAAAACGACTTTGACAAGTACTTTCTTGAACTGAAAGAATGTGTGTATTTTATACACTTATGAGCTGACGAGGTTTTACCGTGCAGATTATTATTCAGGCTACAACACATGAAGCTGATGTTTTACGTATAATAATATACTTAGAGGGAAAAAACATCGCCGCATTTAAACGTAGCCGATAAATTTTGGAAAGTTCAGCGAAATATATACGGTAAAGAAGAGGAAGTACTCCGGCGTAGAGGCAGCAGCATCGAGAGTGCAGCAGCGGCTCGAGCTCGTGAATTGCGGCTGGTGCATCGCCTTCTAAGCCTTCCAAGCATCAACCTTTCTGCTCAATAAATCTTCTTTATAATTGGTGGAGGTGCTGGGTACCGTGCCCTATACCTTCCCGCTACCATCCTGGAACTCCGTTCTCGTCGGCTACCTTCTTCTATGCCGGACGCCGATCAGCAGACGCTTCCATCTCCTCCGGCCACCTGTCCAGGCAGTGTTTCTCAGCGGGAGCCTCCAATCTTCAGTGTAACAGATGACAACGACGTTGAAGATTGGCTCTCGGCTTTCGAACGGGTGAGCTCTTTAAACAGATGGACGGACGCGGACAAGTTGACACGCGTGTCATTCTACCTCGTGGGTGTAGCCAGCCTTTGGCTAGAAACCACGAGGCAGATGTCCGATCGTGGCCGCAATTTAAAGCGTCGATTGTAGCAGTCTTCGATCAACCTGCCGTCCGAAAGCTTCGTGCCGAGCAGTGTTTACACACACGGGCACAAGAAACGGGTGAAACCTTCACTAGTTACATAGAAGACGTCGTCATTTTGTGCAGGCGCGTGAACGCCGCAATGACGGAAGCAGAAAAATGTAAGCACATCCTCAAAGGGATTGACGACGACGCTTTTCAAATGCTCTTGGCGAAAAGCCCGACCACTGTTAACGACGTAATTAGCCCCTGTTAAAGCTACGATGAATCGCGGAAGCAGCGAGCTCTGACAAGACGTCCTCTAGCGCCCGATTTGGCATCACTGTCTAGTGTGATCAATGGTCATGACCAAGCGTCACCAAGAGCCGAAATAAAAGCATTTGTCCTCGAAGAAGTTGCACGACAGCTTTTCTTGGTGCCCTTCACACCAGAACCTACCACACCTTTACCGTCGTCTCTTAGAAGCGTCATTCAAGGAGAGGTCGCCGAGGCCTTACCAGCTGCTCGCGAGCCTAATCTTGTGGCTGCTCCTCTCACTTACGCCGCGGCTGCAGCCATGCCAACTCGCAAGGCACCTGCGCCTCCGTTCCAGCCTCGCGCGAGCTATCCGCCACCTCTAGTTCACCGGACCAGCACTAACACCGCCAACTCGTGGCGCACCTTCGACAATCGCCCGATATGTTACGCTTGTCGATACCCCGGACACGTCGCAAGGTATTGCCGCCGCCAGACGCATATCATCGATGAAAACCGCCGTGAGCCTTTCTTCCCGCTTGACTCCAACGCGCAATACGGTTCCTCCTCTCCAATGCCAGCCCGCTACCTGGACGACCACCACCCTCGGCCGGGACGTCTTCGCTCGCCCTCTCCACGCCGCCGCTCGCCTTCTCCTATGCGTTGACGGCCCGCGTCTAACGAGGAGGAAAACCAAACGACGCAGTTCCCGAGGCAAGAGCTGCGCAAGTTTCGGTTTTCCTATGTCCTCATTTGTCACCTACCAACGTCGAAAATGTCTCTACTGTCACTCTTGTATATACCGATGCAGCTGTTTCTGTTATCGATGCTGGATTTTGTCGCTCAATTCGTAAGGTTACGACGCCTTTCTCCGGATTATCACTTCGCACGGCCAGTGCTCAACCTGTTCAGCAGACTGCAGTATGTACAGCCCGCGTGACAATTCAGGGCGTTCTGTACACGATAGAGTTCATGGTTCTTTCATCGTGCTCCCATACTAATATCTTGGGATGGGACTTTTTGTCACCTCATAACGCCGTAATGGACTGTGCTAGGGCTGAGGTTGAATTTTGCTCACTGGATGACCGAGTGTCCGTCGACACGCAGTCTGCCGCTAAACTTGTCGTTAACGATGACACCTACATCCCTCCATGCTCTTTTGCATTCGTACGAGTTTCATGCAGCGCCATATCCGACGGCATGGTCTTCTTCACATCATCTCCAATATTCGTCACCTGAAGAGCCCTCGCCCTGCATTTTGCTGCTCTCGACCTTGCAGAAGGCTCAACCACAATGCCAATTTATAATCATGAGTCGTCGTCTTTATCCCTACTTTTTCACGATTGCCTTGGCCACGTCGAGACAATCAGTTCTACCAGAATTATATCCGTCCCCGATAGGTGCCTTCTATCTCCGTCTGTGAACTGGCTGTCGTCTCAGCGGCTGACTCAACGTCAGCAAACATATTCCAACCATTCATCGCTGAAGATTTGACATGTTCGCGGCGTTCACAACTCCTTACCATTCTTGAGTGCTACTGCCATTCTTTCGACATTGCACAAACATCTCTCGGCCGTGCCTTAGTAGTAGAACACCACATCGACACTGGGTCCCACTCACCGCTGCGACAACGACCATATCGCGTGTCCGCTACAGAACGCCACGTCTATGCTGACCAAGTAGACAACATGCTTCGCAGAGGCGTCATTCGACCTTCACAGAGCCCATGGGCGTCTACGGTGGTCCTCGTCCAAAATAACGACGGTTCTATTCGTTTCTATGTCGATTTCTGGCGATTGAACAAGATCACGAAGAAGGACGTCGATCCACTACCGCGCATTGACGATGCTTTGGATAGTTTACAGGGTGCCGAGTTCTTTTCCTCGTTAGACTTGCGGTCAGGCTACTGGCAGGTGCCGATGGCGGAGGCCGATTGCCCCAAAACCGCTTTTATCACGCCAGACGGTTTATATGAATTCACCGTCATGCCCTTCGGACTTTGCAATGCACCTGCAACGTTCGAAAGAATGATGGACAACATCCTGCGTGGACTAAAATGGAAGATATGCTTGTGCTACCTCGATGACATCGTGGTCTTCGCCCCTAACTTCGACATCCACTTACCTCGCCTTCAGGACGTCTTTACTTGCTTAACTAACGCCGGTTTGCAGTTAAACCTTAAAAATGTCGATTTGCCATGCGTAAACTGAACATTTTGGGCCACGTTGTTGCCAAGAAAGGCATCCTCCCGGATCCCGAGAGATTACGAGCGGTTACAGCGTTTCCTAAACCTGCCACCATCAAAGAACTTCGAAGTTTCATCGGCTTGTGTTCGTACTTCCGGCGATTCGTCCGAAACTTCGCGTCTGTTATATCACCTCTCACGCAACTCCTCAGCAACTGTAAAGACCTCTTATCGCGGTCCCCTGCCTGCGACGAGGCTTTCACCACCTTGTGGCGGCTTCTCACGACGCCACCCATTCTACGCCATTTCGATCCTGAAGCTCCAACTGAAATCCACACTGACGCCAGTGGTGTAGGTCTGGATGCTGTGCTCGCACAGCGTAAACCGGAGCATCAGGAACACGTCGTGGCATACGCTTGTCGCACACTTACCAAGGCTGAGAGCAACTACAGCGTCACAGAAAAGGAGTGCTTGGCCATTGTGTGGGCTCTTGGAATGTTTCACCCATATATAAATGGTCGCTCTTTTTACGTCGTGACCGACCACCACGTGCTGTGCTGGCTTTCGACGGTAAAAGACCCATCTGGCCACCTCGCTCGCTGGGCGTTGAAAATTCAAGATTATGACACACGCGTGGTTTATCGGTCAGGACGGAAGCATGCTGACGCCGATTGGCTTTCCCGTTCCCCCCTGTCCTAGAATGCCATAGTTGACTCCGCTTGCAATTCCACATTGTCGTCTCTCGACTTTGACACCATTGATATCGATTAACGCAATGACCTGTGGACTGCATCTCTTCTCAATCATCTCTCCGACACTTCTGAACTCCCAAAGACGCGAAAGCTCTGGCGCCAAGTTCCACACTTCTCGATACGTGACACGCTTCTCTATTGACGCAACTACGCACCAGAGGGACGCAAGTGGCTGCTCGTCGTTCCACGAACCCTGAGGTTACAGATTTGTTTCTCTTTCCACGCTGACCCACATTGTGGCCACGCAGGAGTCTTCAAGACCTACGAAAGGCTTCGACATCGTTACTACTGGCGTGGTATGTATACCTTCGTCCGCAACTTCGTCCGCTCTTGTGCCGAATGTCAGCGCCAAAAATCACCACACGCCTCCGCCGGTGAACTGCAGCCTTTACCATGCCCTTCCCGACCCTTCGAACGAGTTGGAATAGATATTTATGGGCCCCTTCCATTGGTTCCGACTGGAAACAGGTGAGGTTGCTATCGACCACCTAACGCGCTATGCTGAGACCGCTGCTCTTCAAACAGCTACAGCACAGCAGGTTGCCACTTTTCTACTGCGTCGTTTTCTAACCATGTACAACTAATGAGTCCTCCTAATAACCCTCTTGAACGTCTATACGCATTGTATCTAACTTAGATAAAGACGATTATAGTGTATAGACTCAGCATTCCATACAGAAAGTGATTCTTCGTGTGGACAACTCTAACGCGGAAATAATTATAGTTATTAGAAGTATCCGCGAAGTTTCTGACTTCATCTATGGGTAGTGAAACCCTGGCCACGCAGATACCATGTGAATTTAGTCGCTTCAACCAAGGCAATGTTTCGTGTAAAGAAACTGAATTGAATTTATTTGAAAATTACAGCATCACGGTTTTCAAGAACTCATGATTTCCTAACTCTTGTAGAATTTTTTATAACACACAAACATGTAACAGAAAAAATTGCTATTCTCTGTGGCAATTCGCAGGATCAAGAAATAAAGTCAAAGGTCTTGTTACACATTATGATGAAATGAGAACATGCTTACACAAGAATTCGCATTGTGTGGTTAATATTCAGTTTTTGTGAAACGGGCATGCTAAAGGTGATGAATATGCATTTATCCTCTTGCGATTGATATACGAAAAATTTATCGGTCCATCTCGAGCACACCCAGAACTTTATCACATAACTGCGTTGTATGCACAAAATTGTCCGCATTCCTATAACAAGGTATGATTATTCGACACCTCGCTATCGTCGAGAAAGAGCGGCAGCTTACTGTGCGCAAGTGAGCGGCCTTTAATCTAATTTTTTTTTCTCTTACGTCACGTACGTCACCTCAGATGTCAAATGAGAACGCAGAATGAAATGCCTAGATATGCGCGATGGGTATTTCTTAGTATTTTATGAATATATAACACATACCTAAGCGATGCTTGAGGTTAATTTTCTCTTATTGCAACAAACCTTCCCATAACACCTTACCACCGCGCGACTATCAATAGTGAACTGCTTGCGACAATTTGTATACAAAATGCATGCGTAAAGAGTCAATTCATTACTCCATTCACTGTCCTGCCCATTGCAGTTTCTAAGTGAAAGTACACATGTGATTGCAGCATGTATACAATACACAAAGCACAGCTAGGCACGTGAAAGCACGTTTCATGCTAGACTTCAATTCACCACTCGATTGCTGAGACGCATTTGATCAGAGCAGCCACAATGCCGGTGTATATTGGCATGCTACTGCATGATTTATGTCAAGCATAATGACGGGGAGATAAAGAGTGATAACAAAGGTGTATAGGCGTACAACCTGCATCACACTTAGTCCACTTACCCTTACCGGTGCTTTCACTGCCTTTCGTGAAAAATTTGGATGGGTGAAAGAAAATTTCTACAGCCCATCAAAAGAAAATCGTCCACTCACGTCACAGTGCCCCCCACTGCTTTCGCTCTGATCGGTCTTCTTTATTAACCATTCGTTGATTCCAGTTCAGTGTGCACGAGTATAAAACTTCCCCTCGTCTAGCTTTTTCTTCTCATTCAATGCAAACAAGCGTGCATCCAGTGGTGGCCCGGCCGACAGAATTAGATTAAGACTGCTCCATGTTTTGAATAGAAGATGAGCCCACAGTGCCCTTCTTGGCTTGATATTGACAAATCGTGTTAGGCTGAGCGCTCAAGCACACGGCAACAACACTGTTCGAACTGTTGCCAATCTATTCTTTTGTATACTAAGAAAGCCAACCGCTTTGTCTGTCCTCACCCCAGAAAAGCATGCCGGCATGTTATGCTCTTTTTCTTTTCTTTATTTTTCGTTTTCATTGATTTAGTAATTGATTGATTTATATGTGAGGTTTCACGTCCCAAAACCACCATATGATTGTGAGAGACGCCGTAGTGGCGGGCTACGGAAATATCGGCCACCTGGGGTTCTCTAAATATTTTTAGTTTTCGAAGTACTTTCAATTATCATTGTTTTCTGCAGGCAGAAACCAATGCTGTTTCCAGACTTGGTGAGTAACAGTGGCACCGATAGCAGGTTTTTCTCCGAAAAATGCTTTGTACATGAAAGCACGACGCGCTGAATGAAGGTTTGTATACCTGAATAATAGTGACAGCGCTTGTAGGAACAAAATTACTTGATACTATTCCATACCAGCTCTCACCAAATCTTGATGAACGACGTGACAGGATGTAAGAAGGGGCTCGGTGGTGAAACATCGCGGCCACTTGTGGAGCACGAAAAAACCACGCACTATGAAGGATGATGGGACATAGTGCCGACTTCAAACGTATAATCGGTGCGCCTTTCTTGCATTCTCTAAAGTTAACTTTCTAGTACACTGGACCACTCCTGTGCTACGTTGAAGCTCAGTTTGCTTGCTATATTGATAATTCCATTCTCGCCTGTTGCATCGAAGACAGCGAGCCTTTACTGCTGCGTATACCTCGGTGCTTGCTTTCGATCCGCCTTTTCATGAACGTTTACGAGACGTGCGAAAAGCGAGAATAGGTAACTCGCACTTTCACATTTTGTTCCGCCAGCAGGCGCAGAGAAGCGAATCCAACCACCTCTCCTCTAGAAGCTGCTTTCACTGGTGAACATAAACCTCGCGGTCCTTCAGTTAAGCAGTCAGTATAAGAGCAAAAATGAATGAGTGTAAGCGAACAAGTCTTGAGAGAATATAACATAAAGCAACGTTGAAAGCAAAAAACTTATCCTCTACGGTCACTTGCTCTGTGAGAATGGTCGTAAGTTGTCAGCATCGGCGAGGGGTCCACATCGTCAGAGTGCTAACTCTCCTACTCTCCTGGGAGGAAGCGTAATAAACCTGCGCGGACGTTGACTCTACGAGATGGTATAGAGCGAAGGCCAGGAAGGGGAAGGCGTTGTTGGTTGGACGGCGAACGTGGAGCGTGGAAGGCACTCTTGTTCCGTGCAGCTACAGCTCGGAAATAAAATGAAAAGCCGGACGAACAGCACCGGAGTCGTAAAAGTGATTCGCGCTTTTCTCGGGAAGTGGCGGGGCGTACGGTGAAGACGGGGCATTGAAGGTTAGACCCGCCCATTCCACGCTTAATTCTCCGCGCTGGCTGGATGTACTCGGGGCTTCCCTCATGAAGCACTGTCTGTCTTACTGCCATGTTGCATTCTGCTTTTTTTTCACTCATATTCTGTCAAGCACACACCTGCGCCATTTCAATTAATTGAAGCTTCCTAAGTTTCCGCATCCTAGGTTGTGGAGGTGAACCGACCCGGCGAGAGTCCCATTTTTTTTTCACCCTTCCGGGTCCAGTGGCGCACTACTGCTGACGGTGCTCTGGTCCTCGCAGGGTTTTTGATAGCGCAAAAGTAGCGGAATGGAGGTTAAGCTGAAGATAGCCGACTAAGTTCAGACTCATTTACGATCCTGCTTTATGAGCTTGCAGGTAGTTGCCGCCAATACCTGGACTTGGGGATGCTGAGGTAGGCTTAAGTATGCGAGGGTAGCCAGTAGCGGAAAAGAAAAACAAAGCGAGAACAGCTATTACAGCAACCGTGCTGTTCTCGCGTTCACAGGTGGGTCGTGGAAAGACAGTAGGAAGGCACAATTAAAGCATGAAGTGTCAGAGAATATAAAAAAGTGACTACAGCCCGAAGAAACAAATGTGAAAATGGTGCTTGCAAATACTGGCTTTTCCACCCGGCGGTGCCAAATAATGGTGGGCTCTTGAAACAACTTGGATAGTCCTGTTCCGTAACGTATACGCCTCGACACTCCTTATTCTTATGTGCCCTTATATGTACCTCCGACGAAGAGGTCCCAAATGTCTTGATTGAATGAGAAACAAAATAAAACAAAAAAAATGTCGTTGAGGCGGCTTCGCCTTAGTGATAACAAGCCCGAAGGAAGTTCGTAGCTGGGCATCTGCCTTTGTTTCTTTTAAATTTCGTCTTCGTTTTTTCCCTTCTTTCGTTCTTGTTTTATTTTCCTGTTTTTGTGCATTTTTGATGTTTTATTTCATTTCAATTAAAGTTTTCTTCCTTTGTTACTTTTTTACTCCTTATTTTTTGTGCTTTTCCAGCTCGTTTGCAATTCACATGGCATAATAACAAGTTTCTTTTCTTGTCATTTAAGAATGCATATTGAATTATGCACGTCTGTTGTCAGAAAAAAAAGTGAATCGTTGATTTCATCACGATTGGTTATGAAAACTGGTGAGTTACGGTCAACGGAGTCAGTCAATGTATAAAACTTTACTAGTTCTTTTTTTACACTTTCAGGCATGTCTGTAATATCCTGTTATAGTACTTTCGTCACCATGCAGTAAGTAATGCATGCGACACTACGTAATACACAGCAAAAAACGCTAATCAGACTGCTGATCACAGATGTCGATGCAATGTTCGGTGTACACCGTATGTCTGTCTACCAATATGTTGTTAAAAATGACTGATTATGATTTGTTTCTTCTTCAGCTAAAGCTTCCACTCTTTGAAGCTTAAATTATTCACAAAACAAAAATAATATTAGTGGAAAGTTTTGCACAGAGCAGAAAACAGCAAGCTGCAAATCGAGCGAGCAACGATTCTCATGCGCTAATCAATTTGCCCTTGTGCTTCGACGGTGTGAGGAGATTGTTTTCATAACGTCAGAGACGCAGTCACCGAGTCTCTAAAGTCGATATGTCCTTATATTTGACTTTGGACGAAAACATTCACACATATCCAAAAACCAGCCCACTAGTTCTTCGTGAAGTGTTCAGACTTACTATGGAGAAAGACAATAGCAGAAAAGATCTAGAAGCCCATTGCCAATATGAAAAATTAGGAAAAGTGAAGCAGGGTGTGCTGACGCCTGGACTAGGAATACTTTTAATTTTTCGACTTTTTTTCTTCCTTTCATTTGTTATTATACTGCACAATATTCTATTCTTCATTAAAACCCGTGAAAATAGGAATGGGATGAGCAAACTTTAGAGGGACGCTTTTGAGCTCACACCTGCTTTTCACCACACAGTTCAGCACAAGGGTTTCCTCTTTTTTCTTTCGGAAACCAAGGAACCACCAGCGAAGTAGGTAACTCATAGAAGCTTCCCTAAAGTAATAACAATATTAAAATGAATTAAAAGGGCCCCGCACTATACTTGACAGAAAACGTGTATGCTCTGCATGTGTCTGCACCCTGCTACTGAATAGTAAATCATGCCTAAACTCACAGCCAGGTCACAGTTCAATAGAGAATTTCTCGTGTTCTACCACAAGAGAGTATTTTAGCCTTAAATGCGTACGCATCGCCATTAAGACACCGCCGTCTAAAGCGCCGCCTCCATGTCGCATCGAGAGGCTCGGTAATTACCCGTTTTCTTGCTGAGCGCTGCGAACAATCTGACTCCACTTGAAAACGATTTGTCGCTGCCACGCCTAGGCGGTGGAAACCACAACTCTCTTGGCAGAATGCACATTTATTCATTTGTTTAGCTGCCAAAGGTCTGCTTTAGAAGGGCAAGCAATTAGGAGAATCGCTCGCTTGGCGGTCGGGTGTTCAAAAGGACTAACAGAAGGCACCGGTTGCCGAGCACGTTCCTCAATTGTGTTTTTCGTTTTATTCTCATCCTCCATTTTTTTACCTAAAAGCAGCTGGTGTGTTCTGCTTCCGATAGAAGTATGCAAGCCAACGAAGCTATGTTGTTAGCGAGAGTATTTGTCCAATTCATGACCCCATGTTTCTGAAAAAACAGTGTTCTGTCTGTTGTTTTTGATAGAAACATTTACTTATCGAGAAAGTTATAAAGCTCGCATTGTGGCTGAACGAAGCCTCATGTTACAAAATGAGAAGACAGTTAGCTTTTGTCTGTCTGTGTCTCGTTGCAAAAAGTATAATAAATATCAAAATAAAAATTGTGAACTTTTTTTTCACGTTAATCCTTATTCTGTGGCATAGCATCATTGACAATTATCCTTCCACATGCATTTGAAGGCCTCTGAATAGTGATTGATGCAAAGACGTCATTACTTTCGTACGAAGTTTCTTGCCTTTCACCGTTCTCTAGTGCTTGTAATAATTTTCCCATTACTTTTTTATCAACAATTTTACGTCATTATAGGCTAGCTGTAGTTTTATTTAGGAGTACGTGTATCTGACTCCCAGACTGAGGACCACTGTCTACTACTACATCTGTTTACAACATTTTTAGTTACTACTACAAAACGCCAACGAAATACAATCAGCCTTAAAGGCAGTGCCAATCTATCCTTTAGCAGTTAGCAGCTTTTCGCGTTTACTTTTCACGCATTCAAACCACCCGTGACATATACGCTGAGCGCAACAATCGGTGGCACATAGAAGTTGCTGATTAGTTCGCAAAACAGGAACGTGAAACTCATCAGTTGACAGAAAACGTCTGAATAAGAGCGCTACGCTACTGCAAAACTTCATCATTGCGTACATTTGAAAGCCAACAGTGTCAAAATTGAGAAAGTCAAAACAAAGTTATGGCGAAATAAGTATGTTGGAAGGACGGCCATCCAGAGAAATACGCTGGACTAACCTTGCAAGGTCAGAAGTTCGAAGCCGCGCCGTTTTTTTTTTGGTTCACACAAATATTGAGTTTCAAACAGTTACGAGAAAACAAGGTGATCTACGAGTGATACGAAGTTTAGAACTGATTGTTGGTCTGTTGGTAGTTGCAGTGCTAAGAAAGTCCAACAGAACCCCCTACTTAGAAATAGCGCGTGGGCATAGCAAGCAATGTTGAAATTCGGTTTGAATGTCGATACCTAACCATTCCCAATCGCACATTTACTTAAAACACTTGATGAAGGAATTGTTAAAGAAAGAAAGAGGTATGGGTTGCGGCGTCACTGGCGCCCACCTGCCAGTGATGCACCCCCTCATCAGAACAAAATTGGCCACCCTGGTGCAGTGTTCGGACACTTACTCCCATATGAACAGTCAAATCAACCCTCGGCGCAAAGTTCTCAGCGGCTGTGAAGCAACTGTTCAAAGTGGTGGTCGGACCTACGGTGCAGTAGAGGGTGGTAAGATCTCTGGGTCAGGAAGAGCCTCCATTAGATTGTGAATTTGGCTACGTTTAACACTAGAATGTTAACTAGTGAGGCTAGTCTAGCTGTGCTATTCGAGGAATTATAGAATGTTAGTTGAGATGTATTAGAGCTCAGCGAAGTTAGGAGGACACGTGAAGCTCCTACAGTTCTGATGAACACACACGTCTTATGCGACCATCGCTAAGTTGGCAGAAGAGAACTAGCGGCTGCGTTTCTTATACACAATATTATTATTGGCAACGTGGAGGAATACCATTGATTGATATGTGGGGTTTAACGTCCCAAAACCACTATATGATTATGAGAGACGCCGTAGTGGAGGGCTCCGGAAATTTAGACCACCTGGGTTCTTTTCTTTAACGTGCACCCAAATTTGAGCACACGGGCCTACAACATTTCCGCCTCCATCGGAAATGCAGCCGCCGCAGCCGGGATTCGAACCCGCGCCCTGCGGGTCAGCAGCCGAGTACCTTAGCCACTAGACCACCGCGGCGGGGCGGAAGAATACCATAGCACCAGTAAAAGGAAGACAGGTATCGTGATTAAGTTTAACAAAAAGTAGAAGATGAAGGTCGTACAGGCCTACGCATGCCACTACTTCGAGATATGATTATCATTTGGTTCTACTCTTCTACAAAGATGTGTAGTCAACAACTAATAAAGTAAAGTCACAGCATACTCTACTGGTGGGCGACTTGCCAAAGTAGGAAACAAACACACCGGAGATCATGTCACCGTCTTCAGGCACCGTCTTCAGAACTTCCAAAGATGAATTTTTAGTAGAATTCGTAGAACGTAATAATGTACGTATCTTGAATACATTCTGCAGAAAACAGGCTAACCCTTATAGGACGTGGTGGAGTTCTAATGGTGAAACTAATAATAAAATACACTCTATTCTTCGTCCAAACCAAGAAATTTTACATGATGTAGAAGTATTTGACAAGATCCGATGCAGTGACCATAAACGGTAAATGCTCAAATTCACCTACATTTCAAAAAAACAAAGATGTAAACTAATACGCAAGAAGCCAATGAACGAGCTAGCGCTGAGAGGGGAAGGCCAGGAATTAAAAGTTTTACTTCAGGACAGATTCTCGCCTCTAACGAAGGTAACCGACGTTAGCGTTAACACAAAAATCGATAATCTTTCTAGTATCATCAAAGAGTCTGCGATAAAACTCGGAAGTACAGTCACTAGCCAGGACACAGGTAAACTATCTCGGGAGAGGATCAAACAGGACTTTGTACAGGATACTCCACAAAAGATCATATTCGTACTATCAGTCAGATGACCGAGAAATGCCGGATAGAAGCAACCCCTACACATTGCCTCCATATATGGATTATGAGAAGGCGTCTGACTCAGTAAAGCATCAGCAGTGATGCCGGCACTACGGAATCAGCGCATCGACAAACCTTACATGAACATTCTGGAAGAAATCTAGAGCGTGTTTCTCAGCCACCGTAGTTCTCTATAAAAATGCGACAAAATCACAATGAAGGGTGTAAGGCTGGGAGACACGATCTCTCCAATGGTATGCACCGCTTGTTTACAGGGGGTTTCCGGGCCCCCGACTGGGAAGAGTAAAAGATAAGAGGCAATAGAAAATTTCTAAGTAACCTGTGATTTGCTGATGACAATGCCTTGATCAGTAACTCAGAGGACAAATTACCGCTCATGATTACTGAACTAGACACGGAAAGCAGAAGAGTATGACAGAAAGTTAATATGCATAAAACCAGGGTAATGTGCAACAGTCTCGGCAGAAAACAGCACTTTGCGATAGTAGGAGCGGCAGTGGAAGTTGAAAAGGAATATACCAGCTTAGGACAGGTACTAACCGAGGAGACGACCCATGAGAGTGAAAAAATTGGCAGATACCATGTAAAGTGGGAATGGGGTATTTGCGAAGTACGAATGAGGAATGTTTATATGTCACTTTGAAATCAGTACAACGTTATGAGGTGGATATAAATGGCGCCATACATAACTTCCATGGCATAATTATCATGTTTGGATGTGTCCTTTACCTTAGTCCTCTATTCACGTCCCGTGATACCAATTTAGTATATGTAGAGCTAGCGAAACGGCCGAGAGCACGCTATGAGCGTGGTCTGCTGTCATGCTCTCACATGACACGCGTGCCCGGATTATCATGTTAGCACCGGTCATATATTTGGTCATCTATTGACGTCACGTAACACCAAATTCGGTATATGTGGACCTTGAGAAACGGCCGCGAGTGCGTCATGAAGGGCCCAATATACTCCGATGTAGCGTTGACGCGAGCGCACGCAGGGCACAGTGACGCTACGTTAGCAAAACGCGAGCACTCTATGGTCTGACGCCATGCGCGACCAGCGTACGTCAGTGTGGCCCAACGGCAACCAGCACGAAATGCGACGTCATGCATTTTGCGCCAATGCGTTCCCCAGACAAACACTGCGCCTCCCTCTTATCGTTACGGAAGGACGCCGGACGCGCTGAAACGCGCATGCGTCAAAGCAACACAGCGTGGCGCGGGTCGGCGAATATATGGCAGGAACGGCGTCTGGCGTGCCAACGCCGGCGTGACGAGACGAAATGAACGCCGGCGAGCACGCGCACCGCGTCACGTCGAAATGTATTGGCGGCTTGACTGTGGCATGTAGTGATGTTCTCACAGGGCACGCATCTCATGGTTATCATTTTTGCACCAGTCACATACCTTCGTCATTAATTGGCGTCGCGTAATATCAAATTTGGCATTTGTGAAGCTAGCGAAACGGCTACGAGCGCATGTACTCATGTTGTTACACGACACGCATGACGTGATTATTATGTTTGGATGTGTCATTTACTCATGTCGTCCATTGGTGTCGCGTAATACCAAGTTTGGCACATCCGAAGCGAGCGAAACGGCCGCGAGTGCATCAGGAGCGTAGCATGTAGTCATGTTACATGACACGCATCTCATGTTTATCATGTTTGCATCAGTGTCATACCTTCGTCATTCATTCACGTCCCCTAATATCATATTTGGTAGAGGGGAAGCCAGCGAGACGGCCCCCAGCGCACCATGAGCGTGGCATGTAGCCATGTTGTTACCTGACCCGCATCTCATGATTATCATGTTTGCACCATTCACATACCCTCATCATCCATTCACGTACCGTGATACCAAATTTGGTAATTGTAACGCTAGCGAAACGGCCGCGAACGCATCATAAACGTGGCATGTAGTCTTGTTGTTACATGACACGCATGTCACGATTTTCATTTTAGGGTCCGCCGCTTGTGTTTGCCAGGCAATCATGCCAAGCCATACCATTTTTGCTACATTCCACGTGAACAAAACCTCCACTCTTAGGGCCATGAAATGTAAATCATGGCATTCATGACGTACATGTCATGATTTTCATGTTATGACTCGTCAAATATGTTCTTGATACAGTGATATTATACCATACCAAGCTTGGTATCGCTACCATAACGGAAACGGCTAGAAGAGCTAAAAGTCTAAGGCGGCCAGATAAAATGATAGATAGATAGATACGCTCAAAGTAGCTGAAGTTCGCTTAGAAACGCTTCGCATTTAATAACTAGAAGAATAAAGATGGGGTGGCAAGCATTCACAAATAATGAATGGTAATCCGCTACTAACCCTCGAGAGAATAGTATATAACAGCTACGTCTTGCTGGTACTTACCAATGAAGCAGAAACCTCGAGGCTTACAAAGAGGATTCAGCTTCAATTCAGGACGCCGATGACAGCGATGCAAAAGAAAATGATGGGTGTAACCCAAATAGACAAGAAGAGATCAGAGTGGGCCATGGAACAAACGAGAGGCATACACAAACAAGAGACTTAACCTCCACAGTGTTCTAAATCAACTGTACGGAAGTGATTTCACTGCCTAGAAGGCATTGGGACCATGGCGTGCGCATCCCATTTCTGAAAGGCAAACAATGCGGCACTGCGTTTCCTCAAGGACACCGGTCTGCTTTATTAGAAAGTTTTAGCTTATACGTATACTTCTTTACGTTACCGTGTTACCGGCGCCCGAGTTTCAGCAGCGTTTTGCTACACATACGGGAACCTTTACGTTCGTACGTAAAAGTTTACGTTCGCCGATGATGATGATCATGGATGCACACATATTCGTTTTCTTTTAAATTAAACTTAACCAGCGCTGCGGCGCATATATAATAACTTTTAACATGTAAAATTATCAAGTGTTTTGGTGCTATATAATCACCTAACCCATTAAAGTTGGCTGCTTGCAGTAGGCTATAAGGAGCCACCACATAATTCTTTAAGCCTCTCTGGCTAAGCCTCTCTGGTTGAACGGTCAGCGGCTAGCCGCATTCGCAAAGAAGTGGTCGTCGATATGGCAAACAGTGTGCTTCAAGATCCATTCCTGGCTCAATATCTACCGTGGGAGTACATCGACGATCTACTGATTATGGATCTGCTACAGCCGCAGCCGCGAAGGAACTTTCACGAGAACGGCGTGTTGGATATCGACGGTGGATCGCTCCGTGCGTCGTCTGCTAGCCACGTCATGCTTCTATGTGCGCGTACGTCTTGAAAATTTTCAAGGTGTGTTTGTCCAGTCATGTCAGTGCGAGTGTAACTGTTTTACCTATGCCTATAACGACGTACGAGAGCATTTTATCTTTCGGATGCTTATGCGTTGTAATAAGATCAGCGAGTGCAACTTTCCAAAGTGCCGTTTATTGTCGTTGTACCCTCCATTCACCAGAATAATTTCAGAGTGGGTGTCGCTTTCTGTTTCAAGCATATCACAAAATGCTCTGGGCATCCTCCCAAACATGAGGACTATTAAATAGTGTATAAATGCAGCGTGTTACTACAGACTCTCGGTAGCAAAAAAAAAAAACAGGCTCTAGGCCATACATTTGGGTGCTGTTGGTAGGTGTACAATTACAGCACTGTAGTTTATTGATCGTGCTAGGAGCCTTAGTTGTGTTTATTTGGCCGTGGTATCGCTACATAGGAATATTACTACCACATAAACAGTGACACATCGGTACTTAAACTGTACTGAAAACAGAGTTACCGCGTGCAATCGTGTGCTTAGATTTAAGAATGCTTTAAAGAAGCCAGACATTGGAAATAATTCAGACGGCATGCCTTATATGTAATGTCGTGTAACTTAACTGAAAATTTCATCTTTGTTACATTGTCTTCAGCGTTTATGTGACATTGTTAGTGACTGACTGAAGGCAGTAATAATTTTTGTCTGAAAGAAAAACATGCTTGTCTCATTGATCAGGCTTTTGTTGTAGCACTGTCATGCACATATTCAATCGATGAAAGCTTTCTGCTGAACTCTTATATAAGATTTTTGTGTTATTACTGGTGCGAGAACATGTGGTGTGTACATGTGGTAAATGCAGTATAGTGTCAGCCCCTGAGCCACTGAACGAAGCGCGGCTGCGAGTATTTGTATATGCGCCGTCGACCGCCTATCCACACTTGCGCCGGTGCGGTGCTGGCACCTATAGCCCGATCTTTGGGAGGTTGCCCGATATGACCAATTCTTGAGCCGCTAGACACCAATGGCTAAGGTACCCTTTATTGGCTGCTGTGCATCTTTTTCATAATTTAACTTGATGAGATCAGCTCCTGTGTCATCCCTTCTCTCTGCACATAACAGTACGTTAAAAACAAAGTAGTGCACAACTGTACACTAGGCATGTAGCTTATGCCTTTCTTCATGACTTATCTTCAGATGAAGGGGTGATTATTTCTACACTGTTATCTTCTGTCTTTTTAGGTGTTATGTGTTCTGGTTTAAGTGCAGTTGTTCTCTAGTGGTGTCAGTTCTTCAAGGAGTGTTTAGAAGACGCCTCTGACATTCCAAAAATAACAAAACTTGCTCGTTGTGCCAACAGAACCTAACAGCCACTCATGTCTGCATTTTCCCATTAGTCTATTGTAAGATGGTCTGTTGAAGGCCGCGATTAAGTTTGGTGAACTACATGTGTGTGTGTATGCACATGACAAGGAAATCATGGTGGTGTTATCGGGTCGCTCCACACCTAAAAATCTCCAACTTCTTTTATGAACCACGATGTAATAAAAATACGGGGATGAGAGCCAGACACCTTGCTATGTGGAAGGAGTGAAGGCAACTACCTGTAGCAGCACCCTCTGCCGATGCTCGTGCTCTAAACCCATTTTTATTTATTTGCAACACACCTTAAATGTATTTAGAGCAAACTTTTATGCCCATTTTGCAAAATATGCAGATATATATATCCATTTCGATGCACATAGCTGGGCAATAATGGTCAAATATTTTGCAAAGGTTGCTTGTGCTAAGTCTGCGAAGTAGCGAGTGCCAAAAATGAGACACCCAATCAAAATTACGCACCACGCAGAGTTTCACACCGATGGCACGCTTAATTATGCTTGTTGAGTGCTTCTGATGGGACTTCGTACACGACTTTGATTGAAGACTTCTGTTGTGTCTGTTTCAGCATATCTTGTTCACGCATACCCAACACACATAAAAAGGCCCTTAAAATACTTTGTGCCTTTTAGGTTATGCATTTTTAGGATTTGTGGTTACATTGATGTATAATTTGATGGGATGTTTGCAGTTGCATAGATGTATATCTGTTTGGTGCTGAAAGATGTGTATACTTTATGCAGGTTTCTGCAGCTGTGTGAAAATGAAGGATTGTTCAGTATCTCACCCAGTGTCGATGTTTTGAAATGGCATACAGTAGTCTGGAGAAGAAAAATCATGGCCTAGGGTAGTCATTGCTCACTCAAAGTCGCAAAGTGTGCATGAAATTGTGACATAAACCTGGTGAAAAAAATATTTGGTTTTATTTTGTTTCACATATTTCATTACTAAAGTCACTACTCCGCTGGGGCACTCAAGCTTTCCAAAGCGTCTTTGTAAAATTTCAGGTACAACAAGCATCACAGAATGTATCACATGAGACCACAAAATGAAAATCATTTTAGCCCAGCCAGAAACTTTGATCTACAAAGTGAATGCAAGAGGCAACATCTGAGCAAGAGCCGGCTAAGCAATGTAAATAAACATGAGTTTATTGTCTATCACATAATTAACCGACTAGATTTATTGAGAAGTAGCTCGGGGACATTCAAGATCTTAAGTACATGTAACAAATTTTAGGTACATCTAGTATCACAATAATATATCAAGATAGCCCCTGCAATAGAGACACTTTCTGCACAGCCAAAAAATTTCATCTAGCTTTTGACCAAGCTGGGTATGCACAACACCTTAAAAGAAATTGCCAAAGCACAATGCATTTCGTAGCTTGAATGCGTGTCAACCACTACCATAAGAAAACAAATTATGAACAAACTTGGCACAATTTACCACCAGCATGGCCAGAAAATTTATATCTCAACAAAAATTGGAAACACCGTTGCAGTGGCTAATACACATGGACACATGCACCTCGACTACAACAAAGGCCGACGAAAGGCCAAAGCGGAGGCTTTGATTTGTTTTTTGCATGCTTGTTGACGTGACGGAGTATTGTAATAGTGACAAGGGTCACAATTACACTGCCGTAAAAATAGACAGGTTTCAAAGCTGAAATTACAGGCAGCATACGCATGGAACATTCAGAAATAGCAGATGAAGTAGCCATATTGTTGCAGGAAAAAAACATGCACACGAGTGCAGAGTTGGTGTTTTGGCAGTATTTGTAGTGATTGCGCAGGGTGTGATCAGTCAGGTCAATTTCCTCCAATCTAAGTGAGCTTTCTCGTTCTTTTTAGTGCAACATCATTCTCCCGGCAAGTGTAGCTCCATCCGGGTACAAATCATGGAGCATTAGTTAAGGCGAAGTATATATGGTTTCAGCCTGGCGCCATGAACGTCACTATCGACGTGACGCAGCAAAAACACGTCAGCTGGTGCTATTTCGTATACCATGTCACAAAATTGGCGTAAGGTCTTGTACGGACCAGAATGACAAGAGAGCAGTTTTCCCGCCGAGCTAACACGGCACGAGGGCGTCCAGAGCAGTACAAGAGAACCAAGAGGCAATTGTGTCTTTGTGCTGATGATTGTAGCGTCGCTTTTGAGAAGGTTGCGGCGTCTTGACGAGCGACCTCTTGGGCATGGACGGCCGAAGTGATTGCATCGTGGGCGTAATTGGTCATTGAGGATATAACACTAGATGGTAGGAATGTGTCGAACCGCAAGACAGAGCCGCAGCCATACAAAAAAAGAATGGGGAAAATCGAGCGGTTTCGTGACAGGACGAATTGTAAGCAAAATGATTGTACAGTAAAGCGGTGGACAAAGTGATGGGGATTGTCGGAAACGTACAAGGCCAGCATGTCAGTTAGGAGTGTGGTTTAGTCGCTCAGTGAGCCCCTTCCTTTGATGGTGGTATGCAATAGCAATCTTGTGTTCAGAAGCTCAAAAGCGGAAAGGGCCATCGTCGACCTTTGACAATAAGTAACGGCCACGATCCGTTAGTAACAGTGGAAGGGTGCTGTGGTGTAGAGTAACATCGGGGAGTAGAAAGTCCACAACATCTGCTGCAGAGCTGGTCGGCATTGCTTGTGCAATGGGGTATCTTGCTGCATAATCTGTCACCATGGCAATCCACCTGTAGCGAGAGAGGAAGACGGCACTGCGGCCAACGTGGTCGTGCCAAACTCGCTGCTTTATTCGATTGCCGAAGTGGAGCGGCGGCGGCTGCCACGCCAAAACCGCCAGGCGCGTGAGCTTGTTCCAATCCTCACGCAGCTCGAGCTAGCATCAGTTGCGCGAGAGGCGCGACGCGGTGATCGAGAAATGACAATAATAGTCATGCGTATAGGCCACCCCCCCCTCAGCACTTTGCGTGATTAGAAGTATATATAACAAAGAAAGAGACTATACACGTGAACGACAATCCGCCAGGTGTCCGTTTGGGAAGTCCAGTTTGTCAACATGTACTGACCATCGAGAAGCAGTGGGTCTCTGGTGGGCCACACTGGGAGTTGCGCAGTGGACGAAGAAGTAAGCGTTCGGTCGCTGTGTTTGCAACACAAGTGGGTGACAAGATGACCAGCTGGGGCCAGCTGGGAGCGCACAGGGTGTCGCAAGTGAGCATTGCAGATAGAGGTGCGTTCAGGGTGAGATGAGGGCGGGTGTACAAAAGTCGATTTGGCCCCAGCGCGCGAAGCAAGAACTCAGTAGGAGGCGTGTCGTGTGATCCAGCAGATGTGAATTCTGGAGAAGGCTATGTGGGCGTACATTGACTTGGGGAAGCACCTTCAGTAGTCGGTGCACGTGGGTTCGTGCGCAGGTCAGTATGGAGACGGGTGCCTGTATGGCAGGCGTGAGATGTGCGGTCTGTTGTGACATAGGCGGACCAGGCACATCGTCCTCAGGAGCGTCAGTCATACTCGCAGCGTCTCGGAAGTTTGGCCGCGGTCGATGGCTGGTGGCTTTAACTTCGGCTGCGGGAGACTGTAAGGGCGATGCTGGTCGCTGCTGGCAGGACGCCCAGAGCGTTGAGGCTGGTAGAGAGTCCCCTTCGAACATTGGGGATGGTGAAGGTTCAGCGACCGGGAGGTGAATAGCGGGTGGAAGGATGTCTGCGCCAGACTCCGGGGCGTGCGGCCAGGTAGCCGTCGTAGAGTCGGATAGGGCCACGGTGTCGTGTGCCGTCGATGTCACGGAAGATGCGCATGTGGCAGGCACGTGCGACGAAGCTGCGCATGGGGGCTCTGAGGGAATGTACCTCTCGGAGGGGAGTCAAGTCGCAGTGGGGGCGGCGTCTTCTACCTTGTGGTCATAGTCAGATGCAGGAGTGGATGGGGACAAAGAGTGGTGCATGAGCGGCGAACGTGTCCGATGACCTGGCGAAGACGGGAATGGTAAGATTTTGGCGAGAAATTGATATGGTTGACGATAGTGATCTGGTTCGGCGTGTAGGGTGAGAAGGTATGATCATCGAGCAGCAGGTGGTTGCGACTGGCATAACCATTGACGCTTGGTTTGCCATTGTCGCTGACTAAGACATTGGCTGTCGGTTTTCCAGGGTGGCGGCAAGCACATGACGTTTACTGCAAAGCTCCATCGTGGTACCCAGCACATTCACCAAATGTTGCAGGAAGAGTGCAGAGGCACACGAGTGCATAGTTGGTTTGCTGACAATAATTTCAGCAGTTGTCCAGGGGGTGACGAGTCGCGTCATCTGCTTCCAATCTGAGCGAGCTTCTTCGTTCTCTATATTGCAACAATATTCCACTGGCCCTAAACAATCACGTATGCAAAGTTGTCTAATGCAAATCCGAAACAGCAATAAAAAAACTACGCTAAAAGCACGATTCCCAAGGAAGCCTTGGACATTCTGGCAAAAGCGGGCAGATCCCCAAACGTGAACTCGACCATCTTGTAGTTCCCCACTCACATCACCAACGGAACGTGATATCCTCCAAAATAAAAACGTGACTACACACTTGATGGCCAGATACATGCTGCGCTGAACACGGACATGCCTCTCGTACAATAAGGAACATACCTCATGTATAAGAATAGGATCAGTAGCTATAATGAGAAAAACAAAAGCATATGTTAACACAAGAAGGATATTCCCACCGCTTAGTCCCAAACAAAACAGCAGGCAGGCCATTTTCTGGGGGTAGCTCTAGATGAACAACTTCCCTAATCCAGTCCGTCTAAGATGGATATATTCGAACAATCATCAGGACGACACGTAAAATTCGTACCAGAAAGAACGTGCAACACTCTAACACATGTTACAGGGTTGTAGTTATGTTGCCAGAATGCTTGCAGTTACTCTGGAGACCCTTTCATTGAGGTTGGCTACTGCTCTGCACATCTCAAACTTTGCCGTCTAAATGTGAGCAGTCCAGCAAGCTCACGAGGCGGCTTTGAGGCAAAGCTTTGACGTTTCCCCGTGCGAGACGAAGCCGATATTGCATTAAACCTTGATAGACATTCGATAAAGTTGTATCCATAATGAAAAAATTGGAAGCGCAAACCAACGGGACACAAGAGAAGAGACAAACAAGCCCGTTGTCCCGTTGTCCCGTTGGTTTGCGCTTCCAATTTTTTCATTATAAATTGAACCAACGGGACACAAGAGAAAAGACAAACAAGCCCGTTGTCCCGTTGGTTTGCGCTTCCAATTTTTTCATTATGAATTTGTACCAACTAGCTTGCCTGTCAACTCTTCTGAAAGTTGTATCCTTTGAACCATAAAGTGAGAGAAAGAGGCAACATCTGAATCTCGAGCTTGTGTCCCATACCTAAAATGTCTCAGCCTGAAATAAAATTAGGGAAACAACAAATTCAACAATGCAGAGGAGGCTGTAACTCAATGAAAGCATATATGCACCTGCAGGCATCATATGAGGTCGGTTAGAAAAGTATCCAAACTTTGGTGGAACAGCAAAAACGGGCATTATTGGAGCATTGTAAACCTAAACACCCTCAAAGTAGTCCCCTTGGGACTCTAGAGACTGCTCTTGGAGGTGCTGCCATTGCTGGAAGCATTCTAGCACTGCTCCAGTCACTCCCTTACTTTCCTTGCAATGAAAAATCAATGAGAGCACTGTGCATACCCCACTCAAACACTGCATCTTAGCGACTGACGAAATCGCCAGGCGGGAAAAAATTCACACGTGCACACGAAGGTTCAAAATCGGCTAATGCAAGCGCGCTTGTTCGAAATTCATGAAGTGCTTGCAAAAAAAAAAAGGTCGGATACTTTTCTAACAGACCTCGTACATTTTCCACTGGCCTTATGTGAGACAGAGGGGCAATGTATTGGCAACAGCAAGTGGCAAACGGGAGGCGCTATCTGCAGAGCTTGTTGAACAGCTAACAGCAAAGCATCATCAAGAGCAGCTGTTGCAGTTTTGTACAACCATAAAATTGTTCATAAAATATGCATAAACCTCCATGTAACAAAGTACAAAACATCACCAATACAAATCATTGCTTTGAAGGTTCTTCGCATAAGAGTTGGTACTTCTGTGGCAAAACCCTCTGCAGTGCTATTCAAGTGATTTTATGACTTCTGTATTAGATTACCACACTGCATTTTTTTCTACTTCAACTCTTTCCAAAATTTAGAAAAATGTATTCCCCTTCAACTGTAGTGGCTGGTCTCTGTTGCACGGAAGATGACTTGACAAACGCTAAAACTACATGTTTTGACCACTGGCACTAGCAGATGTTTTAGTGTATTGCCTTCCTTTATCGATTTTTTTTTATAAAGCGCATGGACATTCACGTGCTAAATAAAAATGAAACTTCACCCTTAATTTTCTCCATGAATAATTAATTTCCAACTGTGAAACATGAGGTTAGAGTTCTCAGAGTGCAGTTTGTCAACCTAAAACCAAGTCATTGTATCTCTTTAATGTTCATTCCAAGTAGCCATGACAAGCAATTTTCATAATCTGTATTATAAAAGTTGGTCCTTTGCTGTTGACAAATGAGCTGGTGACATTTCAGCACATTTGGCTGAATGCTTAATTTATAATGAGGATTGTTATAAACACGCATGTGGCCCGGTAGCCTCACAACAGTACATGTGAACCATGACATAATAAGACGCTTGCTTTGTGAGCGTATCTATTCCGCCCAACAACTGTTTCATGGTCAGTTGCGGTACAATGGAGCTACTTCAACTTTTGTATGCCTTGGAATTGAAAAATTGAAGAATTTGCACTGGCTGAAGTTCGGGATAAGACAGATCTCCTTCATGAAACACATGACGTCCTACACCCCATGGAAACATAACGGAAGCTGGCAGTGGGCGGAGTTTATAGCTGGAGACTTTTATAGCTGAATTAGCAATTAGATATTATTTTGATTGTCTGTTTTTCATACATTTACAGGCACAATAGACGCTCTACAATTTTTAGCTGAGAATAGCAGTACGGAGGGTGACCTTGTCATGGCCCCGAATAAGTACTTAGTTATGGCGGACTTAGTTACATGGAGGTTTAAACGGATACATCTACTTATTTGTGAATGACTTTATGATTTCAAGCTGCGCTTCTTGATAGCTACTGTTGTGCCTGCACTCCTCAGCTAGCGCCTCTAGCTCAAGCTCTTTTAGCTTGAATTTTGCCTTTTGCTCCGCCTGCCTCTGTTGAAGCTCCATTTCCTTCAGCTTCATTTTCTTCTCACGGCGCTTTATCTCGAACCGGAGCCGGTCCTCTTCAAGTTGGAGGCGGCGGTTCTCGATTGCAGTGTCCCGATCACAGCGGGCCTCAATGAGGGCATATGTTGCCTCAGCGTACCGCTGTGGACCTGCACAAATTTACAAAGAACAGTTAACTGTCTTAGGTTCAAATGGATGAGCAAGTGCAACAGTTTACAAAGCACCATGATATTCTAATGAGCACACATGGTTCTTTTTAACACAGTAGACTCTCAGTAAACTGAAATCTATTAAAGGGAATTGTTGCTTAAATGAAACAACTTCATTCAACACGGTTGCTTTCGTACTTAGATTCTCCACTTTTTTTTTATCTCGGAGCTACTGTTAAATGGAAAACATTTTCTAGTCTCTTCACATTCCATTTAACGAGAGTCTACTGTACAGTACTATTCCAAAACACTAGACTTATTAAACACAGGCAGGTAAATACTGTAATAATAGTCAAGCTGCCTCTGTACACACAAAATTGCTTGCAACAAAATGTTGCAATTACTTGAAAAGTATTGGGAGAAATCTTATAAGTTGTTTCTATGCATCAAATGAAAGGTCAAGCCCTCAAAACCAAGAAAGTTCACTTATACACTTGACTACACTTTAAAAAGCAAATGCAACACGTTTTTAAAAAGCTGGTTCTGTTTCATATACTGTATACTGACGTCAAGACACACTGTAGCCACATGAGTTGGCGACATGCTCACGCTAGATATGGTGATATGGTGACATTACACGGGCGTTCCATCATCTATTGCTATACACATATGGGTCAAAGACGGACCAAGTATTGTTCTGGCTGGCATCCAGTTGCTGCACACTTGTTGTAGCACCCAATAGTGAACGAATTTATGGAACTTGTATCTATTGCGGCCTGTTTTGCTACAGGGCAAAATGTTGCTGTCATGACAACAAATCACAATAAAATTATTTCCTTGCCTTGTGATCAATTTAGACGATGTTGGAATGCACACACAATGACAGAAGCCATGTTTTACTTAGCTCGATTGAAAGGTATGATGAACTACTGCAATCGAACAGCAAGGAGAAGTGACAGGAAAAGCAACATGTAAGCAGCAATTTCGTATGCTTTGGTATGTGACATCGCATGTGTTCATTTGGGTGTGTGAAGTCACCAGAATTGATACTGTAGCCTGACGTCATGCATGTACCATTCAAGTCTTAGCAGCACTTCCGGACCTTTATATTCGCTCAGAGACGTGTCTGTACACAGGAGATTTGTATAAGAGAGTAAACCCAGCTTTGAAAATCGGTGTTGGTGCAATTACAACTGCCTACATGCATACCTCTGATTGGGGTGGCTCGGGGGCACACTGGAGTTGAAGTGCGAGTCGCAGCAGTCAACGGTGAGCATGGGCTACTTTGAGCCCTGCGCTGCTGCGAATCAACTGGCAACTCTGAAAGGGCAATCAGTAACTGAGTCATGGGAATTTATGCAATACATTTCAGCCGCCCCCCCCCCCTTTTTTTTTAACTGGCTGATTCTGTCCGATTTCTGATACAGTAAAAGCTCGTTAAGTCAAACAACACAGGACCAAAAAAATGTTTCAGTTATTTAATCTTGAATTATCAATAGTATCAAGAAAACGAAGAAATGCCTGTTATACCCCTATCACACCTGGCAATATAAGTGCACTTCGAGCAAGTACACTTAGCTGCGAGTGTCATTTGTGCGTCGTCACACGAGCAAGTTTAGTGTCACTCGCCGCAAAGTACACTTGCTGGCAAGCGCGTTCCCTAACCTCACTTCGCTTTGACCAAGTTTGTAGCCTCGGTCGCAGTGGCTTGCACAGAAATACGCTGTTGCCTAAAGCGGTCCTCATACTATTTTTGAACTATTGTTTTCATTATAAGGAATTCCGCTATATACTAAAACAAGTCATAAATCAACAACTCTCGCTACTCTCTCCCTCAGGCAGTTTGCGGCCACATCCACTGTGGGGATGCGGCACCTCATGCTTGGTGGGCTTCACGGATCATTCATATTACCCACGTTGAAACCAAATATAACCGAATTAACAGGTTTGATGGCAATAAACTATACAAATACTGTCCGGGGCCAGGAAAAACTCCCGAGTCATCCAATTTTCTTAATAATTCATTGAGGTCAAATTAACGAGCTTGTTCTGTATCCCTCAGAAAGCTGCATAGACTTGTGCTAAAAAATCATGCACAAATTTCCAAAAATTAATCTTAAAACAAAGATGACCTACTCTATGTCTATGGCTCTTTAAGGTTAATGCAAAGACTCTCTGGCTACACACATTATATATTTTCTGGCAGCGGAGCAAAGGTGATGACATTTTTAATAACAACTTATATCTGGAATATTTACTGGAATAGTTCCATAGTCTCCTAGTGCAGCAAATGCTTCATATCAATCGTAATATGCAACACTTCACTGCACTAAAAAGTAGCACCTTTTATTGCCACCTTGACTTCACTGCAAGTTCACATCATTGCAACCGACTGGAAGATGATTACGTGTGCTCAAACATTTCTCACAGTGAGAGTGGCCACATGTCCCTGAGAGTGTGGATCTATTGAAGGCCACAACAGCACCCAGACAATGGCACACCTAAGCACATGCCACGTCATAAATTTGCCTAACATAACAGGACACATGAGACACCAGTTTGCTCATGTCTCCTTTCCTGGCCAAGACTAAAGATGCGATAAAGCCATATACTCAGAGATTTTAGGGGACAGAGAAATAAGCTTTCTCAAAGAACGATTTACTACACAATTAAAGGGGGTTTTTTTTTTTACTCTTGCCTTCAATAGCAAGCATCTTCATTTACAATTGTGTACCTGCTTTTTGAATGATACTCTTGTTTTCTACTAGGCAAATACAAGATACACAGATATGACCAAGCTTTCTTTTTTTTTTTTGTTACACACCCTTCAGAGGCACACGAGTGTTGGCCACCCGTCTGGTTTTGTGTCACCTAATTTCTTGAAAAAAAAAATTCATCACATTCACATGTTGCTTGATTCTGAAATCTAGCCAGTACCTCAGCCCAACAATCTGTCTGACATTGAATCCCACTGTTTGGTTCAGAAGAGTGAAGTTGTTCTAATCTTTGCTAGACACTAAATGGCGTATCACAGCCTTCTTTGGTGAGACAGCTTCTTGGTGAGACAGCTCAACCTCTGGCAGAATAGTTCAAGCTCTGTCCTAGTAAAATGTTATGTAACTGGTGAAATGATTATGTAACATAGGAAACAATTGCATATTCATAAGAATTTCATGTCTACTGCAGAATGAAGGCTTGCATGAAGATATTCCAATTCGCCCATGTTGTGCAAGCAGACTGCATGCCATTTCTATAGCATTGTCAATTTTGCCACTTAATATAACTCATGTTAAAGGTTCTCTGCGTGACTCTTTTCTGAGCATGAGTGTGTTTGTGAGTAGACATATCTTTTTGCACATGTGATCCTTTTTTACATCACGGTAATCACTTGACACCAGAAGTAGCAAGCTAGGCAACCAAGCAAACATTTCCGGGAATCTTATTAAACATTGCTATATCTCTGTCTCCACCTATCTGGTAAATATACCACAGTGCCACACAGGTAGCACCTAACTAAGTCATACAACAGGCCGCAAAGTGTGCTGCAAGCATGGCTGCTGCCTTCAGATTTCACACAGAAAACTTCCAGAGGTTGTGCCCTAATATGATCATGCAGAAAGCAAACGTTTACAAATATTTGTCAGTTTGTTACTCTCTTCTTAACTTACTCAACCGGTGAAGCACTGTAGTATCATGCAATTGATCAAATGACACCACCTGTAAATTCAACGCAGGCCAAGTGTACGGCTCACTATCAGTTAAGTGCGAGTAAGAATTGCGAAATCAGCACATTTCTTACCAGGCTCAACACCGTCCCCCGCTGTTAACTCCGCGTAGGCCGCCAGGGCATCTTCTTCCCTGTTGTCGACGCGAAACAGCCGCTTGCTGCAGGAGGTCCTCCAGTTCGGACTGCTCCTCTTCTGTACCGGAGCTATTGCGGAGCCAGTAATCACAATTTTTGTCAATGGGGAAGAACAGTACATAACAAAGTTCAATACGAGACGCACTTACCTCTTAATTTTCTTCTTCTGATCTCGCAGAAAACGCAGGAGGATTAAGTGACACTGCGAATGCTGAAGCACCTGCCGAGCACCTCGGAGAGCCGATCGGCTATCTTCAGCCACCTCGCAGGGTCAAGGAAAGGGTTTACATATAATACCTCCTTTACTAGAGCGATGTCATCGCTGAGAGTAAATCGCTTGCGCCCAGACATCGATTCCGCTGATGACAGAGCGAATGTAAACAACGTGTTCGCCGTTGGCGCTTCTGCTTCGGCTTGTCTTGACTCGGTGGCTCGCTCCGGGCCGTGAACGTAAAGCCTATCCGGCGAGTAGTTTACGTTACGTAAAGGTTCACGTTCTGTAAAGACTCGCGCATGCGCAGATTCTATCCGGTATCCGGTAACACGGTAACGTAAAGAAGTATACGTACAAGCTAAAACTCCCTATTGTTTGAGATGGGAAACGTGAAGAGTTTACGCGTTGGCGCAGCCAGTACCTTTTAGATGCGGAGCCTCTTATACTCGCGCCTTGTAGTGCGCCGTCCGCGCCGTCCGCACCACTTCTCGAACATTCGACAGCTGACGCGCGCGCATGTGCCGTCGCGCCGTCGCCCACTCTTCCAACATCTGTGCATCCCTTCCTCCTCTACACACCGCGCGCGCTTCACTCCTCCACCATCTGTGCACCCTTCCTCCTCCACACACCGCGTTCGACATCTACAATTCTCCTGATTCTCCAGTGGACGCGCATGTGGCGTCGCGCTTCGAGAACATTCAACAGCTGACAGTGCATGCGCCGTCGTGCTGTATATATACTCAAGGTCGGCGCTCGCTCGCTCAGTTGCCGCTCGTCGGTTGGTTTGTACGGCGCGTCGACGTCCAAGGTCGCGGTGAAATGAATTCCAACGTATCCACAAACACAATGATCGACGTCCCTTCGACCAGCGCCGCCCTTTCGCATACGTGTGTACGTGTTTACTCATTTAACACCCCCTCCAACAACCACGTTAACCAGTTTAGCCATCGACCCAAGTAAGTCGCAATTTAACACCCCATTTCACAACCACGTTAACCAATTTAGACATCGACCCAAGTAAGTCGCACTTTAACACCCCATTAACCAAATATATGGTCCGCATCCTCCTCAGTATTCCCCCGAGGGAAGCTGCGGGCAATTTTTTTTTTCTATTCCTCTATACATTTTCTTTCCCCTCTTCAATTCGGTAGTGCAGGGTAGCTTACCGGGGCCCAGCTCTTGTTAACTTCCCCTCCTTTCTCTTTTTTCTCTCTCGTTCTCTCTCTCTCTCTTTGAGATTGTTCTATAAATAACACTCACTAAATCAGCACGCGAATATCTCGTGTTTCGAAAATGTCATACATGCATTTACTATGGCGGATAAGCTTCAATCTTCATGGTATATTCGCAGTTACTGAAATGCTGACCATTGTCTGAGATAAATTGAAGCCACGCCCTCTGTTTTTTTGCCCTTATTTGTTTCAGTTTTTTATTATCTTCTTTTGCTCTGTCTTCCCAACAGTGAAGCTGCTAGACAAGTAATAAAAATGGCCAGCAAGCCCTTTTACGACAACTATAGCCAGGAAGGTTAAAAATAACAGCGTAGAGCGAGTGGCCATGGCAGCAGCTTCAGTTGGAACACAGAGTTCGCTAAAAGGGCCAAGAGAAGCCCACATGTGTTTATGTCCACTTAAGAACTTAATCACTAGCACTTGCCATGGTATGGGAGTGCGTGAACAGTACTTTGACAGCACCACAATGCACATGACACTTTTTGTTGTTGGTGGCGGCAAAATCAAGTGATGTGTATAACAACATCGCAGAAAATTGTCATCAAAATCTTGCACACTCCTCACATTTGTTCGTGGATGGTTGGTAACGCGAAGACACCTCTAAGACGTCCTATATATAGCGCATGTCTAAGCGTCAGCTGCGCCGGCACTTATTATTTGAGGGTTTTGTCATTGTAGTAGTAATTATAGCACAAATATCGGCATTATTATTATTATTCGACAACTTCAACATCGGCCTTCTTTTGCTCTTTTTTTCCTGTTTGCTTCAGAAGTGCACGCGCTATATTGACTTCCAATTCCTGCTTTTTGATTTTTTTTCTTTCTTGCTTTCGAAGAAGCATCAAATTTAATGCATAGTTTTATTGTGAACACTGCTTCAACACAATTCTCATTTCTATCTCTCGCTTTTTTCTACAAGGGCAAGGGCATCCCCACTAGCCGGTCCTGGGCCCTCCATAGATGAAACTTCATACCGCTCCCCGTTGGAAAAATTTACTTTTTCTTTATATGCTTTATATCTCGCACTCGACCTATGCGTACTTTATCTTTGCCGTAATATATTTTGAACACAACAGGAAGTCCCTGCATATTCAACTACGTTTAAACTTCTGGCCCCATATATTGAAAATAAGAAACAAATAAGGTAGTTCGCGAAAAAATATTTCATTCTGATGTCATTCAAACATTTTTGTTTTTTACTGTCCTTCCTTTCCCCTTCATACCCAACTTTATCGTCACCTCGCCGCGGTGGTCTAGTGGCTAAGGTCCACTGCTGCTGACCAGCAGGGCGCGGGATCAATTCCCGGCTACGGCGGCTGCATTTTCAATGAAGGCGTAAGTGATGTAGGCCTGTTTACTCAGAATTGGGTGCACGTTAAAGAATTTTCGGAGTTTTCCACTACGGTGTCTTTCAAAATCATATGATGGCTTTGGGACGTTAAACCCCACATATCAATCAAATCATTTTTATCGTCAATGCTGCCTCTTTCTCGAAAGAAACTTACGAAATCAGGAATTATTTTTCAAGCAAGTGAACTCGAGCGGGAAATAATTCCGGGTGTACACGCTTCTTTCACTCTATCTCGAAGGCGTCGACACAGATGTACGAAAATGGAGTACACGCAAACTTTCAAGTTGAAAGTTCATACGAGAAATGAATGACGAGAAAAGAATAGGCATGAAAGAGATTTATCTACTAAGTCTATTGTCTTTTTTATACACCAGTGAGACCAGTCACATACGTGCGCTAGTTCATTATTAGAGCTTTTTATATTTCTAGCATGTTTATGTCCTGCTTACGTTATTCGGATTATCTCATTTTGGGCTGCGAGCGCAGACCAAGAGAGATGCGCACATATATCGGCTCAACTGAGTCGAATCTCCTCCGAGATCCTCAACGGCCTTCAGCGAATTCACCAGCGAGTCTTTCTCAAATACGATGTGAGGCGACGCTTACGGATAGCGCGAGTCATATGGGCTCCGTTAAGAGAAACAAAATCGAGAAAGAAGATACATCCTAACAACATAATCGACTGCAATAAAGCTAGAAGAGCGATTCGGTTGCTCTGGCACCTGCAGTTGTTAAACATTTTTTTTTCGAGACTAAGCGCATTTTATTCCCTGCAGTTTTCAAGGCTCGAGAGTGGCATCCCTGAGCACCTATCGCCGCGAGCCAATAACAGTCACGGCTCGGGAACCAGGAAACAAGATTCAATTATTTTGGCGTACGTATGCATTACGTTGATCTCCTCGTGACGAACAATATATTTCATACGTAATGTTTACTTCATCGCCAAGGAAATGTTCCTTACCGTGTGAACTGGTCACTGCTTCGCAGTTGTTAGAGTGCCAGAGCGCCTTGCAATGTCAGCACCAATGGAATAAAAGTAATGTACGCACCCTCTGTAACTGTTTGCCAAGGCGTGTAAGATAACTTCGATGTTTTCAAAACAAAGCGAACAATAATGGTAGACCACTGTGACCTGCTGATGACGGTATAGGCTGACAGAGTTCGATCATTTGGTTTCTCGATATGTTATCATTTTTGAAGAACTCGATAGGATGCTGGCATCGACATCATGAGTAAAGGAACGGAGACGCATGAAGCGGTTTTACGTCAAGCAGTCACAATTCGCAATCAAACTCTCCACACGCCCTCTTCATTTGCTTTTCTCCTCACTCAAACTGCTTGCTCGAAAACCACTTGTAGTAATGTAAAATAACATTGGCTGCCACCCACTTACAAATCACGCGGCCACTTCAAATAGTAGAGTGAAAAGAACTAACCACCGTATTCCAGAAGGTTCCTTCACTCAATGCTTCACCTTGACTTGAAAAAGTCGAAGGGAGCGCCATCTCTAGGGAGACCAAGTCAGTGCATATCGGCTATATTCTGCAGTGATTATTGACAAGCACAGCGCCAATTTCAGTCGAGCAGTGGCGCAGTGCTCAACTCATTCAAGTGAAGGACGGAACTCGAGTCGAGGAGCGTTTAGGAATACGAGGGTAAGGAACGCATGTTGTCAGAAACAAAAAGACAAGAAACTTGTTTTTTCCCAGTATCTGGAATCACTTCTTATGTAGATGAGAGCGAAAACTTCAAAAAAGAAATATGGCCAACTTTCACCAGCATAAGCCTGGTGTCTGGTTCAAGCACTGAAATTAACATATTCTCACGTCACTGAGCCCCTTTTATGTTAACAGGGCTTCCGTACAGAACATACGACATGACAAGGAGAGTTTCTATGCCATTTTAATTTCACTCGGTGTTTCCCGAGTCTTTTCTTTTTCATCAATCTTCCTCCTGACTGGACGAATCACCAATGATTTGCTTAATTTATGATACATTGTCCATTTACATGATGAAATGTGCAGTAGGAAGGAGAAAGAAGAATGGCTATTACTAATTCACCTTCCCTTGCATTTTGCTCAATTTTGCCGGCAATGCAGCCATGATCTCTTATGTGAAGACCTATTCCCTTTCGGAACAACCCGTGATCATAACATTTACGATCGTCCGTGGGCGAAATACTTATCACGCACACTTGGAAGCTAGAAATTATGCTTCGTTTGCGTAACAAAAGCCAGCACGTTGTCAATACTTGCTGCCAGTCAACAACACTCAGCTGTGCGGTTTCTGCAATGTAACTTTATTGCCAACTAAAGGTGTTTTCTGCTCCTTTATCACTACAGTGTTAGGAAATATTGCTGCCAAGCAATAGGCGCCACGCAATAAACCAGCACTTTTTTATTCAGTGAAGGCGTTGAAGTGGTGTCACACTCCATACGAGAACGATATTTCTCATACCAATGCTCACAAAAAATCCAAGAGAGAGGTATAAGGAAGAGCGAGAAGAAACGAAAGCATCTAGGGAAGAGCGTTGCAGCTCCTGTCGTAGAACCAGGCGAGAGAAAAATCATGCAGTGTTCTGAAATATTTCGTTAACGAGGCACTAGTTGTGTCAAGCCTGACCGTGGGCATGTAACAAATGGTAGTTCCACCCCGCTAACGTCGTCGGCTATTTGTTGACCCAGCTGTGGGTTCTTCAGTTTATTGAACCCGTGGTAAGTAGTAGAGGTTACCTATTTTTGTGGCGCATACTCAATTTTTGATGGGCCGTGGCTGCCTGACGAGCTGTGACGACATAATAGGCCGGGAAATTGAGACGCTCAGGTGCTTCTCACTTAAAAGACAATCAGGGGAAGCGCTTCCTGATGAATCTCTCAGTGCTTCTTCGGAGGAGCGCGTAGAAAGCCAGCTCAGGTGGGAATGTTGTGGGAAGATAAATTATATGCAAAGTACATGTCACAGGCATACAGCGCAAATGAAGCTTTTATCCACCAGCAACATGGGGAGAAATTGAAGCAGCTTTATAAGACCTTTGCGCCTCACAAATACTAGAAAAGCGTAGCTGGTGCAAAGCGCAGGTCTGCATCTGATGTAAAATCAATGCAAAACGCAGACATCTGCACATAAATGAGGCTATCAGGGTGATTGTTCTTGGTTGTGCGTAGGCTGAAACATTGCAGTTGGTGTATGAGTAATTTATTTGAATGGGGTTCCCAATCATCGCGACAATTCTGTAACCAGCTCCTACGTTCAAATGAAAAGGCATGGCCGGAAATGCAAAATCTTGCGTTCTTGTGTGGAGCAAAAACAATACTCATTTCTCCCGAGAAGTTGTTCGAGTCTGTGCGCATTTGAGAGGTGTTTTGTTCTGTGATCTGGAGGAGCACGTTTATGATGTTTTTTTTTACCAGTGAAAATCAAATCAGTGCATGGTGATCTATCTGAGCTTCGCACGTTACCTTTCCCTAACTAATAAAAAGAAAGTTTAGCCTGATGAAGCGAAAAATGTCTCTGAAAGTCCTCTGGCGCTAACCAAGACACTCACGTGTTACAGCGCTCACATTTACTCAGCGGTAACTTCGTCTACTGAGCAGTTTCTTCCTGAACGATCGATATTCTGCAACCTCATCAAAAAATAAAAGTACTTGAAAGCGTAGATGTTTCGGTTTTACTGATGCAGCTACGTTCACATCCGCTGAATGCGAACCACGGTTAACTAAATTCGCTACTGTATCAAGAGTTCGGCACAGCTCAATCGTTCTTTTCTGTAAACGAACAAACCAGCAAACAGAGACTGCGTTGGTCCCGGCAGACGAGTTCGATTAGGTGCATCGGTCCCTTTTTGGATTCAACTGCGTGGGTGTAGTATTCGTTCTTTTCCTTCAACTGGGGTGTCTTGGCATGTGGGCCTCTTTTCTGTAAAGCGAGTGCCAGAGGAGGGTGTTGGAAGGGTTTGTGTATTCGAAGGCCCCGAAGCAGTACTCAGCCATTATGCTCATCTGAGGCTCACAATGACGGTGCTCTTGGCAGCCCCCTCCTCGTTCCCTTGGGAAACTGTTATGGGTCGAGTAATGGCCAGGGACCCCGAGCCATCTCTCACTATCAATTTCCCGGCAGAGTTTTTGCACTTGGGGTACTACCTCTTTGTTTGAGATTGCTTCGGAATGGAAGAGACTGCGTCAACCGTGGTTTTTTGAGCTGCAACATGTATCCAATGAATAGTGTCTGTTATATGTGCCCCAATTCCTTCGGTTTCTTTCATGCAACCTTACTATTTAAAAAATGCTTTACTTTCATCTAACTCTGATTCAGGGACAAAAGACTTCTTTCCCTTAAGGTTCTTGCTAATTTTTAACGAAACGTGGAGCTGCACTTGTTATTTCACCTAAGATTAGGCACATGTGCATCAGAGTGCACAGTGTATGAGCGAGCTACTGTAGAATTATTCGACAAGACGCATTAAGGCAAATGCTACATTGTTTACGCAATCATGGTACGGCGTATTTGTACTAGCCTAATGTACTCGACACATAAGTTTGGGATCCCTTCTCTCTAATCGATGTATCGTTCGTTCTAACAAAGCTCTTTTCGATCCTTGTTCATTGCTTCATTGTTCATTGGCGTAACTTCAACGTCAGAGTAGACGTTACGCGAGAGCATTAGATTACTCCTAAAACGCCAGCGTAGTCGGCATTTCTGGTGAGCCCGCGATGGGCACACAGCCTCTACCTTTACACAAGCACGTTGATGCACCTCGCAATGCTGGGTTCGCTCAAACCAAGAAAGTCAAGCATAGGCAGCAACGACTGATTCATATCAAACCGATTTTCATATGCATATTTTCAGGCATTGTTTTTGTGTGTTATATTTTGTCTTTGAATGAGGTAGTCATCTAAGGCGTAAGTGTTTATTATTAATACTTTGGTAAGAAATTGTCTTTCAAAATCTATTAGTTTCATTCTGCGAATTGATTGATATTTGGGGTTCAAGGTCCTAAAATTACCATATGATTAAGAGAGACGCCGTAGTGGAGGGCTCCAGAAATTTCAACCACCTGGGGTTCTTTAACGTGCACCCGAATCTGAGCACACGGTCCTACAGCATTTCTGCCTCAATCGGAAATGCAGCCGTCCCAGCGGGAGTTGATCCCGTGATCTGCGGCTCAGCAGCCGAGTACATTAGCCACTAGACCACTGCGGCGTGGTTCATTCTGGAAAGTTGAGTAAAAAGCACAAACACAGAATATAAAAATAAGTATCAACTGATTTTATCCATTGCATGTAATATTATGACACGTTATTTTGCCTATTATTGTGAGGCTCGCTCATCCAAACAAACAACATTTTTCTCTAGGCTTCGTTTTTTTTTCTTTGCGCCCAGTGTATGTTGTCTGATTTTTAACCACAAACCAAGGCTTGAGCGCCCCCTTCTTCTTACCCAACTAACCTTTTCATGTATTCTAGAACCCTTTCCCAGTTACCAGACACCGTCTCCTACATGCATGTTTATCGCGAAGCACAAATATTTTGAGCGCATAATGTGACGCGACCTACTACAGCAACGTGCGCGTTTCAACGGCTAGTATACAGGAAGCCACTCTCAACAAGCGGCTCGCAACGGCATGCATATGCAGCGAGCGAAGAATTTCAGAATGCGCCATAACACGCAGCACACGACGCTGCCGTGACCACTACCACGACCGTCGCTAATTGCCTACTTCTCGCTAATGATCGCGCAAATGAGCTACTTCAAGTGGCCGCGCAGGCACTAGCACTGTCGACCGGTGACGTTCAGCCATGCACACGGTGTACACTCGCCGGCCGTTTCGGGCGCCCCGACGGGGAGGCTCTCTTCGAGGCTCTGCACTTGACACGAATACTCTTTCCTCGGTGCAAAGAGCACGACCTAGACAGCCCATCGTTATGAGATCCACTCATCATCATCATCATCATCATCATCATCATCATCATCATCATCATCATCATCATCATCATCATCATCATCATCATCATCATCATCATCATCATCATCATCAGCCTGACTACGTCCACTGCAGGACAAAGGCCTCTCCCATGTTCCGCCAGTTAACCCGGTCTTGTGCTTGCTGCTGCCAATTTATACCCGCAAACTTATTAATCTCATCTGCCCACCTAACCTTCTGTCTCCCCCTAACCCGCTTCCCTTCTCTGGAAATTCAGTCAGTTACCCTTAATGACCAGCGGTTATCCTGTCTACGCGCTACATGCCCTGCCCATGTCCATTTCTGGTATTTATAGAGAGGGGAGATCCACTCCCCTCTCTATAAATACCATGACAAGGTAGGTTACTGGCGTTATTTTTACTTGCTCCGAAAGTAAGCCGCAACGAAAACTCTTAGACGACAATAAACTGCGGTGCCTTCAACTAAACAGCCACACATGCCGTATATACATACGAGTAGAAGCACTGCCAATACTATTCAGCGTAATGTCTCAGCTATAAAGCTGGGGCACTACTCACCAATCTCCCTTTTTTGTAAAATATCTCCTATTTGGTAGGCTGGCATGGCTATATATAAGCCCTACATCATGACTGGATGCATTGCTCTCTTACGAAAATTTTTATTTACATAATACATTTTTTGCGAATAAGTGTTCGGAACCTTGAGGTTTATGTTCAAAGCCTGTGATCTGGTGGTCAACGAACACCACGCGAAACCCGCCTTTCATGCGTTAAGTGGCAAGAATAGGTCTTCTGGTTACGAAACGACTATATTTAATATTTTTATTTCTCAGTAGTGATCACAACTGGCTAAATACTATACACCTGATATATGAGAATTCACAAATGCGTGTTTACCATTTTTACAGATAAGGCTACGCACGGCTTGGCGATACGAAAAGCTGTTCGTCACGAAGAAGGAGAAACATCTTCGTTGGCTGTTCCGTCAGTGACGTCGTTCTCTATATCACACCGAAGCGCGCGAACCTGTCACCGAACGTGCGGCTTTCGAATCATAGTTTCCCAATACACACTAGAGGGAACTCTGGCGCTAGTGTCTATGGGAGCTGCAATGAACAGCGCTTCAGCGAGCATGGGAATGATGGGTAGTACACACATTTGTCTACACTTCGTACTTATGGCCTGCTTTTGGCTCCGTGTGTGTTCGTGTGGCTTGGAGCTGTTTTATCACAAAACAAATATTAGCAAATGTTCAGCGGTTGCGCTTCACCATCTTATCCTTTTAAACTTACCTTTCCAAATCGGGTCACGAAGTTCAAAAGGGTTGAATCTTTCTTTCGAAACAAAACCGAAATACAGCAATAAACGAAGCCTGAAGTACGATTTGCCACCTACAAGTACGAAGACAAGGCAAATGTGTGTACTACCCATCATTCCCATGGTCGCTGAACGATCGCAGCGCCAGAGTGTTCTTTAGTTAATTTTGAGAAACTTTATGCTTCGAATAACGCGTCCGCTGCAGGCTCGGATACTGCCGGAAGCAAGTTATCGTTTCCTACACATTTCTGTATTCGCATTTAAATGACACCTATTTCTAATTACATCCCCTATATTTTCCCTCACAATGCTGCCCGTTAGTTTTCATTTATATTGTACCTAACGAAGAATACGAGCCTTTAAATTTTCTCTTTCCTTCATTTATAGCGAGGGTCTTCTGGCAGGCATGATGCATTGAGGTGTTATGCAAGGAATTATTGGTCAGCAAAATCACATACTGTGTAGAATTATATATAATGCAAGGAATTATATGCAAGGATTTATATAGCAAAATCACGCACTGTGTACGTGATGCCATAGAGTTGAAAAAAGTGTTTCACACTCGCCATTCACCGTACTGACCACTGCCGGTGCGGACTGAAGCTGCCACGTTTAGATGGACAAACATACCCCATGAAGTGGACGGGGCGATGACCGCTATCGTGGCTCAGTGGTGCAACGCACGTGTTATTCGAATGTCGCAGCTTCGGATCCTGTCGGTGGCGAGTTATCTTTTCGTCCACTTTTCTTTATTCACATTTACATTACAACGACTTATAATAACATCCCCTACATTTTCCTGACATTATTCGCTGTTATTTCTCATATTGTGTATCATAAAAAACAAGCCTTTCAATTCGTACTTTCTTTCAAGCGGCGCTTTGCGCACATTATTCACAAACCATTCATCACTCCTTCTCCGGCGAATGCTCTAGGTGGTAGGAATAGTCTTATAGTAGCATCTCGCAACAATGCAATCGTAAAAGCAAGGCCTTCGGGCTAAAGGCAACTATAGCAATCACACTCTAGTCCCATTTCCCTTTTCTTTCTGGGTTTCCGCGCTGTTTTTACGCCGATGCATTCGAAGGCACGTAAAGAAGTAAACGAGTCACGTCATCGCTGTACGGTGTCGCCCTTCCACATGGCAATAATGTGGTATCCGTTTTCGATGGCAGGGACGGCGACGGCCCACTTTTGGAGCGCGTGCGTGTAACTCACCGATTTACTTTAGGAACCTGCCTAAGGCACCGCTGTGCTTGTAAATAAATGCTTCTACAATGCTGGAAAGAGCGCGCGCGTGTGTGTTATTTAGCCCCACCCCTGGTAAGCGCCGCTTTATGTACCGTATAATGCAAACAAACGTTTGGCCGAGCGCACGCACACCTATACATTTCATCACTGTCACTTGTGGTGTTTGCTTGACGAACACCACTGTGGACACGAGAATTTGAAGGCGTGCCTTTGTGTAATGACGGGGGTGCGTGCTTGCCCCATCGACTCGCAATGAAGTGTAATGTATTTTTACTTTCTTATCTTTGAACGTGCCGCTCTTGACCAATGATTATTTCAAAGCGTAAACGTTCGTGGCGTAAACAAAGCTACATGCACTCTGCAAAAAGGTATACATTCATAGTGCGGCTTTATGAGCATATAAAGGTAAACAGCATCTCTGTCGTCAAAGTACTCAAGCAATATAAAGATCCTGTAATAATTTATAAGGGCGAAAATAATAAATGACTTTTTTATGATGTAGCATGTCAGGTGAAAAGACAGGCAAACTTTCCGCTCTTCTATGAAATAATCATTTTTCTCTCTCTAAATAATTTTTATCAGTTCTCTCAGGTCAGCCAAAGGAATGATACAGTACCTTTGCCAGTGAAGGTAAGATTCATTTTTCAGCAACAGGAACTGCACTTCCTATGTCACCCGTGAGAGTTTTGGCCACGCTTTCAAATTTAAATAATTTATTGTTGCAGATTCCGTATGTCATATATAGTGACTATCTCTCTCTCACTCCAGTTCTTTTTCCTAAACTACGCCAGCAGATTAACACTCAAAATTAACCTGGATACACTTTTTCATCTGCGTGACGCTTGCGTCGTTGTCATGGTCTTTATTCTTAGTCACGCTTTCTGCGGATATCAAATGAAAATAAAAACTAGAGTGGGAAAAAGTGCCTTAAGTACGCCGCTGAATGAAGAAAGTGACATAAAGAAAGTGGCAAGCCGTGCGAGAAGTAATGTTTGTGTGTGTGTGTGTGTGTGTGTGAGCAGCAATGCGTAATGCATTGAAGTTTCGATGGAGTGAACCTCAACGGGTGCAAGGTTCCCTAACTTAATATTTGTTGAAATACAGAACAGAATTGGGAACAACAGAAATGAAGTCAGACTTGCAAAATACTATCATTTAAAAATAAATGTGCCATTTCAATTTGGACTAGTGCTCTTAAAGCACAAAAAAAAGACAACGCCGTCCGAAAAGTGTATAGATTCCTGTGAATTGCCTCTGCCACAGCTTCTTGCTGCGACACCAACTCTCGCATTTTTTTATATAATCTAGAGCTTCAGATAGTTATACAATATACGAACATGCCTCAATCATTGAAACTTTTTCAGCGCACCTCTGCTGTTTCTGCTTCGCACGAACACTGGAAACAATTTCCAATTTTAATTGCTATTCGCAAGTACTGAAGCGCAAGTGGCTCGTTTTCGTCACCCGTACGGCCGCTTTACCTCGGCGGCGCTGCGTGCGCAAGCGATGTTGCACTGCGATCGTTTTATGGGCAATCCGGGGGCCACGTGCATAAACTACACCAGTGCTCCGGACCACGAAAGACCATTGAATTGATTTCAGAATTTATCCGGGTTACCGAATCAAGTTCGTGCAGGTGAAATGTTCACTTTTCGGAAGTTTGTTTAAATGAAACGTTTTCCCATAAAATGCATAGGAAACCGACGAGGATTTTTAAACGTCCGCTATTTTAAAATAATCAATACGCCAACGGTTGTACAGGTTAGCGTTCACTTTAATTTTAAACGCATCACATCTTGAAGTTTCTCTCTCACGACTCCTAGCTTCCCTCAATTAATGCAGGCTTTCCTTTCCCAATGTTTATTTTTACGCCGATAACCTCGGATGGTCTTTCTCTTTCTTTATTTTCTCCTCTTAGTGCAATATGTTACACAGTTAATTTATCTAGCTCGAACTCTTTCTCTCTATTATTATATTTCACCAATAATAAGAAGAACAGCGCGGAAAAATGAAACCGAGAAATAATGAGCACACGACGCAAGCGCTGACGAACGATTGTGTGAAAATTTAATAAACTGGACATTTATAGCTGGAAACGAAATAAAACCACCACATGCACATAAGGATTCATTGAAAAGCAAAACAAATCTGCCACGAGTCGAGGTGTCCAAGTTACCAACTCAAAAACATTATCTCTTTTTCCGGCAGGGCGAGTGAAGGCTCACTGACGGACATGTTTCCATTCGTGTTGATACAAAAAGCCTCGTTAATTTCACGCTCTGCCTTTTACGATATCGTGAGAGTATCTTGCGATCATGAAAGAGTGTGGTGAAGCCGCACAAGGAGCGATTGGCTGCCATTGGCTTAACAAGACATTTCTACTCGTGAAAGTTTTGCTTTGATTTTCATCCTAATGTGCACCTGGTGGTTTTATTCCGTTTTCAGCTATATATTTCCAGGTGTAATACATTTACACACAGTTGTTCGTCAGCGTTTGTGTCGTGTGTTCATTTGTTCTCGGTCACGTTCTTTACGCTGTTCCCCTCAATATCATCTACCAACAGGCCCTTCAAGATGCCCTTCTGCAATGTAGTTCACACTATGACACTATCGCAATTTTCGATCTCACACTAAGGCGGCATTATGCCTAGCCTGCTTTATAATTCAAATTTTGCCTCTCTCAATGTGTTTCTATATCTCTTTCACTCTAAATTATATCGCAGCATGTTTACCCCGCTCATTTCTCTGCCTTCTCTTTTCATCACTTTCTGTTTAGCTCTGTTCCCGTGATTTCCTTACCTACCTGTGTCTTTTCTTCTTTCCACCTTTCATTCTATTTAACCATACATACTATCATCGCTGACCTCAATGTTGAATCAATCCAGTGTTTTCGACACCACAACATATAAGTTATAACTCTTGAATACCTCTTCAAACATGGTTAAGTACATGGGCTTTATCGACTCATTTACCAGTGAGTCGGTAGACTGTATCAAGCTTCATTTGCGTGATGCAAGAGCAAAACGAATTTTGTTATGAGAAATGTTGCTTCAAGAAAATCGCTCTTCACGGAATTTGTAACGACCGCACAAAAAACCCCCGTTCAGAAACTATAGGCTTAGCTACTTTTCTCTTAGCAATTAAATCAGTGATAAGAATATGTGCCTACTTAAACACAAATTAGGAACTCAATTCAGAGACACATTGAAAAAATCCATATGCTGAATACAGTGAAGCAGCACAAAAAGTGGGGGACCCTTAAGCTTCGCCTTTAAGAGTTCAAAGTGATAGCGAAATCTGGCCCCGAGTGCGCCCTTAAACCACTAAGTGCATACTTATTAATATTGTAACGCGGACTGAAAGAGCGAGGAAGAAGAAGAGATCGGACGCGCTCGAGCGATGGTGATTCGGCAGTGACGGTAGAGCGCTGACATTTTTCATTGTAAATAAACCCATCACATCCGTAACAGCTTTGGTGGAGCGGTGCTGGGTAACTTGCCATCCTGGACCCCGCAGCAGAAGTTCTTCGAAGAAGCAGACGCTTAGCTGGCCTACCTCCGGACAACATCAGCATGAACGACGACACAGCAATCCCATCGACGTCCTACGCTGCTGCATCCACCAGTGCCACCGACACGGCACAAGGTGGCCGTCGACCTCGACAACCAGACTACTGGGCACCTGAGCCACGAATTTTCTCAGGTAAAACTGACGAGGACGTGGACGCTTGGCTAAAACACTTCGAGAGAGTGAGCCCCTACTACGATTGGGGCGCACCGGCGAAGCTCGTGAACGTAGTATTCTTCCTTGCCGGGACAGCCTTGCTTTGGTTTGAGAACCATGAACATGTCCTCCCCACTTGGGATATATTTGTTAAGGAACTGAAGGCCTGCTTTGGGGACACGAGTTCCATGAAAAAGAAAGCTGAGCAAACGCTGTCACGTAAGGCTCAGTTGCCCGGCGAGACGTGCACTACCTACATTGAAGAAGTGTTGAAGCTTTGCGGAGTTGTCAACGCAAATATGTCTGACGAAGACAAAGTCAGTCATTTGTTGAAAGGCATCGCCGAGGACGTGTACAATTTTTTGATAACAAAAGAAAACTTGAACACTTCTTCGATTTTCAGGCAGCAGTGTCGCGCATTCGAGGCGTTGAAGACCCGAAGAATTTTACCCAAGTTCGGGCGCTTGGACAATGTTCCCACTGTCGCAAGTATGGACGTCGCCACCTGCGAAGACATTTCCTACCTCGTACGTTGGGTAGTTCGAGAAGAGCTCGTACGACTTCAAGCAGGTGACGTTCACCACCAATGCTCGTTCGCCGTGTGCCCCGAACCACCTCCCTACTGGATGCGAGAGCGTCACGTCGGAAACCGACCACGCACAGAAACTGCAGATTTTACCCCGCGGCTTCCGTTTTCCCCGACGGGTCGTGGCCACCACCGGATGTCATCATCTCGACGTGCCGCTGCGGACCCCCGACCGTCGTCAACCAGGGCTCTACCAGAAGATTACTATGCTTCATCACAAAATGTTCCTGCGGAGCACGACCCGTCTCCGCGTACTTCTGCCACCTCTGCTCCGGCTAACGTAAGTCGACAAGTCCCCGTTTGCTACACCTGTGGTCTCCCAGGGCATATTTCGCGCTTCTGTCCCAGACGGCCGCCTGCACCGCCACGTTTTTCGACGTATCCGGCTCGTATGTACGAAACGCCTGTGCCGCCAAGTTTTTCGACGCACCCGCCTCGTATGCACGAAACCTGGACCTCTCACTCGGCCGACCACCGTCCCCGACAGCAATGGCCTAACGAATTTCGCAGCGAGTCCCCTGCCTCCGAGAGAAGCCTGACGCCGCCTCCGACACGGTCCCGCCGGTCGCCGTCTCCACGTCGTCGGTCACCTTCCCCGCATCAGCTGGGAAACTAACTGGTGCGACCGATGGAGGTGCGGTCGCGGGACGGTCAGTTTCGCCAATTCCTCCTTCTGCTGTGATGTTGATGAACAAAGTGCGTGTGTGCATAGACGGTGTAGATACTCTTGCTCTTGTAGACACTGGTGCTGCTGTTTCGGTTATGAGCCTTCGTTTCAAACATCGTTTCTTGGGTCACAAAGTTATGTTCGCGTGGAATCGTAAAGAAACTTTTCGTGGAGTTGGAGGCGAAACGTTATGCCCTGTTGGTATTTGTTCAGTTGTACTCACGATTGGTGGACAAAATTTCCGAGTTGAATTCACCGTACTGGCTCGCGCAACTCATGACATCATTTTAGGGATAGACCTCCTTCATGAATGTGGCGCTACGCTTGACTGTGGAACTGGAGAGATTCTTCTACAAAGTACGTTGCCCGCTGCAATAGTTGACGATTTTCCGACTCTGCCCATCGATGCTCTTTCGTTGTCTGAAGATGTGACGATCCCTGGTCGGACAGCAGTGTTTGTACCCGTATGCTCTTCTCATGTCCACTCAGGACCCTGCACTGGACTTGTGGAGCCTGATCATGCAAACGCCATTAAGAAGAATGTGCTGGTCCCAAGGTCTGTCCTTACAGCCATCGACGGACATGCTTGCTTGTGGGCACTCAACGCAGCCTCAGAGCCTGTTGTTCTACCAGCCGGATTCAAACTGGGTACGTTCGAGGAGCAGGCCACAATTGACGTGAGAATGGTCTCAAAGTCTCCAGCTATCAGTCAGACTGCGCCCAACTACTCAGCCGAGATTAAACGCATGATCAACAAGTCGTTGCCTTTTTCCGAGCAGAATGTCCTTGAGGAGGTACTTACACGCTACGCGGGAGTCTTTGATTTCGCTCAAAACAAGCGTTGTTCCATGTTGCCCGAATCCCGTATGCACCACCGCATCAACACGGGAGATGCTACACCGATACGCCAGAAACCCTATCGCGTATCCCCGTCAGAGAGGCAAGTGATCGCCGATCAGGTCAACGACATGCTGCAGAAAGGCGTTATTCAAAAGTCAAGCAGTCCCTGGGCAGCTCCTGTTATATTGGTAAAAAAGAAAGACAACTCTTGGCGATTCTGTGTAGACTACCGCCGTATCAACGCCGTCACAAAGAAGGACGTGTATCCGCTACCACGCATCGACGATGCTGTTGATTGTCTGCACTCGGCCGCATACTTTTCGTCTGTCGACCTAAGGTCTGGATACTGGCAAATACCAATGCATCCGTCTGACAAAGAGAAGACTGCTTTTGTCACGCCTGATGGATTATTTGAATTCAACGTTATGCCGTTTGGCTTATGCAATGCCCCAGCTACCTTCGAGCGATTCATGGACTCCATCCTTCGCGGTCTCAAATGGGAGATATGTATGTGTTATCTCGATGATGTAATTATTTTTGGCAAGACATTCCACGAACACAACCATCGGCTTAGCGTTGTTCTAGACTGCGTCAAACAAGCTGGTCTCGTTTTAAACACAAAGAAGTGTCATTTTGGTGAGCGTCAAGCCCTTGTGCTTGGATATCTAGTTGACAAGGACGGTATACGACCAGACCCGCACAAAATCAGTGCTGTCCGAGACTTCAAGCAACCGACGTCTTTGAAGGATCTCCGTAGCTTCGTGGGCCTATGTTCTTATTTTCGTTGGTTTATCAAAGACTTCGCCCAGCTTGCTCATCCCCTGACAGAGTTGCTCCGCAAAAACACTCCATTTCGATGGACCATTGAGTGTGAGGCTGCTTTCGAGCAGCTGAAGTATTTGCTTACTTCCGGGCCCCTCTTGCGCCATTTCGACCCGGAGGCACTCACGGAACTGCATACAGATGCTAGTGGTATCGGAGTTGGTGCCGTGCTAGTTCAATATCACGATAGCCGGCAGCACGTCGTGGCGTATGCAAGTCGTACTTTGACTAAGGCGGAGAGGAATTATACGGTCACCGAACTGGAATGTCTTGCAGTTATTTTCGCCGTCCAAAAGTTCAGACCTTATTTGTATGGCCGGCAGTTCAAGATCGTCACAGATCATCATTCGCTTTGTTGGCTTGTCGGACTACGTGACCCAGCTGGTCGGTTGGCTCGCTGGGCCTTACGGCTTCAAGAATATAATTATTCTGTGACCTACAAGAGCGGTCGATGTCACGCAGATGCCGACTGCTTATCTCGTCTTCCATCTCCAACTGTGGATGCTGATGATGATGATTTTGACAACTACCTGGCCGCAATCTCATCCAACTTCCCAAATTTGGATGTCTTTCGTCACGAACAACAGCGTGACCCTTCGCTGAAACCAATGATTGATGTGGCTCGCAGCTCTAAACGCGCCACGCCATTCGTGATTCATGACGCCCTACTATATCGCAAGAATTACTCCAGCCATGGTTCCACACTACTACTCGTCGTGCCAGAATGCCTGCGTCTTGCGGTATTCCAAGCCATGCACGATGACATCACGTCTGGGCACCTTGGATTTGCCCGAACGCTTCACCGTATCCGACAACGTTTTTACTGGCCTCGACTCTGGAAGACCACCAAGCACTACGTCGCAAGTTGTGATGTCTGCCAACGCCACAAACAACCTACCACACCATCGGCCGGCCCACTGCAGCCGGTTAAGCCACCGACATCACCATTCGAAAAAGTCGGCATAGATTTACTGGGCCCTTTCCCCAAGTCTACCACCGGCCGCCGCTGGATTATTGTGTGCGTAGACTACCTGACGCGGTATACTGAAACGATGGCGGTTGCTTCAGCCACATCATCTGATGTGTCATGGTTTCTTCTACACTCGATCATACTTCGTCACGGGGCCCCTCGTGTGGTGATAAGTGATCGCGGCCGTCAGTTTACCGCAGACGTTGTCGAAGAGTTGCTACGGCTTTGTGGGTGTCAGTATCGCCATTCCACGCCATACCACCCTCAGACCAACGGCCTCACTGAGCGCACCAATCGTACCATCATCAACATGCTTTCAATGTACGTCGCAGCGGATCACAAGAACTGGGATGCCGTATTACCTTTTGTTACATACGCCTTTAATACCGCAAAACACGAAGTCACATGTTATACGCCTTTCTTTCTTCTCTATGCTCGTCATCCGCAAAGTTTCCTTGACACCATACTTCCATTTTCGACGAACGAAAATGCCAGTGTCGCGCAGACTTTGTGTCGTGCCGAAGAAGCTCGTCGACTTGCTCGGCTCCGAACTCTTTCCGCCCACGCTCGCGCGAAAGACCGTTACGACGCAAAACACCCGCCCGTGACTTTCGCTACAGGTGATTTGGTCTGGCTGTGGACGCCTGTTCGAAAAAAGGGACTTTGCCAGAAGTTTCTCTCTAAGTACTCAGGACCGTTTGTGATTACTCAGTGCTTAAGTGACATCACTTACGCTGTTGCGAGAGTGACAGCTCAGAACCGGCGTTCGCGCAAGACGCAAATTGTGCACATTGCCCGATTGAAGCCCTACAACAACCGATCGCTTCTACTCGCTCGGTGAGCTTCGTCTGGCCCGGAGGGAAATGTAACGCGGACTGAAAGAGCGAGGAAGAAGAAGAGATCGGACGCGCTCGAGCGATGGTGATTCGGCAGTGACGGTAGAGCGCTGACATTTTTCATTGTAAATAAACCCATCACATCCGTAACAATATGTTTTGTCACACACACACACACACACACACACACACACACACACACACACACACACACACACGCACACGCACACGCACACACACACACACACACACACACACACACACACAGTAGATTGTACCGGCGCGCGCGTGCGAATGGTACATACATATTTTTATTCTAAAGCAAGAGTTGCACGGCCTCTACAACACACGCCATGCACCCGCCATCTCAAAGGCCTTAAGGAGTCTCACAATGCCTCAAAGATAGCAGAACATTATCTAGCGCTTGCTGTTTGCTTGATCAACGCTTCTGGAAAACCATGATATCTTTTCAGCTAGAGGGACATAGTTGTCCATTTTTAGAGCTACTTGAAAGGTTCTGTGTGTGTCTTTAGCGGCGATGTCTGCACTATACCGGCCTTTTTCAACCAGTGCGAGTGAAGTTAGAAAGGTTTGTCGCATGCTGCAATTGAATTACCCCTTCTCTCGTCCAGACGAAAGCACTGGAAGCTAAGCAGGAAAGGGTGGCATGGGCAAAAAAAAAACTGTGTTACTAGTGCCTCGTTATTTTGAGCACTTTTTTTTTCGAATGCGCAGTATCTTCAGTGTGATTGCGCGCGCACGCGTGAACAAGTAGCGGCCTTCCTTGGCGATATCTGTAACTTGCTCTTTCGCTCACGGACAATTTTTTGTTCACAACCAACGGGGTCGACGCCGATGGGGGGATTTCGGCGACACAAACTTTTTAACGCTATTGCGTTAATATTTAGGGCGCTAGATGCTCAGACCAAAATATATTTCTCAAGAACGTGGCGCTATCAGCGTATAAAGGTAGCTTTCCCACACAAAAGATGATCACAAATCGCCCATTGGCACACTTATAACTCTCCTGCCTAATAAGGTTTCCGGTACTGGAAAAGTATTCAAAAAAGAACTCTAATCTCGGCTCCACCATTCGCGGGAAAACGACAGAAGCCTTAACTGCTGTAACGGAAATGGGATGATTACATGAACTGCTAGAGGGTAACGCGAAACTGAAACACATTTGGTCGACAACAACGACATGAACACGCTTCTAATTTTCCCAGCTGTTATTAGCCATGCCAGAATTATATCCTCTCTTTCTCTTTTTCTTTCCTTCCACCTCAACGTCTTCTCCTTTCAAGCCCGCCGTCCTGCAGTTTTAAGTGTGTACCAGCTGCTTCTGATTACGTGACCCTGCACTGCTTCGCATCACGTTCAGGTTAATCTGTCTGCACTTTTTCTGCCTTTATTTGGCACAGTTACAAGCTCGTATATAAATCCCTGAGAGGCAACGGGAACATACCATTCTTTCGAAAGGATTTTGAAACATGCAAGTTTCTCCCGAAATTGTCCCTCGCCGTCTTCTTGCAGTTGCCTCATTTGTTGGAACATATAATAATGTCTGAATTCGCTTTGATCTTAATTTCTACCAAACGTTGGAGAAGCTACGTGCGTGCAATGCAACCTCGTTCTACGCACGTGCGTTCAGCGCTTTGCTTAAAGTCGCCTGCCATGCTTTTTTTCTCTTTCTCTCTTGTAGGGCACAGAAATCGAAGAGCGGCACAACGCTCAGTGAAGGGCGCTCGCACAGGATCATTAATTTTATTAGGATAAGCCAGAGACCATGGCACCGCTGTGCCCGACTTATGCGCGCTCCTGCGTCAGACAGGGAACAACTCGATATACTGTCCACCCCCGACTTTCTTCTTTCTTTATGCAAGCCAAGCGTAACGGTGTCCCCCTTCATCGAAGAGTTGCAGCGGGAGCGTGACTCGGCATCGAAACAAGCCATTCCACAAGGCTCCCTCCAAACATGCAACGCTTCTAAACAATAACCCGATGCTGTGTTTGTCAGCGTCCCATTCTCTAGCGCTGTCCAATTGGGCCGCGATGCTTTTGAAGTGTCGTTAACTCGTATTTAGAACGTTCAAGCACGATTATCTAGCTTATTGAACGCAACGATATATATGCCTTTCAGTGTCTTTCTGAACGCACCTTTCTTAATTTTTCTCTCTCTTCGTGTTTTCGGGCAAGCTTCTCATTTTGGTGCAAAAGGAGTAAATAGCTGAGAAAGTTATTTTTGTAAAGCATTCATTTAGTGATTACAAGTTGGCGTCTAATAGGTTTCATTTCACAAACAAGAAGACGGCGAGGTGACGGAATGTTTGCGATGGAATTAAACGTGGTCTACAGTTTGAGAGTATTGCGCTTTAACGTGTATGTTAGACTTCGTGCTGAACGCGCTTGAATGGTTCAGATATATTAACTTCATTAAAGCATGGATTGGCAGCTATTGTAGTCCGGCATGGTTTACTTCTATGTCTTGTTTACACTGTTTTGTTGAAAAGTGTTTAAAAAATAAACACGCTGAAATACTGACATACTGTGAACGGTGGGAAGTTTTCATAAGTGGTTATAAAAATGCCTAGGCCTCTAAAAATGAGAGAGAAGATGAGGTTGAAAAAATCTGCTTTTTACGCAATATGGTGCTTGACTGTGTGTCCCACATAAAAAGGTGGAGGACTAAAAGAATACAAAAAATGAACTAAAAAATTCTAAAGATTGCGCACAGTGGACGTTCGTATGCGCGTGACCTGCATCGGCCATGGCTCTTTCAGAAAATACAAAGCAGGGATTCTGTTCCAAATATGTCCGCGGATCTGTGATTTACGATGATCCTAGTGAAATTGGCAAAAAATACATTTTCACCAGCTCATTGTGCTGATAGCGAGTGCCGCGTACCTTAAATCAAAACAAGGAATGAAGCGTGAGTATTAAATAGGAGCAAATGCATTTTTGTAACAGCGGCGGTAATTCTGCGGGGTGTTCCGGTAATGGAAAAAATGTCGTTGCAAAAACTAAGTGCTGGTGGTATTGTACATGTTGAACACTGGCAACTCAGTCTCTGAAGGGAGGTTTTATACCTGAAAGTCCAGACCGAGAGGCATTGCCTCTGCGAAAGCAACCTGTTTCAAGGCAATCGAGTGAGCTCACCTGACGCTATGATCTCAACGACGTCAACTAACCCGGCGGCGTAGGTGACTCTTAAGCAACGCACGGTGAGCTCTCTCGACGCGCGGGCCTGATAGCAGCCCAATGATGCAAGCGGCACCATTCAGTCTGGCGAGTCTTACGCAATGCGTGGCAACATCAATTGTTCCTGGGGGCAACCCAGCGGCGGTTCCTGACTGGAGGTATTTGACATCACGGCCAGCGGCGGTTCTGATTGGACATTTCTCACGTAAGGGTTCATCTGGGACCTATAAAAAAGCCACGTGGCGCGTCGCCAGGCAGTCGTTGTATGCGTCAAAGAGAAGACATCTCGGCTCTTCGAATCCCTAAGCTGTCTAACCCAGTGCGGAATATGTAACCCCTCTATTCTATGCTGTACATAAATTTTGCGTTAATTCACCGTCGTCTTGTCCACTCGTCTACTAGCTCTTCGCAGAAGCAGCCGTGAGCAGAAAAACGCGCTACGCAACCTTAACAGCCCGTGACCTCGGCGCACTACGCAACAGTGTCGGTGGCGACGCCAGTCGTAACGGAGGTCTGTGCTTTATTGCTAATTGCGCAAAGACATTGTGTTACCCCGCTGCCGCTGGTTTGCTTCTATTTTTACCTGAGATTCGGGATAACTTTTTTGACCAGCATAAAAGCCATTCACAGGTGTGTCCGAACAACATTTTCTATGGATGGCATGATCACCTCTCGAATGGTGTAACACGTAGTCCTTTGGTATTCTTTGACTATATTGGTCGGGAGAATCCTCTGGTGAAATCTTTGAAAGCTAACATTCATGACAATTTGCGGGATTCGCAAATTCGCAAGGCGCTCTGAAACGCATACGGCCGACATCGTTTCTTAACGCTTCTCAAAAATAAGAGCTTGACAAGGCGCCAGAATCAGTATCCGACATTGACGAGATGGGCGCAGCACACCATCTCACTTGTCACTTTCAATCCATGAGCATCGTGTCATTTTGTACTTTGCTCATCATCATCATCATCATCATCATCGCCATTATCATCATCATCATCAACATTTGCTGCTGCCACTTTATACCCATCATATCAATAAGTAATTACTATCTTCTGTGCTCCTTTCTCGCTTTATCATTAATATTCTGGCATGAATTGAAAATTCAGACGCGTTTGTAAGGTTTCCGCTTTCTATTTACATTCCTACTTTATGTTTCAGCAAATGTACCACAAAATCAGGCTAGTTAGAATAAAATTACATGAATAAAGTGAAAATTGAGTCTTCTTGATTTTCTTTCGTGTAACAGTAAAAAACTACATGAAAAACTGGTAAGATATGTGAACTGGTCGGTAATGGCCTTTGACCTAAAGTTGCCAGACCTCCCGATTTAGGCGGTCAATATCCCTGTTTTGTGGCTCTGGTCCTCCTGTCTCACCAACCTGCTTGCAGGAAGGTGTTTTCTCCTGCTTTCAGGCGAAAGCTGGCTTGCACTGGCAGTCATATAGAATGCGGCGACGACACTACTACATTTGCCTATGATCTGCTTTCTTTTTCGCCCACTTTCTTTCATTATTTCTCTTACCCTATGTCTATTTTGAAGGACTTTGCTCGCCCAATTTCTTATGCTCGAGTCATGTCTCTTGGCGTGTACGCTGGAGGCACAGCTGCACGATGAGCCCACTACATGGCCACTGTAGCTTTCATGAACTAGGGAAGCATCCATGATCCATTGTGCCATTCGTCAATCTGCTGATAAGCGAGACACCCACTACATATCTGTAAAGCATTATGCGCACTTTGTGCTGCGAAGAAGACTCGTCGACAGGATAAACCCGGAGATGTGAACGCGGGAAGCAAAGGTGAACGCGGGAAGCAACCGTGACAAGAAAACGTCAAACTGAGACCTCTATCTAAATAGCCTTCTCAAACATTAACTTCAACTTCTTATTTAATATGCGCTCACCACATTCTTCACCGATCATTAAAGTGTGATCTTAAAAGAAAACGCGCCCGCAGCTTTCTAACCAGTAAAGTAATTCTTTCTATATATGCATCGATATGTACACAATTACTTCTAGTCTACACATAATTGTATATCCAACCACCCCTATAATAACAAGTCCTTGTATCCTGGCAGAGGACTTGTACGGAGAATTCACTGGTTCACCTTCACTTTCGAGCAACCTCCTCTATCATGATTCACTTTGTGAAGATGGCGGGATCTTTTTTATTGGTTTCTCGGTCGTAGCAATACAATCACATGGTTGGCGTAAATGCTCCTTCGGCTACAGCGTCTCAATAGGGAAGTAACGACGCTTGTCTTCAGACCATTGGTCGCTAGATGCAAGGCCGCTTCAAAAGTTTATTCCTTCTTATTTATTATTTTTAATTCTACATTCCAACAAGAGGTAATGAGCAAGCTTGTTAAAGCCCAGCATTTCACATCTCAAATCCTTGCCGCCCATAGGGCCCGCGCGAGGGCGGTCAGGTTTGATCTAACCGTCCCCGATTGGGCCTAGCCAGGTGACGCTGAGTTACCTCGCGTCTATTGTGAGCATAATATAGTTACTTCACTCACTCACTCCCTATTTTCCTGCCGGGGAGGGGTGTGGGTGTATGCCCCAGACGCCTGCCACTCTTTCCAAATCTAAGGTGGAGGTGGGCGGCTGTTTTATATAATAGGTAATAAGAATAGGTGTAAGCCGTGAGCATGTGCTACCCACCACTTAAAAAACATTGCTCCTTAGCTGCCAGTCAGGTTCCTATTTTCGCCATTCTCTACCCTGGCCCCACCTCTCCCCGCAGTCCTGTTGTGCTATGCTGGATGACCGGAGCTTCCCGGGCCGATGAGACAACTCGGATTTAGCTCGATGGCGGCCATGGAATGAAGGCAACGCGGAGTGCTTAACTCTTTTCTTAACACGCCTATTCAAATAGATCGCCGGTAATAGAGCTCCTCACTACAAGAGGACCACCGGAGGACACCTTGACACTCACTACAAAACAATACGGAACGTTTTAGGACTGCGTGCGATATTGCTGTTTTTTACTATATAAAATGCAATTATGCAAAGATATATGATTAGATCCGTATATTGAAAAGGCAGTCTATGCCCCGTAATGAAATTTCTGTTGGGCTAGTTGGTTATTCGTCATATTGTAAAATATTTACCGCAACCTTCACCGTGTTACTCAGGTGGATTTGTGAGTGTCTGCGGGAATGTTTGCGAGATGAAGGTAGCGCTAAATATCTTACAATATGCCGAGTGCAGTGGCTCATGGAAAGAGGTAACGAAGGAAACGTGGTGCGCTCAGGAGTAGATTTGGCTTTTCGTACTGCATGTTCACTCGAAAGGGGGTGTTATAAATTCTTTACTATTGTGAGTATCGCATGTAGCGTAGCTGTGCATGAGTGACCGTTCATAGTACTGTGAAAAGTGGACAAGATAATACATCCATGGCCACTAAAATTCAGACGTGACTTGTAAAACTATCACGAGAAATACAGAAGTGTGATTCTACGCATGTCCATGGACAGCACTAACCCTACACGTAGACATTGTTGACGAATGGAGTGCATCAATTGTTCTGCATATAGAAGTAGATTTAGTAGTACTCTGTTACAACTAAGTATTCCGTTTCTTTTTCTGGTTGATTATGCGCAGGACACCCTTTCGCAGCAGTCTACAGGGGCTGGGTCTTCGACTTGTGGAACCTCTGGTACAGGAGCTGCGCTTCTCGAAGACGACGGGGGCATCATTCAACTGTGCACTCTTGGGTCAGCCTTCACCGAAAGTCACCTGGCTACACGAGGGTGTCGAAGTGGAGCCGCTTCAAGTACTCTTGCACCTCCTTCCCAACAGCACGCTATGGATCCCACCCTTCGCGGCGTCGCTGTTTCATCAGAAAGTGCATGGTGCTACATATCAGAGCAGTGCAAAAAAACTTTTTCGGTACCATCCTGCGGACGGAGTTGCACTTGTGAGCAGGTTTGTGTAGAATTTGCTACGTCGCTATTCACAAAGTTATAGGCATACCTGCTTTAAGACGTATGCTTGCACACAAAATTACAACACGAAGACAGGTAGCTTAATGTCGCGTTGACTACAGCTCTGTTTTAACACACCAGGACGTAGTGATAAAATCACCTCATACTGAGATCGCACACACTCGAACAGTCTATAGTATTTTATTACTGCGTCATGTGGTGTTTTTACGCCTGAACAGTGCCCCTTGAGAAGCATCAGGTTTCAGTAATCTACCCATACCTGCCTTGAGATCTTCTCTGAATCTAATTCCGGTATAGGCAGCGATTACATCTTACGATAAGGGATGCGTAAACAAAGTCAATTCCTCTTAAACCGCGCAACCACAACCATGAATAAACGACACTGTCACTACTGAACAGTAAATATGGTGCCCAATATATTCTATTCATTATTCAAAATAAGACATTCAGAAATCACAAACAATCTTGTATGCCTGCTTTGCGCTATGCTGCCCTCTCCGACACTAAAGCATGCTTTTTATATGGGTGATGTTACCTCACCAGTCATTTTCAAGAAAGTTTTGCGGCCCTATACTCCTTTCGCTCGTATCACTAGGGCAGCGTTGAAAATTGTGGTATCCAGAATAGTTTCACTTTCCTGTGTCGAAAGAAGGACATGAGCCCATTACATATCCCTGTGACTTGAGTATCACGTGCTACCATCCTTCCGTAAAGATGAGAAAAGAAAGCTCTGTAAACCTGTCCCACATTCTCTGTTCTGTTTTTTTTTCTTTTCACAGTTGTGGAGCAATATTACGAAGTGAAAGCGTAGGACGAGTTCACCATGGCCGCAAACACGGCTGTTCTTCGATGCCACGTTCCATCCTTCATGAGTGATGACGTAATCGTCGTGTCATGGGAGCAGAAGACTAGTGACATGAATCAGGTCGTTACAAGGGTCTGTGTATTTTCAGTATTTTTTTGTTTATATACGTAAACAGCGCTGTATAACCTGGCTTTTGACCACTGCATTATGCAGTTTTTCTTGGTTGGCTATCAGTACAGTTATGTACGTTCGAAAGTACAAGGAAAGTAACGTCATTCTTTTTTTTAAAGAGTCCTGTTCTTCTAATTCTCGTGGTTTGCTTTGCGAGAGTTGTAACGGCTTGTTTTACCTAAAAATAACAAAAAACTTTTTGTGTCTTCTTCATGTGATCCCTCCAAGAACTTAGAAGTTGTCGATGATCTATTTGTCCGCCCACATGTCCTAACGTCCTACCAACAAGAAAAGAGACGCCCTTTTATTTCGTTTGGCCCAGTACACATAATGTTAGCTTTGCTTCAGAAAGCAGACCTAATCTAATGTGCTGGAAGTTTTCGACGACTGCGTAACGAGGTAGGGAACAAGAACATGTTCGGGAGCTATAAGTAAGAAAAAGCTGTCTTTTAGTCATTTCTCACTGACTTTTTCGTTGCCTATGGCCGTATACACGTGTGTTCAAGAGGGCGCACCGTTCGATCATGCTCACAAGCTGTAGTGATCGGATGAATAGCCCAAAAAATTCAGTGCATTCAATGCCCTGCTACGAGATACGTAGAACGACGTTTTTTCACAGTGTTGAAATATCACCCAATGCTGAGAAAATGCGACGGGTCACTAGCAGCAGAGATTGTTCTTGAATTAGGTTATAAATGGTTAGCTCTGAGTCAGTACGGTTCTCTAATAATGAACTGCAATTTATCCAAATAGGGTTTAGATGCTGATAGAATAGTGTTAATCTGGTGGCATATGCAATTACTTGGTTTATTGATTTTATACTAGAGAAAATGGCTTCTTCAAAAAACTGTTGAAAAGTCAGCGCTCTGGTGCGTGCTTCCTCAATATCGACGTCGCGATTGCGCGCTTCTTGATAGTAGCATTTCGAGTAAATTGCGAGTAGCAATGCTCCATGGACAAACTGAAGTTTCTAATATTTTGTCCGAAATGAATACAGTAACCTAGGCCAAAGCCTATTGGGTCAGTACCACCACTGGGCTGTTTTAGAGCCCTTGTGACTGACTCCTGAATTCAATGACGTAGGCGTCTAGAGCGCAAACGTCTTTTGAATGGCGTAAACAACTAAACAGCATGGGGACAGCAAGATGTGTTATTTGCAACTTTCAGGTACCACGGCGCCACTGAGTGGTAGCGTCCAGAAGCTCTGTTGAGATGATTGAAGTTTAGAGCCTGTTTCAAACAGCAGACGCTGCTGCTTGTTTTCACGCGTTTGTGATCGTTTTTAAACGTTGTGAGTGGTCTCAATATTACCGTAACCCTTTGAGTTTCTCAAGTGAAGCGGTGGACAGAAGAAAAAAAAAGCCGGCTGATTTCACTGTGAGCCTCCGCGCTCACAGCCCATATACACCAGGCGAAACATTAAACATCCTGTTCAAATTAGCGCCCCAAAAGGCCATCAGTAGCTAAGAGGATTGAATTTATGCAACACCCAATTTATGCATGAGTACCACAACTTCCAGGTTTGCAGTTCTCGCGCTTAGTTCGTTGGCTCGATACGGTCCCATTTTTCTCAAGTTTATCTCCTCAATATGCTACCTGGCATTTATTTACCTAATGTAGTAGGTTAGCGCTCTCCTACTTTCTCAAAAACATAAATCCAAGGTCCACCAAAACGACAAGATTTGGAGTCCCCGCCAAAGGTGAACAATCCGGTATCGTCTCTTTCGGGGCGATCATCTCAACGATTGCCATGTTGGATATATAGTCGTGCCACCAATAGGTCGTGAAAGTTGGGAATAAAACGCTACAATTATGTGTGTAACAGTATTTAATTAGGCATGAAGAATACCACCACGCTTTTTTGTATTATATCTTAGGCTTGAATTATTTCATTGTTCGACCTACATTCACAATAGAATAAATAATATTGCACACTGACAAGCGATTATTCCCGCTGTAAGCAACACGTTGCTTTTTCTCTTAGCTGGTTGGATGAGCGTGTTTCCTAGCGGGGAGTTTGAAGTGCGTCAACTTCATCAGACCGACGCATTCACCAAATTTCATTGTCGCACTTGGCACCGGCTAAATAGGGAGACCAAACTCAGCTCCTATGGTAGGGTAGTCGTCAAATGTATCACTGATCATCAATATATTACTTGAAAAGTCTACTGCATACATTTTTTATTTTTTGCCACATTTTCGTTGAACTTCACTCTGTCACAGACGCATCCCGTGTTGCATTTACACCTTAAAACATAGCCTAACTTTTTTTACCTTCTCCGACAAAATTGTAGCCCGAATTCACGTGCAGAATTTACAAAATATAGGAAAATTGTTTCAACTTCACAACTGTATTCTTTTAGGTATAAAGACATGAAAGCAATAAAGTAAAAAAACAAGTAGGAACAATAAAAACAAAATTAGTAAACGCACACGGAAGCCTCTAAACCACGCCCATTGACCTCACAGAGTAGGCCTTTAAAGCGACACTATAGGCAACTATTACGTCGACGTTGATTGTTAAAATAGTGGTCCAGAAACCTCATAATATTACACTTCTGCCAATGAAGGACCTATTTTGAAGTAAAATCACGTTTTAGTGGTTCGCATTGGGTTAGTACACTTCAACTTACCCGCCTCAAGCAGCGGACTGACAGGACCAACTCGCATCAGTGTTGCCGTGCACAATGTTGCCTGGCTTTACTGCGCTAGTAGCAGCAAACCGAAAGCAGCGGGAGCCACAGCAGCAACAACAGCCAATCACCAATTTTCCGCCATTGGCTCAGAGATTGCAGGAGTTTTTTGGTTCAATCGCGCCCTGCTGGATGGCACCACTTGTCCATAACAACGCTAAAGTATAATTCTTGAACCACTTACGCCATTCGCCATAGTAACGTCCGGTGGTTCATTTTTTTCATGAATAAAACAGATACGACCAAACAGCATTCTATTGCGTCTTTTGATGCACGGAAGACTCTTTACTTATTGCAGCTAGATCGATTACTAGTAATTAATTGTAGACGGACTATCTGATGTCATCGGGATCATTTTAAGCATGTCCTACTGCGGCGAATGGGTTTTTGTGCATTTACCTTAATTTTTCGGTGAGTAGGGCACTGTTGTTGATAACATTGTCGCTTTAGATATTGTCATACATTGAGCTTTCACTCTGACGTAAACTGTTATTTGACTTTTGTGTGCCTTTAAATGGCCATGCATTACCCTGCTTGGCAGAAAAGAAGCCTAGGCTGGTTAGACCTTTCGAACAACTTAGGAATAGCATAAGAATGTGATAAAAATAAATTTAAGGTGACAGCACACGTGTATATTCCATGGTCACAGGAAACAAACAAATATTTACGTCCTGTTATTGCCAATAGAGCTCGCGAGTGAGTGTCAGCCCACCCGCGACTCCTTCGAAAATTCTCGCAAGCAATATAGCTCCAATTAGACTTTTTACTGGCAAAGTGTGGCTCTTCTTAGATGACAATATTTGCAAATAAAAGTCATTCTCGTAAGTTCTTGATATAGTCATGAGAGTGCAAAAATCTACTACCGAGACCATTGCCCATCTCGGTACAAATCGAAAGGCCAAGAAAGTTAGGAGAAGTATTCCTGAAAGTAAAGTTACTGCAGCTACTCACCTCAATAAGGTTCACCAGTGCTATGACTGAAAGTTTTTCTACTTTGGAAATATATACAGATGCAAATAATCAATTCCGTTTATTATTCTGTTTCGACAAGTTTCTGAGGCATAGCTCAAGTTACCAGCACACAAAACGAAGCATTTTTGTCAATTAACTGGCTGAATGCCTTATTTCATTACTTGTGACTAGTGTGCTGGCCATGCATGCTTTAAGGCAAAAATAAAATATTGTAATTTTTGCCGACACGTTTTCGGTCTTTTTTTTGTATAGGAAAAGAGACCTCAAAGCAAATATACCACCACGCATTACAAACGTGCAATCTTGTGGCTTTGCAAACGAAGAAGACTCTTTGGAACTTCATTGCACCGCTCAGGGATATCCTCCACCCAAATACTTGTGAGTACTCTTCATGCTCCAACCTTTATCTTTAAAGCGAAAATCGCTTTTGGCAAATACAACAAGGCGGCGAAGCTCGCATGCGATTGTGAGGCATTTGAGTGGTCCGATCAGCCTGAGGAAATTCCCACGACAGCCAGTCGAGGGAATATTCTTCGAAATAAACATTGCTTTAGGTTTTAGCTTTTATAATAGTGGTACACAACTAGCTGTGAATATTTCATGAGACCTTGATATAACCTTGATTAATATGTGGGGTTTACCGTTCCAAAACCACTAAAAACATCTAAAGCGTTCTGCGCTTTAAAACACCTTGGTATGGAAGCAATACACCAGGCGAAATTTTGGAAACAAAATTTACATTGCTTTATTGTATTCCAGGACACTTGTACTTGTACGCATCGATTCATGCTGACGAACTGGCTTAGCCGGCCACCTCAGGAGGCTAAAATTTTAAATCTTAGAATCAGTGCTTGAAAGGCCACATGATCTGTCTTCGCACAGAAAATCAGTGAAGACCTTATTGAACTTTTGCGTGGTAGTGGTCTATTGTATAGGCTAAAGCACCCCAGCTCAATTTTAATTGCCTTTTTGGCGTGTCTATTCCGTTCTTCGCTTTCTTTCCCACCTTTCTTCCCCATTTCCCTCCCCTTAGGGCAGGGTAGCATATCGGATGCTTTAATACCTGGTTAACCTACCTGCCATTCGCTCATTTTATTCTCTCTCTCTCTCTCTCTCTCTTATATTCTCAAAGCTAATCAGTTGGATCGGCTGGTTATTGCCAATCTTAAAAGCAAACTTTCTCTATTGGGCCACTCGGACGTACAAGCGGCCAGAAAACTCGACGGATTTATGGTGGGACAACCGTTTAGGCAGGGATTCTCCAAACGTCTGTTAATATAACCAGTGGTTATACAGATAGGCTGCTCGATACAGCGACCTTTCTGCACAAATAAATGAGACAAATTCAAGTAAACGTTCCTATTTTTCTCATTTCCACAGTCATTTCAAGCAGCAATTCCTGCCATTTAGCGCGCTGAAAGTAATTAGCATAGTCGAAGTCACGAACGCACTGCGTACTCTTATCTAGGTTCATGGAATGCCGGTATGTGGATGTGTGAGTAGTCGCAAATATTGCTGAAAGAAATGAAAAAAAAAATGTAGAGAATTTTTATGTATATACAAATATTTATGAAATTATTTGGTAGCATGACATGTTTCACTACATCATCATTTCTGCATAACAAGATGAAGGCCTGCACGTTCTTGTCGTGGATGAACCAAACAGCTTCACAGGTGCCTTCGTTTTATTATTACTCAAGGTGGTGTAGTTGTTATGAGTGAAGGGCATCGCATCTTCTGATATATTAAAAATAGTGTACCTGCTCCTGTTTTTCAAAAACTGAACTTGTTTTTCTTTGAAAAAGTGAAAAAAAAACTTGTGAGTAGACGGAGGCTTCTCATATAAGAAAAAGGAAATCAGTGCATCAGCCAACCTTCGGTGTTGCTACACGATAAGGAGTTTGCTTTCTAAGAATAATTTCCTGGTTAATCTTTCTGCATTTGTTCACTGACTGTTTTTGTGTTGACATGGCTTTTTTTTGCCTTCACACGCACGCATTCATTTTTATTTCATGCATATGTATATTTTTCTTCTTTAAATATTTTCATGAGCGAGTATATAAGCGCTTCCTTTGTGTTCTTTTGTTCCTTCGCGGAATAAATTCACTGTTCGACATTACAAATATATCATAATGATGGTCATGACGGTAGGTTATATGAGAATGCGATGACAACTAGTACGTGCATTTTTGCGTTTTAAGATTCTATCTATTGGGCAGCTTCACCTTCTGATAGAGTTACGCGGTCTTGAGGCTGGAAAGCTTTCGATGCTGATATTTGCAATAACAACCCCGTTCACAAGAGCATATTAATGATGTGTAAATTGATCGCACCTTCTTTTTAATTCTGACAAATTACAAGGCCATGGCATACAGACGCGCACATATAATATAAGTAAATACGTGCAGCAACAACGTACTCATCCAGTCAAGCTTGTCGTGAGCATGATATACTTGTAAGTCAAGTAAGGTGTGGATACATCAATAGTGAATTCTTGTATTCTTCTAAATATATCACATTGAAAAACGTTTTGGAACTTCTCACGTTCGTAACCATTTTTTAAATTTAATCTAGAACTTCTTCAGTTGGTATTTCCTCGAAAGACAAGTTACAAAAACATACATGTGACAAAAAAAGCAAACAGCTCGGAAGACGTCTTGCCATACTCCTTACCTAAGAAACCAAGCTGATGAAAAAAAAACGAGGCTCCGAAAATGGGTACAGGTCTAGAAAACTAGAAATGAAAAAGAACAGTTGCGCAGAAATACTGCTCCTACGTTCTGCAACAAGAATGAGAAACAAAGAAAAGCTTCCTCGACAAAAAGGCGCCTCACACGAGTATACATAAAAAGATAAGAAGCCAGACGTACCGAGTAACCGTGGCCGCTACGCTGTCATGCGAGATAAAGAAGAAGACTTAAGTGACAAGGGATGTCGCAAGCCACTTTTGGGCTCGAGCCGCTAAAAATGACCGCTGGTCAAGAGATGACCGAGCGGAGCTGCAACACTTCCTCTTTTGGGGGAGAACGCATGAGACAGGAGAAGAGGTAGAAAGAGAAGAGACGTCGTTTTACGTATTTTCATAGTCTTCCCTGTCTGCTGGCTCATCTTCCTTGGCCGCAGTCTCTTCATGAGAAGAAGATGGAGAGTCTCTCAAGATCGTCTCGGGCTCGGATGCGGTGTGTACTTCGCGGCAAACGATCTTGACTGACCGCTAGTTCCGCCCTTTCCGGAGCGCCCCGTGCATATAACATGTGTCGAGCCGGTCAATATCCATATGCTTCCTTCAGCCACTCTCGGGTTTCCTTGCGACTTATCCCGTACGTTCGGTTTCGCTGTTATATACCACTGGAATATCAGGCACGTGTATTGCGTTCTTGTGCTATAAGCGCGGCTTCAATAAAAATTTAGGCATAAGGAGGTATCATCTTGACGGGTTGAGCATACAGCAGGCTTCTGTGCGTTGCAGCAAGCACACCTCGTTTATTCATGAACGCTGTGTGACTTACACTGTAGACATACCTCGTACACACTACGTGCGCATACAATAGCTAAAATTATTACGTTTATACATTTATTGATAGCAATGTGGTTCGCATTTACTCCAACACCAATGTGCAAGTACGTCGCGAACTCGTACCATAACTTTACCTAAAGGCTGCAACAGATAAGGTCAGAATAGTTTCCCATTTTCAATTATTTCTATGCGTTCTTTGTCTCTTTTATTGAACTATGGGGTGAATATATATATAGTGCTCTATCTGCATTCAAATTCACTTCATTACTCCATACATATATAGAGCAGTTGACGAATGATTCCAATTTTAAAAGCACGCACTTCTAAAATGGAGGTGATTCGAAGTACTCAGTAGTCTACCATGAAAGAACGACAGTCTGTGACAAGTCGGACCCCTGTGTGTTTGGAAAAAGTGGTTAACGATTTAGAGTACTACTATGGAAGAGCTTAAAACAGTCCCAAGTCGGACCACAAGCTCAAAACTTTCACTATTCATAGCGTTTTCTAACCGAATTAATATTTTAGCGAATGCAAGCATTCCTCAATTTCACCCACCTTACATTTCCTGGTTGCATAACATAACTGTTAGCGGGTACATTTCCTTTAAATAAGCGAATGTGCTGTGTGGTGCTTATTTTGTTCATTTACTTCATTAGGAACATTACGACTTTAGTCAAACTACCGTGAGGCGGTCACTATATTTTCAAAAGATCAAAATGATTGAAATATTCTGTTCGTGCATTCAATAATAAATCTAGTTTTACGAAATCAGCGAAGAAGATCAACGAATTGAAAAAAAAACGATAAACGAAATGCTGAAGCGCATGGCGGGGCACACCGGAGGAGCCCCCCACCCAGCGTGGGCCAATTGATCACGCCAGTGCGGCCGCGCAAGTGGAGATTGACATGCTCGACGTAGATGGATCAACAGTTGGGTCTAAACGCATAACTCAGAGCGGCGCGCAAGCGGATGACACAGAGAACACGCAAGAATCCTACGTCAAATGCCAAGAAAGTAGACGTGCTCGAGCAGATGATCGACAAGTTGGTGGATAAACGGAACGCATGTTTGAAATGCTTCTCACGAGGCTGAACGAGTCGGACGCCGAATGGAATGCGCAACACGCCACCGTAAACACTCAATTTCTGGCTATAAACCAACTAATAGAAGACCTAGAACGAAGAAAAGAGCAGCTTCAGCCGCCGGAAATGGTCGATGCCCCACCTCCCGTCACTCGCGTTTGGACAATCGTCAACAGAAGCAATAATGTCACCCACCCTGGAGCAAAAAAGATGCATGGTCAGTCGAGCTTCTCCAACACCCTCGCATGACCATGGCTACGCCTCGTGTGCACAACAGCAGACTCATCGTCTGGCAATGGAACTGCAGAGGCTTCAAAAAAAGCTACGTTGATTCAGTATATAAAACACTTTCTAAAAGGAAACTTCCACACGTGAATGCGTTAAAAGAGCCTCATGACCACGCCAAGGTTCCGGGGTACGTCATGCACTCTCCGTTCTCCGAGAGCACGGGGCGGAGCATCACGATGTGCATCCTTGTAAGAAGGGGAATAGCGTTTGTTGAACATGAGCTGTGCGTGGTGAGCGACATCGATAACGCTCCGAAAGAAATCATACCAAGTAAGGGCAAAACAGCTGGGCTGTTTGTCCTCAACGTTTACAGCAACCCCTCGAAGAAAGGACTTACAACGTAGACTGCCTCTTCCGCGAAGCGATCACGAAGGCTCCTTTCAAACCCCTGTTGATTGGCGGAGACTTGAACGCCCCGCACACGCACTGGGAATATCGCAACACCTCGCCCAAGGGGAGGAGGCTGGCCGAACTAGTCGATCACCTCGGCCTCACCTTGCTAAACGAGCCAATGTCACACACCAGCATCGGGCAGGGTGTGTGTAGCGACACGACCCTGGACCTGTCGATGTGCGTTAACACGGACGTGATGAGCTGGCAAAATACGTTTCATGACCTAGGAAGTGGTTATCGAATCCTCAACTTGGTCGTTTGCAGGAACGCAGAACAAAGCACAAATCGCAAAGTCAGGATTGTCGATTGGGACAAATTTCGCAAAAACAGGGGCAACGATAAGAAAGACCCCATTAATGATATTGGTTGATGGTGCAAGAAAATCCTAGCAGACGTGGAGAAAGCCACTAAAGGAATGATGGACAGACTGGTGGGAAGAGGAAGGCCCGGGTGGCGAGACAACTGAGTTCCCTAACCCAACCAGAGCAGACAGCTGTCAGGCGCACCTCGTCCTGGCCGAAAAATTGCTGCAGCACAGAGTAACCAAGCAGGGGTTTAATAAAAAAACTACGAAAAAATCGCCGAAGTCAACCACGAAATTGAGACACACTGTTCCCCCTTTAGCGAGCAGGAATTCTAAGAGCTTCTCCATACCATAGACGGAAATATGAGCGCGGGACGTACCTGGAAGATCCTGAAGCACTCTCCAGATCCCACCAGTACCTTGCCAGCAGTTTGGACAGAGATGGCCAAGTTGCGAAACAAATACAAGGACAATTCAGAGGCCCTTACGGACAAGATCGTGTGTACGCACCTCACTCGCTCCGAAGGCCTAGATAACCCTGAGTATACTGGCACAACTAACGAAGAGCTCGACGTGGATTTCTCTGGGCAGGAGATCAGGGTGGTTCTTCAGCTACTCAAAACGAAGTCGGCGCTTTGCCCGAAAAAAATCACCAACAAGACCCTTTGGAACCTAGACGATAACGCCATCGTGAACCTATGCGAGTATGTCTATGAGTGCTGGAAGACAGGTCGGGTTCCACGGGAAAAGAAAATCGTGGACGTGATGCTTATACCCAAACCGGGCAAGCCACTGGTAGTCAAGAACTTGAGGCCGATCTCTCTCACGTCGTGCGTCGGCAAGGTGATGGAGCACGCCTGCCTCAATAGGATGGTGACGCTCCTCGAAAAGCGAAATGCGTTTGGCACCCACATCATCGTGTTGCGGAAAGGACTCTTCACACATGACTCAATGCTATGCTGCAGAATTAGGAACAAGTCGTTGATGCACTGAGCACGCACCTTCGCGCAATACTCAGACTCGATCTCAAAATTGCTTTCTACACTGTGAGGCACACGGCCATACTGGAGAAGATCAGTCAGCTAAACCAAGGGGAAAGATTTACCCAACATGTCGGCAGCATTCTTGACGGGCGAGAAGCGCAAATCAAGATAGAAGGGTTACCATCAAAGACGGTCAAGATGAGAGGTGACGGAACACCGCAAGACTCCATGCTCTCCCCAATGCTGTTCAACCTCGTTAAGATTGGCCTTCCGGAGTGGCTCAACGCGATCAAAGGCATCAACCATACAATCTACGTGGATGACATTACGATATGGGGCACAGAAAGCATGAGTTGTAGGAGTATGCAAGATATGCTGCAGCGAGCGGTAAGGGAAGTTGAGAAGCACCTCGTCTGCACTCCAAACAACTCGAAGATTTTGCTCCACACACCTCAGAAGCCGGGACGTCCCTCGAGGGACGAAACCGAGGTCTGCCAGACAGGTGTGTGTGTCAAGACAAAATCAGGAGTAAGCATACCCACGGTGTACAAAGTACGAGTCAACGGCCTCTGGCTGGAAAAAATGGTGCCGATTCCGACCTGGTCACCCGGCTGCATAAGTGGCAGCCGCCACGAACCTGATACGAAGAATCACAAACAAGAGGAAAGGAATAAAAGAGCACAATTAAGGGAGACTAATACAGGTGTATGCTTTAAGCCACATCACATACGTTGCTGCTTACGTCAATTGGAGAACTAGCGAAAGCAACAAGCTGGGCACGATCATCCGCAGGGCTTACAAAAAACTGCATTAGGCGTACCCCACTACACTGCAAGCTGCAGGCTCTTTGACTTGGGCGAGCACAACACGCTTGCTGAAATCATCGAGGCATATAGGATTGCGCAGCTCGAAAGACTGTCAGGCACCAAGACCACAAGTACCATCCTCAACTCCTTCGAAATTCGTTACCACGGGATGCGGGTACTGAAGCACGCGCTCTTGTCAGCGATTGAAAATGCTATACTCACAGAGAATATTGCCACGTTCCATTTCCCAAGTTTTTGTTATCGTCCCAAAACACCACACGATTCTCAGCGCAAACCGCACCTGCAGTTTTCGAGAAGGTTCCGGACTGTAGTAGATTATTTCGATAAGATCACGCCCACTGTGGGAACGGTACAGATTGTTCTGGAACCTACGCCACCGCCAGTGATAACGCTAGAACATTCGACAGCAAGAGTATAAATGCCGACGCGCTTCGCCGCTTGTCAGTTGTTCATCGAAGACCGACGCTCCGTTCGCCGCTATCAGTCCGAGACTGCTATCTGTGCAAGACTACTGCTGTAATTGAACTTTCCGTTTACCGGGCACAGGTTCGCCCAAATAAACAGTTAAATCCCAATACGAAGTCTCCTGTCTTCGGCCACGTCACGACCCCGTGACAATATGCCCAGAAGCATACACCCAGTGCACAAGTCCGAAAGATGCAGATGCAGAGCAGAGACGATCCTCAAAGAGCACGGCAGCCAAGACGGTTCCCTTTTTGTCGACGCTGCTAGATACCCTCGGCCCGGCCGAGGACAACAGCAGAAAGAACGAGAGCAATAACAACGCCAATGGACACCTGCCTTCTCCATGGTGGTGGTCGACACGAGGGAACGAACTCTGGTGACGGGATCTGTGAGGCTCCCATCGTCCGAGGCGGTAGAAGAAATGGCCATAACCCTCGCAACAATTCATAGCGGAAACGAGGACACTCTTATCGTGAGGGACGCCAAGGCGACGGTCTGACACTTTACGAAGGGATGGGTTTTTGTCAAGGTGGTGCACATGCTAAACACCAGAGCCGAAGATTTCAAGGCTGCTGCGATTGCTGCTAGGTCTCTCAAGTGGTTCTCCGCGCACGTGGGAAAGCTTGGCAGCGACCAAAGATGTGACCTCCCATCGAACCGCAACTAGCACGCTCAAGTTGACGCGAGACTGCTAACCTGCCGCGACGCAGACGAAAGGGACACCGATGTGCAACACATCGAACTATGGCGGGGCACCCGAGGTCGGAGGACATAGTACCGCTGCGATGACGATAACTGACACCAAGGCCTTACAGGACTGCAAGGACATCATGGTTATTTTCCACAGATCCTAAACCATTATAGAAAAAACGCTACGACGTTACCCACTACCCGACATGAAAAGAAAGGTCTCAGACGTCTGATCTGAGGCGTCCGCTGACCGACACATTTAGGAATCCCTCCCCTCCCTGAATCAAATGCGTCCCTCGCTCTACCCGTCACCCGGCTATCCGTGGTGCGGGCACGAGACCACCGACATGGCGCATATACTTTGGGAATGTGTGTGCGGTGTTCGCCGCCACTACTCGGACGAGCGTGAGTGTACCCCAGGACGACTTGCTGAGTGGTGGTGAGCCACCCTTCTCAGCCCACGGGCAGTGGACCAAATCTGGGATGTCCAGCGAGCCAGGGCTATCGCCGAAGACATCACATGATGCTCCGCGGATGACAGCTCCAGGAGGCCTAGCCCGGGCCAGTATTTATTTACTCGTTAGATCCTTACAAAAGTTTATTACCTACTTTACTACTAATCTACCATACTCTTTTATTTTCGTACAGATGGGAGAGACTGACTGATTCGGTCAGTGGCAGGCCACACAAGCCCGTCATTGTTGGTAGTTTGAAGCATGAACCGACAAACACATCGCTGTTATACCACACGGTAAAGCCGCAGTATGCGGGGAAATACTTGTGCCGGGCCACAAATAAGTTGCGTGGGGAACGGGCCACCATCATACTCGACGTATGAAGTCAGTAGTCTGCCTCCTTCGCTATATAACTCTTACACCTCCAAACCCTTCGAAAAAATTGCCGGTCTACCATTAGCATTCAACATACCTATTGCACAGCAGTATTTCAAGAAGAAAGAAGGAAGGAAGGAAGGAAGGAAGGAAGGAAGGAAGGAAGGAAGGAAGGAAGGAAGGAAGGAAGGAAGAAAAATAACTTTGTGTCCCGCAAAATTTGATTGTGTCGATCAGTTGGCTCAGTCCCAGGTAGCCCTAAATGTCTTTATACTAAAATGATGGTCAAAAAACTATGTTCCTCCAAAATAGGAGAACACGCGAGGTTCGCTTGTACATCATCGCTTTTTTTTTGCGGAGTTCGCATCAGTTAAAAAAATTGAGATCTTCACACTAAGTCAAGCAAAAGCTTGGCACAGTGAAGCAATTGCCCTTTAACCACTCGTATTCACCATGAGAAAACACCCCTATTTTCAAGAGGCATGGCTTCCCTCTCAAGATTACGCACTTTTTTTGGGTTGTCCCATGGCTGTGCAGGCATGATCGAGTGCAGCAAGGTGGTGGTGGTTTAAAGCAATCAATAAGGTAACAGAGAGGTTTCAGGAAAAATCAGCCCCTAGTGCGGCAGCTTTTTTACAGTAAAAGATGGAGTACCTAGTCAGGGACCTCATTTTTCGTGGCAGCTGTCCGGCAACACCGGATTACGAATTGTTGAGCCGGAACGTCCTTGCAGCCGTGCAGGTCCGTCTCCCACTCGTCTCTAGCAAGATTGTGTTTCGGCGGTAAAAAAAAAGATTGAGCGTGCATGCCCGTACCACGTGTAAGGTGTTAGCCACCACAATCGTCACATTACTGGCAGAGACGCAAAAGGACGATTCAAAGTGCTTGAGCAAGGGTGGGCTCAGGAGATGAATTTTCTTTTCCGCCTTCCTGAGTCCATTGCAGGGTGCAGGAAATTGGCAGTGGCAGTCGGTGGTTTAAAATTCTTTTGTCAATAGAAACACTGCTGCTTCGTTGAAACTCCTGGTAGTGGGAGGTTCCTCACTTTTGAATGAGACGGAGACGGCTAAGGAATGGTCAGTCTAGGGTTCTGTGTGTGACTGGTGCTTTGTAGGCCTGCTAAATCCGACTCAAATAATCGTCCGTGCCCTTGTAGCTCCTCTTTTCACCCCGCTGTTGTATCATGGGAATTCTACGGACGGCCTGAAACAACCACGAAACGTTTTATAGTGTGGCTTCAGATATTCATTAATGATTTCGAGGAAAATATGTCTAAGTGTTCATCTTGCTGAGCACAGTCAAATTAGAATAAGTTCCAGTTTTTAGCAGCCTCCACCTGATCAACGCCTCCTTAGTATGTGTTTGGTGTGGTCGGCAATAGGTTCGCCAAGTTTTCTGTGACAGTGCTCTCTTGCCGAGTGGTTACACGTAACTTGTAGCCGGGCGTCTCATAATTCGACTGCTTCCGCTCGCTACGCTATGGGCTCTCCCACTGCGGTTGCACTTCTTAAACTCGATTGCATGTAATACATTGCCACTTGGACACAGAGCGTCATTTCATATCGTTGTGGTTATGACTAGGCTTTGGAGCAGCGAAAAGAACCGTTCCTGAGAAGAAATGATTCAAATGACAAAAAAAGCGTTAACACATCTGACCTCATGCTCATGCAAATATAATTTGGGTGATTTAATTTTGCCGAACGGCATTAATATGACAAAAGTGGTGCTGGAGTTATCAGGAATACCTTGAACTAGCTAGAATTATTCGACGTGAGCTAAAGGTACTAGACACGCTGCTTGCCACGTATGGCCATTGTATAATTGTGACCATCATGGCAGGGAATGGAGGCAGCAAGTTCAAACACAGCAGTGCGATGCCATTACTCTTAAGCCACTATAGAGGCTGTGAGTGACATCAATGGCGCATGCGCTTCCACACCTCCGTTTAAAATGTCGAACTATAATATCTAATTGTCTATATGATAATAAACATGTTATTGTTAAACTAATTAAAATAGTGTTTAAAAAGTCTCTTCTTTTTAATTAATTTGCCTTTATTCAGTGTATATACATGCTGTGAGTTCAAATCATGTATTTCCGCCGCTTTCGCAGCTCCTGTGGAGGCGCGCCTAATACCCGAAGTGCTGACCGCTCACGTTGGCCAGCCAGCATCTCTGCGTTGCGTGTCTTTGGGTAGACCCCTACTCGAGATAAGACAATTCAAGGACACCCAAGAGCTTGTGGATGACGGGGTGCTCGTTCGCCTGCTCGATGACCAACACTTCATGCAGCTGGCCAATGTGGCCAACAAGGGCGGTGGCATGTACCAGTTCATGGCCTACAACACTTTAGCCCAGGCGCAGGCATCGGCTCAGTTTAATCTTGGAGGTCAGTTCATAGTTTTCTCTTCGTGCCCCATGAAACCAGTCTTGAAAGTGCCTGTACAATAAAACTGTAGCCAGTCTGAAAATCCTACTTATTTCGTGCAGTTACCGGAAAGTCTGCATACAAAAGTTTATGCTTGATACACGAGCAAAATCGTTTAAGAAAGCTAGCAAACAACCGCTTTTTTGGAAACCGAAGAAGAAGCAATGATATTTGCTTCTCGCTGAAAGTAATTCACTACCCTTGATGCACGGATCCTCAAAGTGCTCTCGGCGATGACGTGTTCTGAAACGGCTCAGAGATTATGTGACTTTCATGTACACGTGTGGCATGTGTCAAGACAAGAAAAATATTCACAGAAACACTGAAATACATCTGGTTTAACTTGTTCGTTTCCGCACGTTTATCTTGCGTTAAATAAAGTAGATCTTGTTAAATCTAAGATACCACAGGGTCCTCAGACAGATGTGATTTTGTATAACAGGGCTTTCGTCGCACATGACTGCATGTTGCGTTTACTTCGTGCTAATCTGGACAGATTCTTGGTGTATATTAACTATTTGACCACATAGTCAATGGGTTGTGTGACGAATGAAGTTGGCAAAAGCAGCTACGCACATTTTGCCGTTGAGCTTGCGTTTACGCATCATTCCAATACAAAGACTCTTACTGAAAAAAAAGGGAAGTTATTGAGCAAACACAACAGATGGCATCGAATAGACATGTTGGTTCAATTAAAATACTGTTGAGAAAATTGTTGACCATGATTGCGAATTGGCCCACAATTTTCATTCGAAAAGCCATCAGTGAAATCAATATAAATACCATTAAAATACTTCCTAATTGTATTTGAATATAAATAAGTCAATGACATTTTTATTGAAAAGTGCTCAACAGAAATATTGTCGACGAAGTATTGAATAAAGCGATTTGATATGTGAGGTTTAACGTCCCAAAACCCCTATATGATTATGAGAGACGCGTATTGAATAAAGTCAGTGAGTGTTGCAGAACCATGGATGATCAATAGTGTTAGTAATTCGATCATAGTTAGACAATGAAAAATCAACAGACATTTTTATAACAGTTTTATTGAATTCACGCACTTATTCCACGCAGACTCCACTCCAGTTATCTGGAATTAACCAACGACATCATTGTAAAGCCTGGTGACTCGTTGCTCCTCAATTATGAAACCACGGGTTCACTGGCACCCAAGATAACGTGGAGCGTCGATGGCATTCCTGCTCGTCACATGACATCACCGAGAAGAGTCAACATCAGCGATATGTGTAAACTTTATCCTCATCTATGCTGGATTATATATTACTTGTTCGTGACGATACCATGACATTATTTGTGATACAAAAGCTTTATTTATGGTATATATTATAACCTGACCCAATGTCTTTCTATCAAAAAGGACACGTGGCGGTTCGAACACACGCAGGCTTCTCACGGTGACAACCACTTGTCAAGCTACGTGAATATTTCTCGTATCCACACCGATGAGGCCGGTGTGACAATGTGTAGCCATCAACTCAGCCGGCGTGGCAGAGGCCATTGCGCCCGTGGCCGTCGAGGGACCTCCCACCATGCCACCCTTCGAATCGAACCGCACCACAATGGACACCGAAATCTTGGAGATGCATTGCCCGCTGCTCACCTACCTGGTCGAATCTGTTCACTGGATAAAGGGTGAGCGTACGTAGCAGAGCATCAGCTGTGTTTACCACTCAGGAGTCCGTGCGGTTCCATGCAATGATGTGTGACCGATTCATTTTGATTAAAGACAATTGGCCTCGAGGACATACCTTGGTGCCACCTACGTGATGACGTCACTTATAGGATACCGGGTTGTGTCGTCTGCTAGAGCACCGCATTTCCTGCGCTTTTGCTGTGGACACCGTCCGTGTTTTTTTTTTGTTTTGAAGCTCTGGGCTGAAAGAAACGGTAAGACCTGATAATACGGGCAAGCAAAGTACGAATTGGTGCCCCCAGTGGCACTTTCATGTTTAATTTGCATCGTAAAATCACAACTAAAGAGCGGTGCACTCATGGGAGCTGATGCAAGTGCAGCCATGGGGAACTATGCAAGCAAGGCGAGCGCATGCATCCTATCTGTGCTGTCAAAACGATCGCAGCGCTGGCCTCTATAGTGGAGACCCTTGCGGCCAATAGTTCTTTTTAGGGTACTTGAACGCAAAAATTTTGGTCTTTGTAGGCTTTCTATCTGTCTTTCTGTCACATAATTCAGCCGCCTAGCCGAAGTTTAAGCCCTTGCAGAACGCCCAGATTTTGAAGCGATGCCTAGGTTCATACTTGTGAACGTTGTCTGTAAAACAGGAAATATCACGCATATCTGAGGTGCAACACAAATACCTATATACTACGGGGTATGTTACTTTACTAGAAAATATATGTATACGTAACGCTAAATACCCTGGAGTGTCTTCGACTGCTCTTAAAAAGTGTAGTTATGCACGCAAGAAGCCGGCAGGAGACTCGTCTCTTGGTGACATTTGCAACGAAGCGCGAATATATGCAGCCAATGTTTTTATAGTCTTCTCAATGCACGGATTTGGTTTGTTATTAGGAGACAAACATATTACCGACAAGCTTTATTGAATTCGAAAGTTCCCATGTCGCTTTCTTCTACAGAATAAGCCGCTGGGAGCTTCCAACCACTGACTTTTGTGTCATTGTTGTTCATCACCACATCACTCTGCAGTGTCCATTTTAGCTATCGTACGCAACAAGGAAAATAAATGTTTCCACCCAGAATAGAACTCAGACCCCCTTGTAGCAATTTACTTTGGAACAGACTTACCCAGGCACGTTTCTGTCTTCCCATTTACATTACATATATTACCATTTTCTGTTAGTTTACATTGCTTTTGTGTTTAAAGAAAAAACACAAACCCTAAAGTAACTCTTGTTACCTTCAGACTGGGGTATTTAAAGGTCATTTACGTTTAGGGACAAGAACCCTCTTTTTTTCCTAGAAAAAAGCACAAACAGATACAAAAGTAAAAAAAATTTTATATAGTCTCATGTCGATGCTGTTCAAAGTAAGTGGGATACTCAAACACACAAGCCATCTTATTTGTTTTTGCCTTCACACCTTGCTAGAAATCACTGATTCTATTAGGTGCGTACTGTAAAAAAAAATTCTGCTGACGCTTTTTTCTGTGTTAGAAGTCGAGTATCCCACTCTTATTACCGAGACAGAATGAATTTACGTGGGCCAATTTGAAAAAAAAGTGGTACAAGGGAAGCGTAAACGGCCAGCTTACTGAAATCTTGAGACTGCTCGAAAGTTAAATTTCACTCAGGAATGTTGTAGCCAGTCCTCAACTGAAACAGAAAGCACGCACTTAAAACAGCAGAAGAATCAAAACAGTCATGGTTTAGTTGCCTTATCTTCCTTTTTCCTTTTATTTTACGTGTGTGCGGGTCGTTCACATTCACACCAGAAGATTACTAAAAGCGTAAATGCCAGAACAGTCGTAGGTATTCTGCTACACTAGTACTGTAACCTTTTGGATGTGCTGGCAGCTCTAACAGCACGGTTGCTCTGATTCAATCGATCTGGTGTGCAGGTCTATATTTAGGTGTGAACATCAACTCAAAAGCATATACAATGGTGGTGGCTAACAAGGATCACTCACTTTAAAAACAAAATCAGCAGATCCAGTGAAGAAGTGATTACGAGGACCCGTTACTCACGTTTACATATAGTTTGACTTGCAGCATAACGATTCTGTATCTCGAAAAGAAGAAAGAATGGTGAAAATAAAAAGGTTACGGGTCTTCAGAGCAGAGAAATGAACTCAAGTTGTCGCCCGATGTGAAAGCACGGCAGTGGGGGCCTTCACTTTCCATAAGTCGTGGATTGCCCTTGGCTCCGACCTCGTTTACTTTGCGACGGTTTATTAGCTTTTGAGTCTTTTTTTTTTTTCAAAATATTTTTTTAAATAACCCTGTCTTCGAAAGAGGAACAATAAAAGTGGGCGAGGCATTTTCGCACGTTGCACATCTTCAGAGAGGCAACAGTGTGAAATTGAAAGATGGTCCCTAAATCTACCCTGGAAGTTTTCCCTCAATACATCATTCCAGACACTGATGAAAGAGAGAGAGAGAGAGAGCGCGAGAGTACATTCCCTACAGGGATTGCGATATTAAAGGCATTGCTCTCGCGTCAACAGAAAATGTGGTCTCTGCTAATTGGCATTCCCTTTTGCAAATCAATACTGGCAAAAAAACAGGCTCGTATCATCAAACTATCCTTTGGCGCTCACGGGAGAGTTTAGTAGGAAAATCGCTTCCCTCACAGCCAATACCAAGACAAAACAAGACAAAAAGAAATGGAAACACATAAACAAGCCAAATAAATTCAAGCACGTTGTTCAACCATTTTGATTCAGAGGCACCTCTACGTGACATGCATGCGATGCGAAAAAAGTGAAAGCCATATCCAAGCACGCAGGTCATCCTTTCGCACCCAGAAGTGGGATCAATAGCTTGGAGGAATGGGAGTTGTGGAAGAGGTCATGGAGGTGGAGGAGAGCAGACGCCGTGTAAAGGTTTGAGAGGAGGGGAATATCGAAGAAAGTATCTGAAACCATCTTTGTTAGAGCTCACTACTGCTTATAGTGAGGCGTCTTTTCCCTGTGTAAACAGTCATGCATGTGCTCAAAACCTGAACGATTCGTAGGATCTTCTTGCCCCGCGGCCAAGCATTACGCGCCATCTTAGTGGACTTAGGCCTATACTTCGGTCGGTTCTCGGAACTTGCCGGAGAAAATAATGCATTACGCTGCTTGTGTTTTTGCAATAGTTCGGCCCTTATAGTCTGGTCTAGTTTTAAGATAGGTGATGCGTCACTTCAGTTTCAAATATTAACAAAGGCACGTTGAAAACGCAACTGCCTGCTAAGGACAAACCATCTACGTAGCGCGTATGTGAGAACTGGCGAAAACATCTTCACTCAATGTTTAGGGGCGCATTGTTTCCTGAGCAATGTTGTTAAAATATTACGCAAACTTGATGATTAAAGCGTGTGCTTACGTAACGTTGCCAACAAGTTAGTGACTAGACGGGATGTTATATTTCGCAATAAATAAATTATAATAGCATGAAGTTTGAAACTTTTCTTGAATACGCCGTCCGTGAAAGGTTGCCCTTTTTAGACGTTGTACAGTTCTTGCTGCCGTTAATCTGATTGGCCTTTCTGTAGCCCCACTGAGGTGGTTTAGTGGCTAAGGTACTCGGCTGCTGACCCGCAGGTCGCGCGATTGAATCCCGGCTGCGGCGGCTGCATTTTCGATGGAAGCGGAAATGTTGTAGGCCCGTGTGCTCAGATTTGGGTGCACGTTAAAGAACCCCAGGTGGTCAAAATTTCCGGAGCCCTCCACTACGGCGTCTCTCATAATCATATGGTGGTTTTGGGACTTTAAACCCCACATATCAATCAATCAATCAATCAATCAATCAATCAATCAATCAATCAATGGTTTTTCTGTTCTTCGTTTCCTATCTCTCTTTTCATCCTTGTTCACTGTGAATATACAGCGACCTGTTCTTGCGCGCGTTTAACCATTTGCTCTTTCTGCATATTGGTCTATGGTTTGCGTTATAGCACGGCTTTCTTCGGTACGTACGACGCAGTGCTGTGAATAGTCAGTTCGCGCTTGTTTCAGACGGGCGTAAACTGCCTTTCCTCCACCGTCAGAAAACGTTTGCCATTGAAACTTTGCTGGTTCTGGCCACCAGTGTCTAGGATGCAGGAAATTACACCTGCGTCGCAACCAGCGAAGAAGGGCAGAAAGCTAGCGCTCACCTGCACGTCATCTTTAGAGGTAAGTGCTATTCAATACCACTGAACGTGACTGGCCAATGGGCAGTAGTTGTTCAGTAATACTGTTGCCGCCAACATATTTTCTCCTCTCTTTTAGGTCTATACAACATAACCTTGCGATAGTATTTTGGAACATGTTTGCCTCCCGGTACATTCATATGAAACCAAGTGGCATTTAGATCAAAGAAATTATAGGAGGCAGTAATTGTTGTCTTTAACGTGAGTGTAGTAATCCTAACGGTATTATTAAAGACATGAAGTAGTCCGAAAGTTACCCTTTTTTTGTGGGCATCCCCACCCACCATAGTCAAATTACACGTCTGATGCTCTATCAAAAGAGTTATAATAAGAATCACTTTCCTGTCTTCTTCCTTAAAAATTTCTCTGCGTGGAATTCCTGGAAGCTGTAGCCAGAGCTGCTCGTAGTGAAAACGACGAGTGGAGCACTCTGTTTTTCAGACAGCCTCACATGGCTCGTAATCATTGCATGAAACGCCACCTAACCAATAAACCTTTGCATCATAACTTCAAACAAGAGGTGTTCTGGGGTGAGGTCTTCGCAATGAGTGAATGAAAGGCCGGGAAGCCTTATTTCCTTACGCACAACCATGTGAATCATGCAGACAATTAGACCAACGCAAGTTTCGCGGAGTAGTATGACTTTCAGAAGGTTATTACGCACTTGTCAGAGAGTATAAAGTCTCCCAAAAGCTCTTGCGTGCCTTCAAAGAACCACACACGTAGTGAGTTTCGAAAATAAAAAGCGATGGATGCTTTTTTTTTTAAGACAGCCGTGAATCCAATCAGTTGACAAGCGCTAAATGGCTTTTCACACTTTGCAAAAGCTCGTTTTTATGGCTTCAAGCTTTTTCTACCTCCTCATACGAAGCGCGCGTTCTCGTAATACTGCGAACAAAGAGGAGCTGCTATTTTCACAGTGCGAATTGTTATTAGCGTGCCACACAAAAGACTTCGTCACATTTTAACAAAAGACGTTGATGAGACAAGCTTCCTTATGCGATTGAAGGTCAATCAAACGCAACTTAGGTCACATGAGGCACATTGCCCCTATGTACTAATTGGGGTGCGGTTGCCGCGGAGCCAATACTCTATCGTGAAGGAATAAACTGGATTCAAAAGATTAGACACGGATTGTAGAGTGACTGTGACAAGGAGCTGTTTCTAATTCCGCGTGGCTAAGCGGAGTGCTCTAGTGAAATGAGACTCCGACTCCAGGGTGAGAGACGCCAGCGGTTGTGTTCTTATGATGCACTGAAGAGGCACTAACTTAGCGCGTAGCAGCGTCGTCGCTTTCGTGAGGCCTGAAAAAATGGGCTTATTGTGGTCCTACGTGCCAGCTGGTGGAATTAGTGTAACAGGCAGCGCACATTGCGAAGAAATAATTTAGCAAACACACTACGGTTCGTAAATTGCGTTCTCTCCACTGCCATGGTCTATTTATTTTTGTTGTTGTTGTCCATTTAGAGAGTCACACCTGGAGCCATGCGTAGCTTTACGAATATTATTACTGTCTCAATTATTTGAGAAAAAATGCATTTTATGTATTTTAATTATCGAGCTAAGCTTACCCTTGATATCACCACCCGCGTTTCTTATTTCTTTTAGCTGCTATACGGTTTACGCCCAGAGACTGTTAGCATTTCTCAGCGCAAGACGGGTCTCAGTGTTCGAGAAGCTTCCCGGCTTTGATATATCATTCATCCCGTTAAGATTCCACTGAAAACGAGAACACTCGAGCTTATTCGACCGCTTGCTCGACAATACTATAATAACACTTGGAATTTTTAAGCTTAACGCATATAAGATGGCATGTTCCAAAGAAGACCAGTTTCTTCGATCGCCGATGCTGTGTTTGCTGTAGTTTCCATTTTCTGTCACGAGTTCGGCTGAATGAAAAATTTATTTTTGCACACATAGACTGCTGCCTTCGTCGACGTCACAACCTCATGACAATATACTCATATGGAAAGCCAGTAGAGAGTGCGCTTAGCCACTCACAGCCTTCTTGTCGAAATTTTGGGTTCCTATAGCTGCAAAAATTCAGGAACCAAACTATTAAATTCTGGCATGTACTGCAGACTAGTGCCACTATACAAAGTCGCCCAGGGTGGCCACAACGACTATTTCTACTAAAATCAAATACCAGCCCTCATCTAGCCAGTTATCAAGTGGCAGCATTCTAAGAAGCCAGGACAATGTCGCTAAAAAACCATTTTACAAAAACATGCTGAAAGGTACAGCTCTTTTTTTCGCCGTATTACTGCAACTACCGTATTAGGATGCTCGTGTATACAAGTGGGCTCCCATGGCAGTTCAACGTACACATACTTTTGTAGTCGAAAAGAAAAGAAAAACGAATTACAAGTCACGTAAAAGTAGGCATCCAGGTGGCACTGCAAGTTCAAATTTCAAATTTGCCTTGGCGTACGAGTTTGCGGACACTGTTGCATTTTACTTCACACAACACATGAAACTTTCCCAATGAAATGCATTTGGCAAAGGGTATAGCTTGTGAACTAGAGTGTCGTTATGTTGGTGGTGTGTGTATGTGTAAACATGTTGAGCGTTGCTTTTTTGGTTTTGTGCTATAGCAAATCTGCTATGTGCGAAGATCGAACGAAAGGCTCGACATCTCTGAAATACAAATGCATCTATTGTATACAGACACTAAAGAGTAAGAAAGCTCGCCATGGTTAAAGTATAATCATAATTGAGAGTTTAATCCTATATAATAAAAATAATAAAGACGAAATTGATGAAAGCTAACGTGATGACTGCACACTGCCGAAAGCAGCATTTACATGTCAATGTTTTTTATGAGGCTCAGCGTTGGCTTTTATGTCATCAATTTTCTTTGGTATTCTGCTGTGTACACTTACACACAAAAAATAGTTTTTTTAGTCAATCGACACCTTCATAAACTTTACCAAAGGTTTATTATTCACACTGGAGCAGCGGAGTGCTGGTCCCGGATCAGGTCTTTTCTATAATTACTTCGCGCTGTTTTAATTATAAATACATGCCAACTGGCTCTGATTCACTCATTTTTAGTTAATCCCTAAACTCGTAAAAAAGGTTCTACTTAAAAACTAACATCAACACCATATGTTACACGACTAATTTGGATAGAGAGTGAAAAAGATGGTTGATTTCTCCATGTGTGGGAATCGGATTGACACAAAACGTGTCTAAACAAAAATAGTGCGTATTGAGTAGAGACGAAGTCGTGTACACTACGTATTGCTATGGCACCGTTTGATGGTGATACACACGCGGTGACGCCTAGTGGCACATCTTTAAGCAGGCTCCCACTCTGCAGCACTTATTGAAGAACTTTTGTTACTCGGTACTATCGCACTTGCAGCAGTCAGCGGCCCACAAGCACCATTGGAGCATTGGGAAGCTGCACTACTCTTACAGCGGGTCGTCACTAGCTAACACGAAGCCAAAAGCGGAGCACGTGACAGTGTCTAACGCGAATATCCGATGGTAGAGCAGTCAGTTTTTTTTCGCTGATATCAATGCTTTTTATTCTTGGGTTTCAATAGTGCTAATCTCAGAAGCTATGCTTTAACTGCGTCGTCCCCGAATACTTCCTCTATCAGTGCTAGTGAGCATCATGCCGCGTTACATGCCTTCATTGTTCAAAGATGGCGGCACCACACTGCCCTGCCTAGCATATCATAGAAGAGCACCGTGAGAGACAAAATGCGTGAGAGATACAAAGCATGACTGTTGTGCGTCGTGCAACTGCTCCCGCAGCTGAGTCTGTTAGGGTTCGAGCACGTATATTCACGTATCGAGAGGACCTCGGTTCCAGTTTTGATAGAAAACATTTTCCTTGTTGTCTTTTTTCGCAACCGTTAGAGTCCTTTTTATCAACAGAAGATCCGTGAAGTAAATAAATTTTTGAAGACTTAGTGGACCAAGACATGAAACGCTTTCATGTTAATAAAGGGGGTGAGCCTAAAGCTTTGTTTTTACGAGTTGTACGTGATAGCGACATCATGTCCCCCTTTAGCCATTTAGTGCTTATTTTTATTGCATGATGTCACTCGAGATTACACTGTGGATTATTACGGTGTAATTATTAAATTTGCAAGTGGCTGGTGTCTGAAAAGCATTCGCATAGGACCGCATTCTATGTAATGAATAGCATGTTTTGAACCACTAGCAAATACGCATATGAAATGTTTTTGAGCTTCCTATTCACCCAGCTTGTGGTCTTTAGAGAATGCGCGCAGCAACTTGTTTGCGTTTTGTAAAGAATGGGCGGCTTTATACTGGGAAGCCATTGTAATTGTCACATTAACTGATGCCAGATGGCAATGTACGTTTGTACCACGAAATATTACTTAGAAATTGCTTGTTGTATTAAGAAGCCTGTATACAGGACGTGTGTGTTTGTAATCTATAGACGTAATTTTCTTTACATTTCGATGCAGAGGAAGATATTTTCACTGCTTTCCCAAGTAGACTCGTGGCTATGTGGTATAACACATCTTGAGAAGCAAGCGACCTGGGTTCCGGCCTCGCTCACATCTGGAAATTTTAGAGGCGAAGCTCCTTAAGGCGTCGGCTGTGCGTCCCCTGTAAGTAGCCATCTCTCGTTTATTTCTTGCAGTGTTCACTAGATGGCGGTACCATCCCCAGTATGTACCCACCTCTTGTTTAGTTCTTGCAGTACTCACTAGACGGCGGTACTTGTAGCTGATGATGAAAAGACGCAAGATGTTATAAAATAGGAATGATGTCACATATGGCACGTGTCATTGGTGGAAGGCAATTGTTCGAGTTAGTGCGGTTACGTACGATAGAAAAGGGTGGCGTTGTAATAAAATCGAGTGGGCAAAATGTACAGAGGATACATGGTTTACCAGGTGTACCTCCAGAGCTTCACCCACTCATCATCATTCACTTACTGGATATGGCGGCTTTTTTATTATATATTTATTTTCCATCTTTTTCGATTTTTTGTGAAGATGACGATCATAATCTTTTGTCCATGCGATGCCAATGCCTAGACCAACGCCGACGCAGGCGCCAGTATTTCTCAAAAACGAGCGTTTTAAAGTTATTGCGTTAAACTTCAAATTCAAGAGGCTGTCTTGATGTGTTCCTAGTTTACCTGAATTGCACATAATTTACACATTAGTAGCCTATGTTCAAAAAACCAGCAGGGCCCCTTATGCAGTCGCCCAAGAAGATTCGAAGATGCCAGCCATCTTCTCTTCCTTCCCAGTCACGGTACCGATTCTGCTTAACCATTCATACTAAGAGTAATTCTTTCGGCTGGGGGCCCAGCGAGTGCAGCCTTGTTTTTCTTGCCTTAACGAGTCGGCTCAACGGTGACATGAATATGCTTGTGATTCAAGTAGGCACACAAATTCAGCTTTTTTCTCATTCCTAATTCCCGGTAAACTATTGAGACATACTAAAATGTTATATTTGACAACATTTCTGGGTTTACTGACAGCGTTTACTCTATGTGTGGCCGCCCTGGATATCTCAAACACCCTTTCCGTAAGTGGCTGTAGCATGGTTTCGTAACAGGACAGCAGTGTCTTACAGGCAAAGCACGCTTTACAGGCGAATTGACCTGGAGAATTTAAAACAAAGTCTCAAGGTAGCTTCTGCGTTTGTCTAAAACGGCTCAAGGCGAAATCTTTTCTACTGGCTGTCTGCTGCCACCAGCGGTGCCCTTAACTACTATGATCCAATATAAAAAGAAACAAAATAAAAAATATCCAGGATTGAATAGAGCACCAACCTGCTCAGTCTCCATTGCAGCCCAATAGGCTACCACACAGTGTTGCCGAAAGTTTTTGCTCGAAAATCCTTTTCAAAAAGAACCTATACAAGCGTAATGCCAAACGGAACAACGTTACTATGTGTACTATAGCGTTATGTAGAAACCAAACGGGGAGCCAGCACTGCGCAGGTGGCACGCCTAAAATTTACGCGACGCGCCACTGAGGCGAGCTGGCTGAGAACTAGCTAGTAAAATGGAGCAACCTCATGGTGGCTCCATCTAAGCAGCTTGTTTTTACTTTTTTTGAAAACCCAATGATAGAAACTGTTTTATTCTTTCATTGTTCGGAAACACACCGCATACTAACTCAGGTCGCCGGACGTATACTCCTGTCTAAGCAGAATTCGCAAATATGGCTGCGACGTCTTTTAGAGAACCACTTTACTCATACAAGAGAACAATATGACGCCCATGCAGATGCAAAATATCATGAAGCATAGACCACATGAAAATAGAATTGAATTTATTGTGCCCAACATTTACATTCAACCATTCATCTAAACAGGAACTATGCTCGAGCCAGCCATAAAAAAAATTCCCGTATTGGCTTCAAAGCCATAGAGGGAGAAAGAAGCACAGCCTTGAAGGATCTTCATACGCACGTCCAGCTTGCTATCTTGCAAATTGTAATTGAGGTTGAAGGATGAAAAGAGAAACGGATGGCAAAAAAGGTGCAGTCAATGTACGTGGATAATAATGATCTTATGGCATTTAAAGCGGTCGTTGGTTAGGCTTGTCCGATGTTTGAAGGGCATTAGCGTAATTCTATTTGAGCTACACATACACTGACATATAAAGGAATAGGGCGTTGCCCGCACATGACAAACCCGGCCTATATCCCAAGGCACGCTAATATTGTAGCTAAAGGGACTTTAAAGTCAACTATTATAAGTCGACGTTTTTTGTTAAAATGGCAGTCCAGAAACCTCGTAGTGTTACTTTTGTACCAAGGAAGGGAAAATTTGAAATTAAACAACGTTTTAGTGCTCCGCATCGGGTAAGTTCACTTCAAATTACCCGACTCAAGAAATGGACGGACCATATCATCTCACGTCATTGTTGCCATTAACAACGATGCCCGGCTTTACTGCGCTAGTAGCAGCAGACTGAAAGCAGCTGGAGCCACAGCAGCAACAGCAGCCATTGATCAATTTCCCGCTATTGACTTCGAGATTGCAGACGTTTTTTGGTTCATTTGCGCCCAGATAGATGGCATTACCTGTCTAAAAGGATGCGAAAATTGAATTTTTGAAACACTTGCGCCATTCCCCATAGTAACGTCCGGCAGTTCTTTTTTTTCATGAATCAAATAGATACGAACAAACGCAATGTTATTGCGTCTTTTGATGCACGAAACGTTTTTTAGTTATTGCAGTTAGATCCATTACTAGTGATGACTTGCCTCTGATGTCATCGCGATCATTTTGAAATGTCCTACTGTGGTATCGCGATCATTTTGAAATGTCCTACTGTGGCACTTGTGTTCTTGTGTATATCAACACCTCGGTAAGTAGGGCACTGCTGTTCATGATGATGTTGTTTAAGATGTTGTCATACATTAAGCTTTCACTCTGGCGTAAATTGTTGTTTGACTCTAGTGCTTCCATTTTTTCCAAATGAAGGTGCTTCCATTTTTTCCTGGCCATCACATGCAGTCGATGGCATTTGATTAATCTAGTACCAGAACTTTGTGGTATAATTCCCCGATAATGATGCACGTTGTCCGAGATTATTATTATAAACTTTCTAGACCCTCTGCAGGGCTCACGTTTGTACCATTTTTTATCCATAGTTTATATTCAAGCACTGAATACCTCATGCTAGATGGCAGACATTGTAAACGCCGCCAGAAGCTGCTGGGATCTGGTCCTAATATTTACTTCAACATTCTCGTTTTCCCGCGACTTTGAAAGTAATCGAGCCACTGCAAGAAATAGATGAAGAGCTGAGGAAGAAGGCCGCGTATCCGTGATTGCTCCCTCCAACACTCTTCAAGTTCAAGACACACGCACCTACCCAAGATCGCGGCACTACGTTCGTCATGGATGCTTGCGTGGAGCAGAGAAGTTAAAGTTAGGAACTCGACAAAAGGCGCCGCACGCTCGCGTTTTCATAGAACACCGACGACATTCGGCTCGTGTGTTCTGAAGCTATGCACTTTCACAAGCATCGCTACACGAGCTGCGATCACATTCGAAATAGGATGCCGTTTAAGGCGAACACAGGTATGACAAGGCTTCTAGCGCATTAATTTCGAACATATTAACGCGGAAGCGCCGGCCACTAAACCACCGCATCGTGATTGGCTGCGGCTACGTCGGAACAGGCATGCACGAAGTTTCATTAAGCCGACATAGCCAACATAGTTGCGACGTCGCGGACCGAGTAGTGCGAGCCAAATACGGTGACATTGAGATCAATTCATTCGTTGACATTGTGCTCAACCAGCCCGGCCGACTAACAAAACAGGTGAATATATTCTATGCGCACAACGTGCACCTGCATTATGAAACAATGGAGGGACGACAGACTGCAACGACAGCTTCCTTTCTTTTTGTTTCAAAATTTCCCGTGCTTTTCTCTCTTCAGCTTTTTCTTTCATTTACTTTATATTTATTTCCCCAACTCCGACAAGGCTGTCGCAGCGTAACGACTAGCATCGACGCTTCCCTTACGCAAACTTGCAACGGGCACATTTCTTTTGCTTTTCTAGCGACCAAATGGCTCTTTACCCGCACTACCCCTTGCTACGTCAACGAAGTTTTGTCCCTATAAGCTTGGCTTGTTTGTCGCACTACACAGCTTCCAAAGAGGAACTTTCAGCTGCGTATGCAGAGATGCCGGGCTTGAGGGTCTTGTTATTAGTACAGTTTTTCTCACAATGAAAACGGCTTCTGCTGACGCGAAACGCTTGAGAGAATGACGCGTGTCGTGAGCATCGTTATAAGCGAGAGAGTTGCACTCTTGATGACCCGAAATGGTTGCGATGGAAGCTCGTTTGTAACGAACGCCTTTTATGCGCCGACACCTACTTAAAGAAAAAAACCATGTTAGGACTATAATTGAAGCTTTCTTAAAATTCGGAGCTTCACAAAGTCTTATTCTTTTAAAATGGAAGTTTGAAGTAAACGAAATTCTCAAATGTTTATCAGCTTCTTTAGCAGTTCTTTCTCACAGTTTTTATACTTGCTCGGTCAGCATTATATTTTGCGACCCCAAGCAATATATGGCAAAAAAAAAAGATTTCTACAGTGTTTGTGAAATCAGTATGTAATAACGTGAGACTGGAATCAAAATATCCGTCAACAAAAGCAATGAAAAGGCCAGACCACCGATATTTCAAGGGTGAAACCCTAAAGGGCCTAGCCTTGTCAGACCGTCCGCGTAGACATAGCTTAGCCCACCCGCAATCATTTATTTCGTGGAGGCTTGTCAATGTTTTTAGTTGAGATAAGAGCTATCACCATTAGAATATTTTGTTGTTTCAGCATGTAGTGACATACTGACAAGTAGGGTAAGTACAAATATACTGTGTGATTGTTATCCGCATATGCGGCTAATTTCGTGGGTAATTTGTATATTAGACGTTATAACAATATCATTACGCTTCCGTATTGATATAGCAAATCGCGCAGCTAAAGTGTCTTCAAAACCTTGTGTTTAACACGGAACTGCGATATATCGTTCTTTATATAGTTAAAACCGCCTCAGCTAGAACACCCTAATCTCTTATAAGTATACGTTCGTGACCTGATGCGTTGAAACGAATATCGACAGCCACGCGACTGCCGTTTTGGAGCGCTTTGGAGAATTCAAGTCCTCAGTAAAGCCAATGATGGCACCATTAATAAACATTCTTGGAGAAGTTTCGAAGGCATGACTTGAATTTGGGCCGGCATATTTGAAGGCAATATAATAATAATAATAATAATAATAATAATAATAATAATAATAATAATAATAATAATAATAATAATAATATAATGTTAAAATCATTTTATTTCAGTGCCAACATTACCACTTATGGGAAAGTTTTTCGTTTGTGCAACAGGGCGGAGACCAGAAGGCTTTAAATTTTTACCATCTTGCGCGCAGCCAAAATGCAGGTGTGCTCTTGTCATTCACACAACTGCCGAATTTACACAACAACGTTGGTAATAATTGCAATGTTTGTATTCTCGTATGTGGCTTCATGTTACCTTAATCTTCATGCAATTCCCAATGCATGAGATACCAGCAACTTTTTTTTAATTCACCGTTTACTATTTTCGCGTTCACATATATTAGGAGCCTTGCTCTATCGTAAAGCAAGAATCTACCTGTCTGCCTTTCTGTCTGTCCGTCGTTCTATCCATCAGTCTTTCTGTTCATCCGTTTCTCTGTCTGTCTCTCTCTATTATAATGTCCGTCTTTCTCTCCTTCCGTCTGTCTGTCTTTCTGTCGCGTTGTCTGTCTCGCTGCATACTTCTGGGTGCTTTTGTGATCACTTGTTTACATCAGCGTAGAGCACTATTAGTTGATGACTGGCATGTTGGTTTTAGTGTCGCAAAAGCATCATACGGTGATGATGCCGGGGTGGAGGGCTCCGGTAATTTCGACCAGTTAAGATTCTATATGTGCACCCAAATTTGAGCACATGGGTCCACAGCACTTTTGCCTCCATCTAAATTTAAGCGCCACAGCCGGTAATCAATGCCACGACTTGTAGACAAGTGTTAGTATGAGAAGGTGAAAGGTATTTGAGAAATATATGTGGCTAGTCATTTAATGTGAGAATCACATTCAAATACAGTGGTGTACTTCACCTATTCCTTTCATCCAAACACCTGTCACGCATGCCCGTAAACGATGGGTGTCTGGTCATGCTTGAGAGTCTATATCTCCCCAGGTTGGACAGAACAACCATTGCTAATGTAATGCGAGAGCGGTAAGGAAAACCAACGTTGGCAGAGTTTACCAGACGACCGAAAAGACTGATTCATAGATATGCGAAGTTTAACATCACAAAACCGTCATATGATTATGAGAGACGCCGTAGTGAAGGAATCCAGAAATTTCTATCAACTGTGGTTTTTTTACAAGCACCCTTATCTAAGCACACGGGCCTACAACATTTTTGCCTCCATCAAAAATGCAGCCACCCTAGCCGGGATTTGATCCCGGAATTTACCGGTAAGCAGAGTCACTATATCACCGCCGTGGGGCAGATTAACCACAAAGAATACAGATAGATGTCTCAGCAGGACTCGAACAGAAGCATTATCAACGGCAATCAAGTATTCCAGCAAAGATGCACGTCAGATCTCAAAAAAAATTATGCAGGCGTGTTATTGGCGTACTATCAATGGCAGTTGCAGTGCTGGCTACATAATTTCACACACATTACATATGTAATTCGGTGGTATAAACGTCATGTCGGATTAACGTCAATTGTAAGAAAGCGCCGTCCACTGACGTTCGTCTACGTACCAACAGGCTGCCATGGCAGAAGCAGCTGATCAGTCTGGAAACGAATGAACATGACTAGTTTGAAAATAGTAGACTGATAGAGACGGCACCATGTTAGGTTTATCAGAGCCTAACTGTGTAATATTGGCATCAAACAAAACCAGAACAGCGGCAAATGTTAAAAGTATCATTGCACGTGCCTTCCAGGGATCAGCGTGCATTTAGATGCACTGTGTTTTAGAACCATACAGCGGTGCACCTGCTCATGGTAATAACCTGACGGTGAACCCTATAGTATTCGTAATTATTGCTGCTGTTCGGTCTTCATTTTATGCTAATAGTACACATTCATTCCCGCACACTCGCAGAGAAAACATTTTTCCTAAACTAAGCTGCCACTGCCACAATACCGACACCACTGACTCATAGATTTTCTTCCAAATACAATCCTTTCCATTCCAATAAAGGAGCAGGCGAGCGACGTTGTAGCCCCTTACACAAACCATCACAGTAGGAACCTATTTCGGGCAAAAGTTTTAGCCAAGTATTTTGCATACCTGTCAGTAGGCTCTTTGTAAGCGCCTCTCTTCATAAGCTTGATTCATTATCTACTAAATGACTTGGACAATCGCCACTGTCGTCTCATCGCTAGCACTCGGAATCTCGTGCGCACTAGGGCCGCTCTACGACACGGCAATGTCGCAGCGAGAAGGAAGCTTAAGGCGTGCCCAGGAATCACCACAACATGTGAACGGTGAAGTGTAACTAACAAGTGTTACACGTTGTTTTGCCGTGTGTCGCGCTAGCATGCAGTATGAATTTATCGCATGGTGGCCACCTGTGTTTGCTTGGTATCAGCATTGACGACACTCTCCCGTAGCTCCTATCTAAGCTTTGCTTTACTCTAAACATAGGTGCGAAAGGGAAAAAAAGTAATCTTGCCTGTAATCGCGTTCAACATTTTTTTCTTTAATGCGGACCATTTCTTAGCGAATTTCAGCTACGTTGATCCTATCTATCTATCTATCTATCTATCTATCTATCTATCTATCTATCTATCTATCTATCTATCTATCTATCTATCTATCTATCTATCTATCTATCTATCTATCTGTCTAGCCGCCTACGACTTCTAACTCTCCTGGCCGTTTCAATAATGCTATTGATACCAAACTTCGTATGGCATAACGTGACTGTATGAAGAACATTTCACAATTCATAAATTGACAATCATGACATGTATGTCATGAATGTAATAATTTACACTACATGGTCCTACAGCTCTTGCGGTGGTCTCGTTCACATGACATAATAAAAAACTGGTATGCTAAGACATGATTGCTTGGCGAACAAGAGCGAGAGCCCTAACATGAAAATCACGACTTGCCTGTCATGTAACAACATGACTACATGCCACGCTCATGATGCGCACGCGGCGTTTCGCTAGCATCACATATGCCAATTTGGTATCACAGTACGCGACTAGATGACGATGGCATGTGACTGGTGCAAACATGATAATCATGAGATTCGTGTCATATCGAAACATGACTACATGCCATGCTCATGATGACCTGGCAGCCGTTTCGCTCGCTCCACTTATACCAAATTTGGTATTACAAGACATGAATGGTTGACGAAGGTATAATACTGGTGCAAACATGATAATCATGAGATTCGTGTCATGAGAGAACATGACTACATGCCACAGTCAAGGCGCCAATACATTTCGACGTGACGGGATGCGCGTGCTCGCCGGCGTTCATTTCGTCGCGTCACGCCGGCGTTGCCACGCAAGGCGCCGGTCCTGCCCTATACTCACGCCAGGCTGTGTTAATTTGAGGCATGCGCGTTTCAGCGCATCCAGCATCCCTCCTTCACGAAAAGAGGGAGACGCAGTGTTGTCTGGGTAACGCATTGGCGCCAAATGTGGCATGACGCATTTCGCGCCGGTTGCCGTCGGGCTACCCCGACGGCCTCGTAACGTAGTGCTAGTTTTAAAGTGACATATCAACATTTTTTAGTCGTGCTTCGCATATGATCGATTTGCACGGTACGAGTAATCTGCCTCTTTTCTCGTTTTCGCTATGAAGGAAACACTACGTAAAGTATCCTGGTGTACCGTTGGTTTTTCGCCGCTGTGGAATAACCCCAACTGTGCAAAATACGCGCTTTAAGCCCACGCAGACAATTCTTTGCGTCCGAAGTGCCTCGAAAAAGTTCAACTTTTTTCCACGTGCTCTAGCTTGAAATGACTGTAAAACCCGAAGACTGCGTTCTAAGATAAACCGGGTTTTAAGCAGAACACGCCTGAAGAGATAGTGGAGCTCGTCTTAACGCTGTCATTTATCCCAGGGAAAGACAACCAAGAGTTTCGTGCCACGCATCATCCGTCGTTTTAGGCGCGAAGCTTCTTAAGGCTTGGGCTATGCGTCTTCTGTATGTAGCAGTCACCTCTCGTTTTAGTCCTTGGAAAGTCTGCCAGATGGCGCTACTTCTATTTGATGATGATGAATATATGATGAAAAGGTGCGAGATGAAAGTACTTAGAGTGTTCGCTAAATAGACGGACGGATAGACAGACAGACTTACAGTCTGACAGACATGCGGACAGACGGGTGGACAAACATAGGGACAGACAGACCCTACAGTGTTTCCTAAGATCACTTAGAGGGGTTCTGGCAGCATGATCGTTCAGCGACCATGGGGAATAATGAGTAGTACGTGGATTTGCCTAGCCTTCATACTTGCGAGCGGCGAATCGCACTTGTGGATTAGTTTCTGGCTATGTTTCGAAGGAAAGAACGAACCCTTTTGAAGTTCGTGACCCGAATCGAAATTGTAAACCCAAAAAATGAGGTGGTGAAGCGCAACCGCTGAACATTCGCTGTTTTTTTTTGTTCTTTAGAAAGCAGTTCAAGTCACGCAAACATAAACGGAGCCAAAAGTACGAAAAATAGACAAATCCGCGTGATACCCATCATTCCCATGCTCGCTGAAGCACCGTGCGTTGCAGCTCCCATAGACACCTGTGCCAGTGTTCCTTCATTATGTACATTTAGGAAATTCTATGAGACGAGACAGACAGATAGATGGACAGTTGGATGGACAGACGAACAGACAAAGAGATGAACGGCCGGACTGATGGCCGGTTAGACGCACAGATAGACACAGAGAGATGAACGGAGGGACGCACCGACAGACAAGCAGACCGACAGACGCACGAACGGCCAGATGGATGGACACATAGACAAACGTACAGACAGACGAACCTGGCCAGCGGATGGTTCGCGGTTCTCGAATAAATCCCTTCAAAACTTTGCCTCACTCATCATCAATCACTCCGTGGATACGCTGTATTTTTTTTAGGGGCGAAGCTCGTTGCACCATGGGTTTGTCCCTCCTAGCTCGTCGTGGTTCGTGACCGCCTAGTTCAATGACTCACTCAGCAGGTGCGAACGAGTGTGCAGACAGACAGACAGACAGACAGACAGACTTACTAACTGACTGACTGACTGACAGACAGACAGACAGACGAATGGACGCATGCATGGATGAACATACATACAGACAGACAGATAGATGGACACGCGGACAGACGTCGGACGAACAGACAGACAGATGAACAGATGGACGGATGGATGCATGGACGGATGAAGGGATGCACGGATGGACGGACGCATGGACGAATGGATGAATGCACGGATGGACGCAAGAACGAACACATGGATGGAAGGACGGACAGACAGACGTACGACCGACGGACGGTCGTACGCTTCGCCCCACTTATCATCATTCTCTCCGTGGATATGCTGCGATTTTTTTCTCTTCTAGCACGCTCTACATTTACTGTAGCGCGTGCTACAAATCTACAGGGGATCAACTGCTATCATAGTGCTTCATAAAGAAAGCAACAGAATACCAATCAAGAAGGGTGTAAGGCAGGGAAACACAATTTCCCCAATGCTATTTACCACGTGCTTAGAGGAGGTTTTCAGAAGCCTAGAATGGGAACAGTTAGGGATAAGAGTCAATGGAGAATACCTTAGTAACCTGCGCTTCGCCGATGACATTGCATTGCTGAGTAACTCAGGGGACGAATTGCAACTCATGATTACGGAGTTAGACAAGGAGAGCAGAAAGGTGGGCCTTAAAATTAATCTGCAGAAAACGAAAGTAATGTACAACAACCTCGGCAAGGAGCAGCGTTTCGAGATAGGTAATAGTGCACTTGAAGTTGTAAAACACTATGTCTACTTAGGGCAGGTAATAACCGCAGAGCCGAACCACGAGATTGAAGTAACTAGAAGAATAAGAATGGGGTGGAGCACATTCGGCAAGCACTCTCAAATTATGACAGGTAGATTGCCACTACCCCTCAAGAGGAAGGTATATAACAGCTGTATCTTGCCGGTACTTAGCTACGGAGCAGAAACCTGGATACTTACAAAGAGGGTTCAGCTTAAATTGAGGACGACGCAGCGAGCAATGGAAAAAAATGGTAGGTGTAACCTTAAGAGACAAGAAGAGAGCAGAATGGATTAGGGAACAAACAAGGGTTAAGGATATCACAGCTGAAATCAAGAAGAAGAAATGGACATGGGCAGGGCATTTAGCGCGTAGACAGGATAACCGCTGGTCATTAGGAGAACTGACTGGATCCCAGAGAAGGGAAGCGGGTTAGGGGGAGACAGAAGATTATGTGGGCAGATGAGATTAAGAAGTTTGCGGGTATAAATTGGCAGCAGCAAGCACAGGACCGGGTTAACTGGCGGAACATGGGAGAGGCCTTTGTCCTGCAGTGGACGTAGTCAGGCTGTTGATGGTGATGATGACATTTACTGTTCCTTACAATAGATAGATAGATAGATAGATAGATAGATAGATAGATAGATAGATAGATAGATAGATAGATAGATAGATAGATAGATAGATAGATAGATAGATAGATAGATAGATAGATAGATAGATAGATACGTATACATATACGGTGAGTGATGGTGACGCCGGCGGCGAAATCTAGCCGAGAGTGCCCGTACGTTGGCCATCGCAGTATAAGTGTAAACATAATTGTGGGACTACTTCATTAGCAGAGCAAAACACGATAGTTCGCTGTGCGTTTTGGTTATAGAAAAAATTGTCTGCCTGCTTGACTTCGAAGGAGGGATAAATGTTTAGAAAAATGTTCGATGATTTAGATTACGATGAACAGAGGGCAAGCTGTTCCAGTTCCAAGACACCGAACCAAACCGATTAGTTTATACAAGGGAGTGTAAAAAAACTAAGTAGCAACTTACAGTACTTTGATCTCTCCTATGGGAGAGCTGGGAGCCGTCCCACGGGCCTCACATATTGTGAGGCCGAATCGACAAAAATTAGGGCTCCAAATAATTGAGACCCTAGAACCAGCACGCAGCACGTGTTTAGAAAAGCGTTGAATGATTTAGAGTACTTGATACTCTGCTATAGGAGCGCACAGCTGTAGGAAAACGATTGTGATTAGAAAAAATGCGCCCCGTGTCGATGTGGTCGAAAGACGATAGTCTTGCGCGTAAAGAGAGTGAACAAGACATTTATATGATGTTCTGCGCAAGAAAGTTGGTGAGTGGTATTCTGAAGGCGCTGCGTTAGAGTGCCTCGAGCGTGCCGCGGAGGCGAACGAGCACATCAAGTCACGTCACACGTGAGACATGAGCGCCATCTGGCAGTTTTTCGTTAGAAAACAAAGCGCGTGGCTCTGAGACGGGTGTGCGCGCCCATCTCAGAGGTGATAAGGTGTAGAACGCAAGGCGACGGGTAGGTGCCACCACCGTCTCGTCATAGCAAAGCGTTGGAAACACTCCCCGTTCTGTGCAAGCGTTGCATGGTCAGCGCAGCGTGATAAGCGCTACGGTCCTTTATATTACTTATGTATGCAATTTGTAGTAAAAGACGAACATGCAGAATATATACGTGTTGTTATGGAGCCCCGGGCATGCGCAATAGTTGCTTTTAATTGACAATTGCACAAGCATGAACGCTCAACCTTGTGCAATATTAATGGGCGCTGTGGATGGGGTCGGCCGTTTCCAGTACGCGATGTCATTAAGAGTGAACAAATAGAGAAATGCACAAACAGACAGACAGAGAGGCAGACAGACAGACAGACAGACAGACACACACACACACACACACACACACCAAAAGTTTTGCGTCTAAAGTCCCCAAAAAAGACTATCGTCTTCAAAAGTGATGAACGATTTAGAGTACTCGGTACTCTATTATGCGAGAGCTCTCAGCCGTCCCCCAGACAATCGGATATTTCATATGCAACACTTATGGAGCAAAAGTGGCACAAGTTATTCTTTTTTCTCTAATAAGACACCATCTAAAAAAACCGCCTGTTTTCTGTGCTTATTTTACTCATTACACCGGAATATTTTACTCATTATACCGGTAAACTCTACTTCTATCTTGCCTTCCTTCCTCTTTTGTCTTTCTCACAGAAAAGTCTTTTATCTCATTGTATGAGGATTCACACAGTGAAAGTCCTCATCTGCCCATTTCAGTAAAAGAACTTTGGCATCCGACTTTCATACATTTCAGATTATCTTTCAAGTTTTTTAATTTTTATGTGTCTCTCTTCAGCTGCTTATTTCTTCATAATCTCTTTTTCCACGCAGAGCAGCACGTCAGTGAGCTCTCGGCAATTCAATAACTCTCGAATGTTTATGATATGACGTCATTGAAGACTCATACTTACTCTGAGGTGACTGGAGTCGTTGCGAAACGGTGAGCGAATGCAATCAATTATAAATATGCAAAATGAAAAGTGGAAAACGAGAGATTTCGCTAAAGTCCCCTAAAATGTTTCCACTTCAAATCCGCCAGACAGGCAGCAGTCACCAAGCATGCGTACACAAGTGTGCGTACTCGAACTCTGCGGCCATTCATGTCAATCACAAAAGTAGGACGCTTGCAAAACAGTCGAGCTATCTTGAATAAAAGTGGTTGAAGGTCATCAGAACGCACTATTGCGAAGCCTTGCTAATGATACTGTCCCTCCAACAAACAGCTTTGCAGCTGTCTGAGAGCCTCCGTAAAGAAAAAAACTCTTTAACACGCTAAATCTATTAGCATATTCGTGCCCATCAAGACCGATGAAAGAGTTAACAAGTGCATGTACTAAAACTCGCAAAAGACATTGGCCGACAATATTTTAAGTAAGCGAGTGAAAGAACAGAGGAAAATTTGATTCATTTCTTTTGTCCTGTTTTCAAGCTCATTAGAGGCTCATTGGTTTATAACGTGACCAGTTTATCAGCATTGAGGACCTTATAACAGTGGGTTTTTAACACATATTTCAGAAATTTCTTACCGTTCTTACCAACACCAGCATTTGGGGCCAAATAACCTGATATGTACGCATAGTTATGTCCAAATTGGATGTACAATTTGGTTTTTCAGCATCAAACAAGCTGAAAAGGCTCTGAAAGAAAGTAAATAAATGCGAGAGTGGAATGATGGAACTGGATGCAGTGTAAAGTACAAAAACAAAGTTGTCGAATGCTCGGAGGTGTTGTCGACGGCATTCTCCTTCCCTTTAATAGAACGTACATAGAATGCGATATTTAAAGATCTAAACAGGCCAATTACAGAATAGAATTCTTGGCACACCCTGGCAATTTGGCTTCACACTGCACAAAATGTTAGTGCACGGCGATGTTTTCTGACACTAAAGTTTAGCTGTGATGTTTCTATGAGACAAAAAAAAACACCAAACCTTATACGCTTACTATCGATAATGCGCTAGCGCTCCTTTGGTCGCCCTTTTTCGAAAAGAAATCGGTTTCTTGAAAAAAAAAACCTCTTGTCACCACATACATAGTCTTGACATGTTCAGTGAGTGAATTGTTGGTATACTTTTTCTTTATCTAGCTTTCTGTCTTCTGCTTTCATAAAAAATCTCTTCTGTCTTTTTTTGTGTTCCTTTCTTTCTCAGACATAAGTCTGCACATGCTCAAAGTAAAGTTGTTAGTGTGCGTAACACCCGGTGTTGTTTCTCTTTTTTTTGTACGTGCTATTTCTGACACCGCGTCAAAATCAGAGGACATACCAACTAACCTTTATTTCAGCCTTATAGCAGTCATACTACCACAGAAGAAGGCGACATAATGCATAACAGAACAGTCCTGCTTTTATTTTTAAAAAACACAAAATTCAGCCGGAGTACAATGCCCAAAAATAGCAACAGATAACGGATGGTGAGTTAGTGTGACAGAAAATAAGGCTATATCGAACGTGGACAAGTATCACAAAGAGTTACGTGCGGTGTTGAAATGAAGTAGTTTAGGGGCATGAAATTGAATTATCTCGCAAACGGCAGGGTGCGTTGGAGGTCCCACCACGAACACGGGGTATACTAACGACGATGATGATGGCAATGATCAACATCATGGGTAACAGGATTTTAAATAATTTGTTTTTCAAGACGGATTTGTGTGAATGAGAACGCTTTTTACAACTGCTGGTATATGAGTAGTACAAAACAAAGCGTGGTGGCGCTACTAGCTGTTGTCACATCACGACGCCAGAGGTGAAGACGCCGAAAAAGTCTGATTTTTCATGTTTCTAGAAGTTCTCCCTAACAACAACAGGAACTATTATATTGAACAGAAGGTTTAGAGCGAGACACGAACCGTTCTAGTTTTCTCCAACGAGTTCTTCAAAGAAAAGTATATTACTGAACGACACAAATAAAGACAAAAATGTGGTAGCACCCTCGTTTCCTTAAAAGAGTTCTCGTGTCTCTAGGCTTCTCAATTCGATAAAATGCGTGCGTTGAAACAAAGACGCAGAGCGGCGCGACCAAATGGAGATATGCAATATGCATCCCTTCGCTTGCTCAGGGAGTGAGCTTCGGGGCAACACTCGGTAAAATAGAGAGTATGGGGAAAGATGCTCGCACAAGCGAGAAAACAGACAATCACTTTTTTGCCGTGTGCTCTGCACCTCTTCTTCCGCTTCGCGCAGGTGCAACACATGCCTTGCGTGCGGAAGCAACACTAAAGCAATTCGCAACGCGAAATAGTAGTAAAACTACGCAGGAAGCTGCATCTGCGCCACCCACCCGAGACTCAGCGCGTGCACCTACTTCTCGCGCCGCGCTTTCGACAAAATGAAGCAACGTGTGAAACAACGTTTTCGCGTCAGCTAATGCGAAAAACGCCGCTACTAAAATAAGACGGAGAAACTAAAAGGGTGAAGGAAAGAACGTGTCACTCGGATGTTCTTGTATCGATGACAGCATGCGTGCACTTTTATTTACGTGTGCGAGTTGCCATTAAATATGAGTTACAATCACGCTTTGGTGGCGCATCGGTGCTAGGTTGGGTTCTCGTGTTGCCCATGTCCTGCGGAGGGGCGTCTCTATGGTGGGTTGGTGGTACACAGAAAGGTGACCGAAGGAGGTCGAAAAAATTGCTATAGTGAAAAGTATCGCCCATGAGTGAAACTTCACCCACTGTAAGATGGCGGTTGTGGAAGCCATCTTACAAGGGGCATCATGAGCTGTTGACGTTCGGCGACTGAGAGCGAGCGTTTTTCTCGCACGCCCAAAGAATTTAACGTGGCAACCTTTTCTGGTCAGATAGTGCTCAAAGTGCGTCCTTCTGTTACCACTTTTTTTTTAATAAGCCTTAAATTCAAGGCAAATTTTATTGGAAATGAGTTACCGCCACCTGTCTTGTCAGGTCAAAGCCACAAGATGTTTAAATGGGCACCACCAGAAGATAGCATGTTTCTGAGATCTTTGGGGGGGGGGGAGTCAAATTCTGGCTTAAATATTGTTGCCAAAGCATTGCGGGAGCTTCCACTGCAACAATTTTTTAAACTTACTTTAGAATACCTCACTCCAGGCGTGAAAATGCTACATGGTGCAAAACATAGTTTCTTCATTGTGTAGAGCCATGGTGTCTGGTAACAGTTAAAAGATACCAGTGAAATCCTTGACGAAGTGTTTCTTTACGTTGAGCAGCTGCAGCTACAGCATGAATATTTTCAAAGAATGCCTGGGATCTTGTTTCCTGGAATTTTGGGTGCAATGAACGGTCGTCTTTTGTTATTGAAAGGCAAAGAATGAATTTCGATGTTTCACTAGGCCGTGCTCCCATCTGATTACAAGACACACCATTGTGGATAAGTCCGGTGTCATTATTACCTCAGGTGATTTTGGTGGGTAGCCTGATCAAGTACACGTGAGTTAATATGTTTTGAAATCATAGAAATGTGGTAACTATGGCAGGGAACTGAAGGCGTGCACTCAAACTTAGCAGCGCCACGGCATGGAGGCTTAACCGGTGAACTCGCAGGGCAAACCTGTTTGTGAAATTCAAGAATGTTTAACGATAATAAAGCTGTATACTGAGAAACGAAAGTGTGCTGCAGTCTTTCATCTTCTCATTAAAAGAACAATTTCCTTTTCACTGATTGGTTCATTCACAATATATTCTCTACTTTTTAAAATCCTTCTCTCTCTACGCATACCATCTGTATTTCAGTTAATATACCGGCTTTTAAAACCACAACATGATAATATTGTCACGTTACTCTCGACAAACTTGATAAAAATGGGCTCGTCTAGTCAACTACTCAAGCAGCGGCTCAGAAGATCGTCTTTGTCTTCTTTCACTCTTCGATCTCACCCAAGCAAACCATGTGGCAATAGTCCCCCCCCCCTTTGAAAGCATCGACTCGATGCTCGTAAATAAAAAAAAATGAAGGTATACACACGCAGATATAGAGAACCAAAAGAGGGAGAGTGCCACTACTCGCAGCGCAAATGAGGAAGTTTCGCCAACGCTAACGCCAAGCGCAAAAAGAAAAGGCATAAAAACACAGGAGAACACAAACAGCAGCAACAACGCAATGTCGCGGCATGTCGTAGCACGTGAAACCACAAGGGCTACTTTGTGAAGTAGGGCTTCAGCCGAACGACATGCACGGTTTTGGGCCGAAGCTGTCGACAAGAAGACGCTGCGCCGTCCGGAAATACCTCGTAGGTAAGATCTGTGATTCCTCTAAGAACCTTGTACGGTCCAAAATAACGGCTTAGGAGTTTTTCGGATAAGCCTGGTCGCCGGACAGGGATCCACACCCACACTCGGTCCCCAGGGTGGTAGGTGACATTTCGATGGCGGAGGTTGTAACGTCGTGCGTCTACATCTTGTTGGTGACTGGTGTTTATGCGAGCTAGCTGACGAGCTTCCTCGGCGTATTGAGTGTATTGCTCAGCATCTTGAGCAAGTTCTTTGCTTTGGTCGCACGGAAGCATAGCATCGAGCATGGTTCGCACGTTGCATCCGTAAACAAGTCAGAAAGGCGGAAATCGCGTTGTTTCTTGCGTTGCCGTATTATAAGCAAACGTGATGTATGGAAGAATCTCGTCCCAGGTTTTATGTTGTACGTCCACGTACATTGACGGCATGTCCGCTATGGTCTTGTTAAGCCTCTTTGTCAGTCCATTGGATTGCGGATGATAAGCCGTTGTTTTTTGATGACTTGTGCAGCTCAGTTTAAAAATGTCCTTCATCATTCGTGCTGTAAACGACGTCCCTCTGTCCGTAATCACGCATTACGGGGCACCATGCCGTAGGACGATTTGGTGCACGAAGAACTGCGCGACTTCAGAGGCCGTGCCGCGGGGTAACGCTTTTGTTTCAGCATAACGCGTAAGATAATCTGTCGCAACTATAATCCATTTGTTCCCAGAGGACAACAAAGGGAAGGGCCCGAGAAGGTCCATTCCCACGAGGTCAAACGGTGTCCGTGATGGTGCGATCGGCTGGAGCAGGCCCGCGGGTCTCACAGGCAGCGTCTTGCGGCGCTGGCACTCACGGCAGCCTTTCACATATCGATGTACTCTAGTTGATAGCCGCGGCCAGTAATACTGTTGGCGTACTCGGGCGAGAGTTCGCGAATAGCCCAAATGTCCTGACGTGGGCTCGTCGTGGCACGCAAGGAGGATTTCATCACGCATGTCGGTAGGAACAACGAGTAGGAAGGCTTTGTCGCTACCACGGGCATTTTTCTTGTAAAGAATGCCTGTTCTTAGACAAAAAGAGGGCAGTTCGCGAGCAATGTGTTGAGGGACCTGAGAGTTGCGGCCTTCTGAGGAATCAATTACTGGGCGTAATTCACCGTCTTCCCGCTGCTTTGACATAAATTCGGAGTTACTAACTGCTCCGAGAAAGGCATCTTCATCTTCGGAGCCCCTGACAGCGTTCCTCACAGGTGCTCGAGAAAGCGCATCGGCGTCTCCGTGTTTGCGCCCTGACCTGTACACAATCGTAATATCAAACTCCTGCAAACGCAAACTCCACCGTGCGAAGCGGCCGGATGGATCTCTGAGATTTTCCAGCCAGCAGAGCGAGTGGTGGTCAGTCACCACTTTGAAGGGACGACCGTAGAGGTAAGGCCGAAATTTGGTCGTCGCCCACACGACTGCGAGGCATTCTTTTTCTGACGTAGAATAGTTGGTCTCAGCTCGAGAAAGAGTACGACTGGCGTAAGCTATCACATGCTCAACGCCGCCGTGTCGTTGTACAAGGACAGCGCCAAGTCCGACGTTGCTGGCATCTGTATGAATTTCTGTAGCAGCGTCCTCGTCAAAATGGGCAAGAACAGGGGCTGTTTGCATTCTCTGTCGTAACTCTGCGAACGCTGTATCTTGTTCTGCGCCCCAAGTAAAGGGTACGTCATCTCGGGTGAGTCACGTAAGAGGTTCAGCTATCTTAGAGAAGTTGGCGATAAATCGGCGATAATACGCGCACAAGCCAAAGAAACGGGGTACTTCTCTTTTATCTGATGAGACAGGGAAGGCGGCGACAGCAGCAGTTTTGTCTAGATCAGGTCGCACTCCATCCGCACTAATGACATGTCCCAGAAATTTAGGCTCTTCATAGCCGAAATGGCATTTTTGGGGTTTCAGCGTGAGTTCAGCTGTGCGAATGGCTTCCAGAACCTTTCTCAGACGCTTCAGATGTTCTTCAAAGCTCTTGAAAATGATGACCACATCATCGAGGTAGACAAGGCAGCTCTGCCACTTCAAGCCAGCAAGAACTGTGTCCATCATCCTCTGAAAAGTGGCTGGTGCAGAACAGAGGTCGAAGGGAAGAGCTCGGAATTCGTAAAGTCCGTTTGGAGTCACAAACGCGGTTTTTTCTCGGTCTCGTTCATACACTTCAATTTGCCAATAGCCACTCTTTAGATCGATGGACGAAAAATACTTCGCACGCCGTAACCTGTCGAGGGAGTCGTCGACCCGTGGAAGCGGGTAGACGTCCTTTTTTGTGACGCTATTAAGCTTCCTGTAGTCAATACAGAATCGCAGCGTTCCGTCTTTTTTCTTTACTAGAACGACTGGCGAGGACCAAGCGCGGCTGGATGGTTGAATAATCCCGTCATCGAGCATCTCTTTTACTTGTGTATGAATATCCTCACGTTCTTTGGCAGAAACGCGATAAGGCTGCTGCCGTATGGGGCGGACGTCATCGTCGGTAATAATTTGATGCTTCGTGAGGTGTGTTTGACGGACTTTAGAAGAAGAGGCGAAGCAAGATCTAAACTCCCTTAAAAGGTTGTGAAGTGCAGCCTTTCTCTCGTCTGACAGCGTCGAATTAATGTCGATGTGGTCTAGAAATTCCTCATCCTCATGCGTTTCCTCGGACGCGAAGCACTCCGTGACGTCGGCAACAGGTTCTCCATAAGCTAGGGTGGTTCCGCGCAAAAGATGCCGGTGCTCGTAATTGAAGTTCGTAGCTAGTATCGTTGACTGTCCGTCACGGACGCGCACAACACTTCGGGCGGCGCATACACCTTGGAGCAGCAGAAGTGATAAGTTGCTTTCAGCCACCACGTCGCCGTCTTGGAAGTCTTCACAAGTGACTTCGATGGGAACAGTTGCTCGAGGTGGCAGCGTCACACTGTCGTCAGCAACACGCAGCGCAAGTCTACGGCAGTTATCAGCGTCTCGATCTGTTGCGCCTTGAGTCGAGAAGGTCACGATGCGCTCACGGAGATTTATGATGGCACCTTATTCCCGAAGGAAGTCCATGCCGATAATCAGCTGACGCGAACAGTCGCGAAGAACGAGGCAGCTGAGCACAAACGTTAACGCACGAATTTTCACTCTTGCGGTACAGCGACCCAGCGGTGTTACAACGTGTCCTCCAGCTGTTCGAATTCGCGTTCCATTCCACGGCATGATCGCTTTCCTGAGATCTTTCGCTAGCCTCCCGCTGATGATCGAATAGTCTGCACCAGTGTCTACCAATGCACTGACCTGAAGACCGTCAACCAGCACAGGTATGTCGAGTGACACGCGGTCACTAGGTTCAGATGCGGATGTCGGCGTTTTTTCGGCACTGCGATCATTCTCTGACGAAATGCCTTCGGCGTTGCGTGCAAGCGTCGATGGGAGGTCTTCCGCACTTTGAGTCCCAGCGATCTTGCCCCCGAAGGCCGCTGCCTTCAGTTTTCCCGACGAGGGCTCGCGTAGCGTTGCCGTGCCATCACCCCGAAACGTGGCCCAGTGGCTGCGGGTCTCCTCGGAGATGGTGACCGCGATCGCCGTCGTGTAAAGGGTGCACGCTGTTGCGCGAGATACTCTTCGATATCCTTTGGCCTTTGACCAATTCGGGGACGAGGGGAATTGACGGAAAATCCACGCAGTCCAAGTTGCCGGTATGGGCATTCGCGGTAAACGTGACCACCCTCACCGCAATGATAGCAGAGGGGTCGTCTGTCTGGCGTACACCAGAGATCAGACTTGCGCGTCGGTGCACGGCGACTATCGATGTCAAAATCAGCGTGCGCTGACTGAATCGCGACTGACGGCATCATTGTCTGGATCGGGACGTATGGCATTGTCTGGATCGGGACGTGCGGCACTGTCTGGATCGGGACGTGCGGCACTGGCTGGATCGGGACTCCTTGACCCGAAAGAGGAGTGGCAGATCGCAAGGCTTCCGCGTACGTACGACGGAGACTGTCAGTAGACACAGGAGCCGTTTCCGGATCAACTGACGTGGGCGGAAAACGATGGGCGTGCAGCACCTGCTGGACCTCGTCGCGGATGACACTGGTGATAGAACCAACATCGATTTGCTTTGTCCCGTACATCTTCTCCATTTCTTCCCGGACGACAGATCGAATGATCTCGCGAATACATTCGGGGCTCTTGCTCCCAGGGGTGGCGAAAATTTCGGGAGTTGAGGCAGCATTCACTTGACGGTCAAACTGGGCAGACCGTTGGTGCAGCACTCGCTCCATTGTTGCCGCTTCAGTAAGGAACTCAGCAACACTTTTTGAGAGACTACGCACCAAACCAGCAAAAAGTTGTTCCTTCACACCACGCATGAGGTGGCGCAACTTTTTTTCTTCTGCCATAGCAGGATCCGCTCGCTTGAAAAGCCGTGTCATGTCCTCGACGTACATCGAGACGGTCTCGTTGGGCATCTGGATGCGTGATTGTAGTGCACGCTCCGCCCGTTCGCGGCGGTCAGGACTCCTGTAGGTCTCCAGGAGGCGACACTGGAACTCGCGCCAAGATGCCAGAACATCATCCCTGTTCAAAAACCACGTCTTGGCACCGTCTTTTAGGCAAGTGTACACGTTTCGGAGCTTCGCGGCATCATCCCAGTAATTGATCGCTGCGACACGTTCGAACTCACTCAGCCAGTCGTCAACATCTTCATGCTGCTCTCCGTGAAAGGGGCTAGGCATGAGCGGGTTTTGGACGGTGCAGTAGATCGGCGTGGAAGGTGTCGGAGCTTGCATGGGATCTTGTGTCGAAGTCATAGTCGCTGCGTCAGTGGTTGGTGTCTCAGGCGGTAGGCCTCGTTGGCGGCGGCTTACTCTATGAACAGGAGTGTCCACGGGTGCAGGGCTTGTGTTCCGGCTGCTGGACGGGGTCTTGGGCATCGGGTGGATTGTGAGACGTTGTACCCAGCAACTCCACCAGTCTTGTCACGTTACTCTCGACAAACTTGATAGAAATGGGCTCGTTTAGTCGACTACTCAAGCAGTGGCTCAGAAGATCATCTTTGTCTTCTTTCACTCTTCGATCTCACCCAAGCAAACCATGTGGCAATATAAAGACATTGTCTTTGCTAGAACCGTTACATTTCTCGGTCACTTATCTTTTAAACCTCCAATGGCATGAATCAAAACTCTCGAGGGCACTAATTGCTTCACTTTACATATTCCCGCGCTCGTTGAATTTTATTAGGAATTTAGGGTTTCATACACCCATGCTTCTAGTCTTGGGTGAAGTATTTTAAATATTGCACGTCACCACATACGCCGTTGATAAATGAGAAATTCGTGCACCTTACATTGTTTCGCCTATCGGAATAACACTTTTCGCACTCAGTTTTCCATCATTTTGTATCTTATTGCCCCATTACACGTATAACTACTACCTTGTGCGAACCAAGACCGAACGAGCAATAAATATCCGAATTATTTTGGCGCCTTCTAATAAGAATACGCACAGATGCAGATTACTAACAATTATTTCGAAACTTACTCTGCCGCTAGCGATGACGCTTAAATATTAAAAAACACACAATTATGACTGCCGATATGCTTTAGTGCTCAACAGATAACACGACGGCCGACGACTGATAAAGCCGCTATGCAGGGCGGGTGTCACGTTAATTTCAAAATTTATTTTCGAAACGCAAGTTCACGCAAATAAAGGGTTCTGCTTTTGCAAGTCTTTCTGCGCCCTTCTTCACCATTGCAACCATGAGACAATACTAACCCTTTCCTCTAGCAGCCTTGATAAGGCTGCCGGTTTTGCCTTATTTACTAAGAAGGACATGGCCTGAATCGATATATAACGCAAAAGAGAAATGAATGGGTGGCATATAAGAAATATGATCATGCAAGATACTGTTACACCCCAATAGAACTGTTGTATCACAATTTCCATTTATTTAGGCGCACTCATTCACTTGATATGCTACATTACGAACGTGTTTTTGTAGTTATAGTCGTTGCCTGCAAAGAGTAGGAGAAGGTGGTGGTAAATGCCTCCTTAATTATATCCTTTTAGAAAAACATTTGGCAGATCTCACGTATCTGGGAATCGCGTTATGCGAAGCATGCGGAGGGAAGGTAAGCATGTTGTAACTTCTTTATTTAGTGACGCGCCCATGAAATGATGGTAAATATATGTACAAATGTTGCACGCATAAACATATGTTGAGTTGCAGATGTTTATTTAACCAGCTGTTTGCACTTTCGCAACAACGCCAACTGGAACATGCGTATTGACAAGACCAGAAACTGACATGAAGTGCTGATGCTCGCTAGAATGCTGGCCCTGGACACAGCTACATATGTCAGCTGTAGCGTCTGCGCCCACAAGAGAACGCCGGTGAGATAAGCCTTAGTGGAGTACCACTACGCGTCACAAACAAACAAGCCGTGATCGCATGCTGCATTTTATAATCCCGTTATTGCCTCATATTTGATCTTTTGGATGTCTGTGTGGCGCCCTTTCACGGACACTTCTGAAACAAATCGTGAAGAATTGCGGCGAGTGAACTTCTGCCGTTGTCACCAGTCGCTTTTATCCGGAATTGCTCTTGCTTCACGCCCACAACTATGACAGCAGTAAACAAATGGTGAAATCAGCCATCAATTTTTTTTCATCTCACTCCGGAACAAAAGCAGCAGGTATGTTTTGGCAATATAAGCGAGATATGCTGCTTCCTTAGCCACTCCTGCTAAGCTTAATGCGCCGAGGCAGTGTTCGGACTGCGTCGTCAAACCAAGAACGCTTCATCTCCAATTATCAGACGTGCAACCTCGCACAGCACTCTGGACACGATGTATCCTCCTTCGGTGGATACAAATAAAAATGGCAGCATATCCATGGGTTGAATGATGGAGAGTGGGGCGAAGCATTCATCCGCCCATTCGTTCTTTTTTCCGCCCGTCCATGCGCCCATCGGTATGACCGTCCGTGCGTCGATCCACCCGTCTATGCGTGCGTCTGTTCGTGCGTCCGTCCATGCGTTCGTCCAGGTATCCGCCGCTGCGTGCGTCCATGCGTCCATCTGTTCGTGCAGCAATCCGTCCGTCCGTCCATGCATCTGTCTGAGTGTCCGTTCGTCCATCTAGTGAACACTCTAAGTACCACCATCTCGCATCTTTTCATCATATTTCCGCATATATATTCACCACCATCCAGCGGACATTTCAAGGATCAAGCGAGTGTTGGCACACGCGCACTTTCTTACGGCTTGCGCTTCATGTCCACTTCCCACCTTTAACCACCTCGAGTTCCTGGTATATACTAGTTCACTGTATTCATGACACTGCGGCCCAACGCTCGCTGAACCTTTCTAAAACCAAGGACGTTACGCCCAGCGAGTATGACGTAGCAGCCCTTTCTTGTCAGATAGGGCTCAATGTACAGTATGGTCCCCTATTGGAGGGAACACGGCAACGCGTGGCATGCGGCCCGCGTGGCGCAATGTGGCGGCAAGATTTGTAAACACAGCGCATGCGCATTGACGCGAAAGGTTGAAGCTCGCTGCGTTTCGTCTGCTACATTACAGTCAGCCGCTTGCAGTGCGCTGGATAGCGCGTTCGCTTTCCCGTCATACGATTCATGTCGCCGCCATTCTCCGTGCTCCTTCCAGGGTAATCAGCACGCAGAAAAAAAGAACCGTTCGTTTGTTGTTGTGCTTTCTCGGCAGCTTTGTTGCGATTCCATTCATTGCCACAGCGTCCGATTTCCGAAAACAGGTAAAATGCGAAAAAAAAGCCATGTGCCTATAGTACTTGAAAACAGGTTAAAGAAACACGTGTTTGAAAATACTTCAATGTATTCCACTACGACGGGACACAAAATTATGTAGTCATTCTGGATTGCAATACCCAGCAAATGTTATAACTCGTGTTTTCCTCGTTGAAGCGAAAATGTTAGAAGCTTCTTATTTGGAATATGCGATAGCGTTCACTTTTCCGAAAATTATTACGTTTCACCAATTCGCGCGCTGAAAACCTGTGTACGTAGAACACTACGGAGTAAACAAGGAAAAATTTATTCCTAAAACTTTTGTGACAGACAGGTCGAGTGACGTAAGATATGTAGCCTCAAAACTTTGAATAGTGCAATGATAATGAAACACATCTGTGCCCTGCAAAACACAAAATTAAATGCATATATGTGTGAGCAAAATAGGACTACGCAGGACAGAACAAGGCAATCCAAAAAATTACGTTCGTAATGCTGATGATTACGTTGGTAATGAGATAGAAGCCTTTTAGTGATGGCAGTGACAGCATGTTGGCTCTATTCTTTGTTGTACAGCTCGACTATTCGAAGCCTTTCATCCTCAGGTACTCTAGCCATGCCGCTTTTAAGAACTAGTTCTACCGAAAATGCGATTAGGGAGTAGATACGCCGCAAGCTGTGGAATTCTGTGAAAGTAATAACGAAGCCCATCACTCGCGTAGCCTGGTGTTTTTGCTCACAAAAAATATGGCAGCATATCCACGGAGTGAATGCTGGCAAGGGGGGCGAAGCATCCGTCCGTCCATTTGTTCTTGCTTCCGTCCATCCATGTGTCCGTTTGTGTGACCGTTGATGCGTCCATCCGCCCGTCCGCGCGTGCATCTGTTCGTGCATCCACACGTCCATCTGTGCGTCCGCCCCTGCGTCCGTCCATGCATCTGTCTGAGTGTCCGTTCATCCATCTAGTGAACACTCTAAGTACCACCATCTCACAACTTTTCATCATATTTCCGCATATATAAATCCCCACCATCCAGCGGACATTCCAAGGATCAAACGAGAGGTGGCACACGCACACTTTCTTACGGCTTGCGCTTCGTGTCTATTTCCCACCATTACCGACCTCCAGTTGATGGTATAAGGAAGGAAAGTAGAGGGAAAAGAAAGGCAAGGAGGTTAACCAGCCTATAGGCAGCCGGTTGGCTACCCTGCGCATGGGAGAGGGATGGGGGAGATGAAAGAGAGCAGAGAGGGAAGATAGAAACAGCACATTCGGCAGCACATGCGCGCACACTCAGTCATAGTTCAGTCTTGTCTTTCGCGGTGTGTGACATTGCTGTTACAGTCGCTTCTTCAAGTCGGTGTCGCGTAGGAATTTCAACAGAGCTTTTGTCGCCTTCTGTTGCAGTGTCTTCTCTCGGGCACTTGACAGAATAGTGTCCGCAGACATTTGGCTGTTGTCGATGCGCGCAAAAGCAGACGCCAGTGACTGTCTCTGGATTTCATACAATGGACAGTCACACAGGATGTGGTGTAGCGTCTCTTCGCAATGACAGGCGTCGCAGAGAGCGTTGTCGACCATTCCTATGACAAAGGAGTAAGATTTTGTAAATGCCACTCCTAGCCATAAGCGATGAAGTATGGTGGCTTCTCTTCGGTCGAGTCCAGTGGGCATGCGGAGAGCCATCAAAGAGGACAGGTGGTGTTGACGATTCGTATCGATGCTTGGTGGGCACCATAGTGAAAACGTGATTTCACGCGCAAGTCGTCGAAGATTACTGGCAGCATCAGTCCTCGAAAATGGTATGGCTTCTTCTCGTGTTCCTTCAAGGGCTGCCCGCGCGGCAGTATCGGCATGTTCGTTCCTTGTGATGCCGCAATGACTTGGCAGCCATTGAAGCGTCACATGATGCCCTTTATCGAGTAAAGTGTGGAGAAGGCATCGAATTTCGAAAACAAGCTGTTCGTACGGGCCGCGACGCAGTGCTGAGAGCACAGATTGTAGGGCAGCCCTTGAGTCGCTGAAAATCCACCATTGTTGTTGTGGTTCCCGATTGACCACACAAAGTGCAGCGCGAAAAGCAGCTAGTTCCGCTGCTGTAGATGCCGTGGAGTGATCAGTCCTAAAGCTGATGGTGACACCTCTTGATGGGATAACTACTGCCCCTGACGAACACTGGTGGTTCGTGGAACCATCGGTGTATACATGTATGCTGTCTGAATATTTCTCGTGCAAAAGAAGAAGAGACAGTTGTTTCAGCACGGGCGACGAAAACTCAGATTTCCTCCGGATCCCTGGTACACTAAGATGCACTGTGGGTCGAATAAGACACCAAGGTGGTATGGATGGTTTAGATGCATGAGTGAAGCCCGAGGGAAGTTTATCGTTGTATTTCACGATAATTTTGGCGAACGATGCTTGGCGCCTCTCTGAAGGCAACAGTGCAAGGTGATGGCCGGGGGCACGTGCGAAGTGTCGGATGTGCGTTCTCAGGACTTCTACAACAATGCGAGTTTGTATCGGATAGTCACCATCAATTGCAGTTGTTGCTTCTGTTGACGTACATCTGGGCAGAACGAGGCACACTCTCAGCGCTTGGGCTTGTACTGCCTGTAAAAGACGAACATTGGTCTTGCAGGTATTGCTAAGCACGGGCAAGCTATATCTGAGGAAATCGAGAAACAGTGCCCTGTAGAGCTCCATCATTGCGTCTACTGACATCCCCCACGTCTTTCCTGCCAGGAACTTGAACAGTTGAGAAATGGCGGTCAGGCGCTTCTTCATATAGGTCACATGCGGACTCCAACAGAGGTCCCTATCAATAATGATGCCCAGAAACCGGTGAGTTTTGGCGTAAGAAATCGGTCGCCCGCAGATTGAGATGACATAAGGGGTCATTGCTTTGCGAGTGAAAGCCACCAGCGCGCATTTTTCTGGTGATATGCTGAGACCTTGTTTGGACAAGTAGTTGGCAATCATAGTTGCTGCTTTTTGAAGCCGGGAACGTATCTGAGGACGTGTGACTGCCGATGTCCAGACACAGATGTCGTCTGCGTATATTGAGATTTTAATGGTGCTTCGCAAGTATTCAGCAAGGCCAATTAGTGCAAGATTGAATAGCGTCGGGCTAAGAACTCCGCCTTGAGGAACACCCCTGGAAGTATAGCGTCGCGTAGTTGAGCCATCTTCTGTTAACACAAAGAATGATCTTGCAGCCAGGTAACTCGAAATCCACCGAAAGACTCGACCACCAAGGCCAACTACCGCAAGAGCACCCAAAATGGCTTCATGTAGTACATTATCATAAGCGCCTTTCACATCTAGAAACAAAGCTGCAGATAGTCGCTTACGGGATCTTTCGTGCTGAACGTACGAAACCAGATCAACGACATTGTCAATAGAAGACCGGTCGCGTCGGAAACCAGCCATTGAATTTGAATAAATCTTGTAGTATTCAAGATACCACTCCAGGCGGCCTAGTATCATCCATTCCATTATCTTCCCTACGCAGCTGGCCAGTGCTATTGGGCGGTATGAGGTTAGTTCGAGTGGGGATTTGCCCTGCTTCAAGATGGGTAACAAGCGGCTTACTTTCCAATCATCAGGAACCTTGCCATCCTGCCACGAGATGTTGTAGAGGCTCAACAGTTCTCTCCTTGCACCTTCCCCAAGGTTGCACAAAGCTCGGTACGGAATACCATCTGGGCCCGGAGAAGTTGAACGCCTGCAGAGAGCTAGTGCCGCCTCGAGCTCCTCCATTGTAAAAAGGAGGTCCATGTGGTAGTCATGGGAACGGGGGACGTCACCTCTCACTGAAGAATCTGGACGAGTGGCTTGGTTGGCGATCTGCGCACAGAAATCTTCTGCGACATTGATGTCTTGCCTCCTTTGAAATAGCGCGAGCGCTTTAAATGGAAAGCGCTGTTCCGTAGGGTGACGCAGACCTTGCACCGTTTTCCAAATGTGTGAGAGTGGCTTGCGGGAGTCTAGTGACTGGCAAAACGTTGTCCATCGTTCCGACGCTAATCTATCCATGCGACGTCGAATCTTCTTTTGCATCCTCCTGGCTGCCCTAAGATCGTGAATTGATTTTGTACGCCGATACCAACGCTCCGCCCGGCGTCGCAGTGCTCGGAGTCGCTCCAACTGTATATCAAAGTCGTTTCGTGTGGAAGATATCGTCACCGTGCGAGTGGCGTTTTGCATTGTGCTCTTAATTGTTTCCTCTAACCCAGATCGTAGGCCATCGCTGCAAGCATCTTCCATGTCAGATTTGAAGTTGGTCCATTGGACTGCTCGAATGGTCGTCCGTGGACCATAACTAGACAAGCCTTTGATGTTAAGGTAGATTGGAATGTGATCACTTCCTCGTGTCTCAACATCTGGAAACCACTTGGCGTATCTCGCGAGGGAGTTGGAGACAAAAGCAAGGTCGAGACAGCTGCCGTATGTCACCCCTCGAAGAAAAGTGGGGCTGCCGTCGTTCAGGAGGGTAAGGCCATAGTTGTAGGCGATGTTTGCTAACCTGCGTCCTCTTGCATTTGTCCACGTACTTCCCCATGCGTGATTGTGCGCGTTGAAATCACCTATGAGGACCCATGGTGCAGGACACACTCTCAAAATATCCGCTAATCTCCTGGAATCGAGATTACTTGACGGCGATATATAAACGCCTAAGAGAGTAAACATGAGTTGGTTCTTTTTCACAGTGATGCAGACATACTGATTGTCATCGTGAGGTGCGATTGGTTGCACAACATACGTCAGTTCACGACGAACAAAGACGATGATTTTGCTGCACGCACCTTTAGTTGAAGACATGACAGCTTCGTACCCCGATAGTCTTATTGGTTTCGACAAATTGGGTTCACAAATGACGATAATTGGAAACACGTTGGTAAACACAAACTGACGAAAATCTGAAAGGCGTGATTTTAGTCCTCTGGCGTTCCATTGGATGACGGATGCAGCCTTGAATTCTTTAAGAAATGTTGAGGTGTGCGTAGCCATCTTCCTAGTTGAGAGATTCGAGCACTGGGCTTAGGGCGTCCAATAGTCCAAGTGCGCTTCGAGCAGATGGTGTCTTCATGTCGACTAATATCACTCGGATGGCTTCTATAAGGGAACGCAGCATCGAGATCACTTGACAATCAGTTTTAGGCAAATCTTCCATGGTTGGAGACGGCTCTTGTGTGGCCACAACCTGCAGAGGTTCCTTGGCAGAAGAGCGCGTCGGGAGCGTGGGCCATTCCTCCAGAGAAGGAGGCTTCTCTGTTTCTTTCGTAGAAGTGGTGGGCCCTTTCGTGGCGCTACTGGATGGAACCGCTAAAGAGTGGGAAGGAGCGTCTCGGGAATGTGCCTTCTTTGGAGACTTTCGATGATGCTGACGTCGACGCCGACGCCGGACTACTTCGGCTGCCTCCCTGTGTGTTGAGTTGTCTCGGGCCATTTGTCTGAGAACCGCGCGCTCCTTTTGGATTCGAGGACAGTCTTTCGACGAGGCAGCATGAGGACCACTGCAGTTGGCGCACTTCAGAGTAGTCGCCCGACAGGCGTCTTCAGCATGAGATTCAGCGCAGCGGGGACACAGTCGTAAGTTGGGGCATACGCCCTTGACGTGTCCTAGCCTGAAGCACTGATGACATTGAAGTGGCTTTTGGATGAATGGTCGAACCGGATGTCGAAAATGTCCAAGTTTAACGTGGGACGGTATGCAATCTCCCTTGAAAAACACTTTTACGCAGCGCGTGTTTCCAAGGCGCCGCACTTGCGTAATGACAGTTCCATCGTTTGCAGGCTTGATGAGGGTAGACAAGACAGCATTAGGAATGGCAGTGTCGATGTCATAAATTACACCGGCAATTGATTTGTCATCCATCGGGATAAAGGGGCGCATTTTAATGCCACCTAGCTCAGTCATTTGCTGCAGCTGTCCTAGCGCACTCACATCGTGCACGTCTATGGCGAGAATGTTCTTCCTTGGGTTTGCTCGTACGTCCTTTATTTGATGTGGCACCGCACATTCGAGAGCAACCGAAAGGGCTTGCCTGTTCAGGAGCCGTAGGTTGCTCGATGGATCTTCGGGCATGAAGATGATGACGTGCGGCCAGCGCGCAGGCCTTGAATGCACAGTCGCTGTGCTTGCAGGAGCTGATGCTGCTGTACTCGCCGTCCTTCTCTTTGCCCTCTTAGCCCGGACAAGTATAAAGCTGCAATCGGATGTGTCGTCTTCCGACATAGAATAGAGATCGGTGTCATCAGTGTCACTGGGAGAGGCAGCTCGCTTCCTTGTGGTTGACGGGTGTGAGGACCTGTGACCAGGCGGGCCTCTGGCATGCGCCATGTCCATCACCGCAAGACGGAAAGGCGAGGCACCTCAAAAGACCGATGATTTCACTAAAATGAAACAGAGCGCTGAAACAAGCGTTCTTCTAAAGAAAGGAAGCAGTTCATGGTATAAACTAGTTCACTGTATTCATGGGACTGCGCCTCAACGCTCGCTAAACCTTTCTAAAACCAAGGAGAGTACGCCCAGCGAGTATAACATAGCCACCCTTTCTTGTCAGATAGTGCTCAATGTACATGCCAATGGCTGGTAATGGGGAATGAGAGACAGGAGAATTCGCCTTTAGTTAACGCGCACGCAGCGAACTTTTTATTGTTCAACAACGCACAGGAGAAATCTCCCACCGGCACCCCCTTGCAGGTCAAAGCGTAAAACATTCTACGTACTACGACGAGGGACGAGCGCATGCCGCTTTAAGGAGCTGAGCTTCGCCCCTAAATAGAAAAAAAACGAGCGTTGCAGCGAGAGATGCGAAGGAACGCGTTGATGGAGAATCAGACATACGAGAGCAGCGAACAGCGTCGGTGAGAAAGGGCCACAAAGTGTAGTTATCCGCCGGCATGATATTCTACCGAGCTTCAGCAGAGCAACAAATTCACGCTTCTTTGAGTTCCAGGTTTAGTTGCTTGCGCATTAGCTTTACTGCATTTTTCAGTAAACAAACTGGTTATAGTAACTACAATTCGTTGAGCAGACGCCGTCCATACGGTGAGCAGACGACAAGGTGCGAATAAGTACATCAGCCATAAGAAGGGCGAAGAGCACTTCTCATGGCTGATGAGCCTGTAGCCTCCACAGTACTGAAGAGAACTTCTTAATCAAAGTATAGTTGCTGGCAACTCACTAATAGAACCAGATTTATAGATAAATTCACTGGTTGTCCATCGATGGCTGTCCATCGGGCCCGCGACGCGCAGAGGGGCAAGGTTTCTCTCTCCCAACGTGGGAGTGGCCCACTGCGCGCTAAACGCATACACCGAAGGACCATAACAAAATTATTCATTCACTCTTCTATCCATTGGCTGTGCCACCCGCACCATCCACACGACTCTCACTAATGATGCCACTGCGAAAAAAAGTTGGCAGATCCTACGTACAATAGGAATCAATGGTATGCGAAGCACGCATGAGAAATGTTGATATCTCACTTTAAAATCAGCACAACGTTATGAGGTGGAGGTAATCGATGCCGTACGTGACTTCCACGTAACGATTATCATGTTTGCATGTCTCGTTTACCTTCTTCCTCTATTCAGGTCACGTGATAAAAATAAGTATATCTGGAGCTAGCGAAACAGCCGCCAGCACGCTATGAGCATGGCATATTGGCATGCTCTTACGTGACACGCGTGTTAAGATTATCATGGGTCCACCAGTCATATATTTTGTCATTCATTGACGTCACGTAACATCAAATGTGGTATATGTGGAGCTAGCGAAACGGCCGCGGGCGCATCATGAAGGACCCAATATACTCCGATGTAGCGTTGACGGGCGCGCACGCTGGATACACTGACGCTACGTTAGCAAAACGCAAGCACTCTACAGTCTGACGCCAGGTGCGACCAGTGTCCGTCGGCACGGCCCGACGGCAACCGGCACAAAATGTGACAAGCAGCATTTCGAGGCGTCTCCCTGTTTTCAAGACGGAGGGACGCCGGACGTGATGAAACGCGCTTGCGTCAAAGCAACGCAGCGTGGCATGCGCCTGCGAGTATATGAAAGAACCGGCACCTGGCGTGGCAACGCCGGAGGGACGAGACAGAATGAGCTCGAGCGAGCACGCGCACTGCGTCACGTCGAAATGTATTGGCGCCTTGACTGTGTATGTAGTCATGCACTCACATGGCACGCATCTCATGATTATCATGTTTGCACCAGTCACATACCTTCCTCATTCATTGGCGCCAGGTAACACCAAATTAGGGTTATGTGAAGCAAGCGATACCACCGCGAGCACATCATCAGTGCCGCATGTAGTCATGTTGTTACATGACACGCATATCGTGATTATCATGTTTGTATGTGTCATTTACCTACGTTGTCCGTTCGCGACGCATATTACCGAAATTGGTACATCTGAAGCTAGCTAACGGCAATGAGCGCATCATGAGTGTAGCATGTTTCATGTTCTTACATGACACGAATGTGAAGTTGTCATGTTTGGACCAGCATAATACCTCAGTCATTCATTCACGTCCCGTAATACCAAATTTAGTATAAGTGAAGCTAGCGCCACGGCCGCCAGCACATCACAAGCGTGGCATGTTGTCATGTTGTTACATGGCACGCATTTCATGATTATCATGTTTGTACCTGTCACATACCTTCGTCATCCATTCATGTACTGTAATACCGAATTTGGTATATGTGACGCTAGCGAAACGGCCGCGAGTGCATCATGAGTGTGACATGTAGTCATGTTGTTACATGACACGCATGTCATTATTTTCATGTCATGGTCTGTCGCTTATGTTCGCCATGCAATCATGTCACACCCTACCAGTTTTGCAAGATTTCATGTGACCGAAACCACCGCAAGAGCTGCAGGACCATGAAATGTAAATCATGACATTTGCGACATCCATGTCATAAGTTTCATGTTATGACTAGTTAAATATGTTCTTCACACAGTCATGTTATGCCATACCAAGTTTGGTATAGATACCATTATCGAAACGGGCAGGAGAGCTAAAGTTCGTAGGTGGCTAGATAGATAGATAGATAGATAGATAGATAGATAGATAGATAGATAGATAGATAGATAGATAGATAGATAGATAGATAGATAGATAGATAGATAGATAGATAGATAGATAGATAGATAGATAGATGCACTCAAAGTCACCGAAGTTCGCTAAGAAATGCTTCGCGTTTAATACAGGCGGCCTCTGCAACGGCGCCCCACTGATTGTTTCCCAGAGCCGCCGCAAAGGGGCTACGCATGCGCTGTAGGCGCATGCAAAAAGCGAATACACAACGCTGGATCCTGGCTATGAGGAACGAATCAAGGCCTCTCAAAAATTTTTCGAATCGGTTCATTACGAGCGGAGAAAACAGGGTTTCTGAAACGGCGCGAAACGAGGGTGAGAGGAGGCGAGCTCGCAACCCTTGCCGCTCCTCTGCGTAGCCTTCGTAAGCCAAATCTCTTCCCCACCCTCTCCGGCATCCGACCAAGAGGTTACGTGCGCATGACGTGCCCGATCAAGCCCAGCCCCCGTGCACGCGAGCGGCATTGCTTTGTTGACCAATGTAATATTGTGGTCTTCTGCCTGTTTCTGCGGCATTGTTTGAAAACGCTGGCTTAGACGCGGTAGAAAAGATGAGCACAATGAATGCGCGAACGCGTAGTAGCGTCCAACAGCAGTCGTCTGCTCAATGCGCTGACCGCGGGGACACGAACGTATGTGAAACGCTGGCACATTAGCCCCGCATCTCGTAGCATTTCACGGAAAAAAATGAAAGAAAAACGCGCACAATTTTTATTGAGTCTCAATATTTATTTCAAGTTTTACTCATCTCCTAAGCAAAAGATACATAAACTACGCATGTTGTGTTAAATAATTTTTGCCATGTCACGTGGTACACTATTGAAAATGTCAGAGCAGAGTCGTCTATGTAGAGGACCAATGTCACTGCATTGCCGTGTACGTAGGGCCTTTTCTACGCCCACGTCATGCCCTCATTCTTTATGCGTGCGCCGGCAGAGGGGAGGGGGAACAGCTTTCATCTTAAAATTTGACCCATTTCCGCGGCGCGTAGCGTTGCAAATTTTGGCGAACGTGATCATGAACGCCTCGTCTACGCGTTGCGCTTGTCAGCTCAAACTTGTCAAACCTGGTGAGTGGCCCTTTAAGGGCAGCACCAAAATTATTGTTGTCGACACTCTTCCTATGGCTCATCGTAGTCCCTACATAGTATTAGCTCAGATCCCTGACATCTGTGCATAATGCCGCCTACAGAACGCACAAAGTGCCTGAATAATTTTAAAATTGGAACAGGAAAAATAAAAGGCCGTAACGTCGTGAAAACATCAACATTAAACTACTGGTAAATCAAAGTGCATGACAATACAAAAGGTTAACAAAAGCACAATAAAATACTATTAACCATATCGTTATGCAAGGCCACGACTCATGACGCATTCCACACTGCTCCTGTCTCATCAATGTTGTCTTCTTATATGTGCGTAGCTCTCACTCAGAAAGGTGCTCCATTAATGTGAGCCTCACGGGACGGCTTCATGCTCTCCCACAGCAGAGTACCTCATACTCTAAATCGATAACCACTACTTCTACACACACCACAGTCGAAGCGGCCCAATCAAGTTGATTGATTTTGTGGGGTTTAACGTTCTAAAACCACCCTATGATTAAAAGAGACGCCGTAGTAGAGGGCTCCGGAATTTTCGACCACCTGGGGTTCTTTAACGTGCACCCAAATCTGAGCACACGGGCCTACAATATTTCCGCCTCCATTAGAAATGCAGCCGCCGCAGCCGGGATTCGAACCCGCGACCTGCGGGTCAGTAGCCGAGTTCCTTAGCCAATAGACCACCACGGTGGGGTGGCCCAATCAAGTGTGAGGCCCACGTCACGGCTTCATGCTTTTCTTCAGTATAGTAGCAAATACTCTAAATTGCTAAATACCTAATAGGGTTGAAGCTCTTAAAACATTGGGTCTGTCTATTAATGTCTTTTCGTGACCAGTTCGTAACCACTTAGTTGTATGACTCACTAACCAGGTGGCGCTATATTGTGAGTGACAGAGAGACAGACACACAGACAGACCTACCGACAGACGCGTGGACGGGCTGATGGACGCACGGATGGACCTCATTGCCAATGACTGCATCGTCCAGCACATGCTTTCCAAACACGCACGGAGATGTATCCCTATGCTACCTATCATGATCCGAGGGGCGTGCATAGACTTGATGTGTGCAAACTTCTTACTGCATGGGCCAGTACAAGAACCTCTGTCGCTTTATTTCACGGTCCATAAAACCGCAACAATGAATGAACTTCGCGATCCAGCCACCATTACAACGAAGAAATGATAAGAACAAACGAAGAACCCAAACAATAAATGAACATAACAGAAAAAAGTTGATTTATATAATACACGCACAGTCCTACGTCTTTCTAATGGTGCAATTGGCTGACTTCTCACAGGAAAGGTACGGTTGACTCTAAGATCTGCCCCCCTCGAGCTTCGGCCGGTTATCATCATTCATTCCGCGGATATGGCATGATTTTTCTTTAAGACACAACTGACAGCTCTGCCTCAGTAGAGAATGCATGCTAGCCTGTTTGTTGATGTCACATCCTCTTGCGTTTTCTCAGGGGCATCCAACATCACATCGGCTTTTTTAGCGACGATAGCCTTTGTTGGGATACATCGACGCAAATGTTTGGTTTGTCAATCTGTCAGTCGAATTGTCTGTTTTTCACCTGAAATGACTTGGCTCTTTGCTTCTGTTTGCCTTAAATTCTAGAATGCAACCACATTTGGAGCGCCCACCGTTATAGCTCTGGTTCCTGCGGTAATACTTGTGCGTGTAGTGCCACCATCACCATCATCATTTCTTGAACACTGAGCCACGCTTCTTGCACAGCTGATGCTAGCTCGAGCTGCGCGAGCATTAGAACGAGCTCACGCACCTGGCGTCTCGGATGCTGACAGCCTCCGCGGCTACGCTTCAGGAGTATAATAAAGTGGCGAGATTCAAACGGCCCCGTCGACCACCTTCGACACCGTCTCACGTCTCTCTATTCTCGCCGCTAAATGCGTTTTATCAAATAAAATCAAACGCTTTGCATGTCTGATGCAGAACATCAACACGTCAATGTACTGTAGCATGTTTCATTACACTATTAAAGTCATACATAAGTAATTCTAGGTGACGTAACGTTAGTTTTGGCAAGCTGACAATGCAACGCCAAGAGCAAAAAGGTGGGTGTTTCCTCCGCTTTGCTAAGACGATAGTGTGGCGGCCCCTACCCACTGCGCCCATCGAGGTGCTTTAACACGGTACCTTCAGAATCCCATACAGAAATTCTCTCGCGCAGAGCATGAAATAAATGTTTTATTTTCTTTCTTCAGACGGAATACTATCATCATTGAACGACATTTCCATTAAAATATGCAGACATGAGGCCAATTTTTCCTATACGTTTGTACGCGTAAAACCGCATTCTCGCAGTAACGGCAGAAACCAGTGAAGGGTGTTCTGCAACGCTCGTTGGTTCTCCCGACTGCGTTGAAATCACTGGCACATTTACCCGCTATCGACAAATCGCTCTTTTTCCAGCCAACCCATATTCACTTACTAAAGTAGGGCCACACCTTTTGCCATGCAGAGAAGCCCTTCTTACATTTAGCCGGGAAACTCGAGACACAAAGAGAGGCAGACAATGTCGTCTAAGCTCGTTTTGTGGCCTCAAAGTGTGCTACGTGCGCTAACGCTTTTTTGTATTCTTAAGCCTTAGGAAAATCATTGGGCTCGTATATTCGTAAAGCCACGTCAAGAAACCCCGCAGAAGAGTGCGAAAACAGCAAAACTGATAGCAAAGTACGCTTCTATACGGGTTATATAGGAAGCCCGATTCTACTCGCCAGATCCAAACGCGTGCCTCCATGAATGTCAACTTAGGCTCTATCAATGCCGAACAGCGGCTATAGCTACTTCGAGGATAACTACGGTTGATGTTGGACGTGATGATGCTTTTATGGCTGCAAAAAGAAAAAAAGAACCACCAGACTACACCTCGGTAAGCACATGTTTGTGTTTCAGATAACAAATAAACTTGTTTTAGTAAAAACTATTGCACAGGAAAACAGCTAATAAAAAGACTGCTTGAGGAGTGAGACTCGTGCCCTCAGAGTCAATAAAGACAAAACATTATCTTTGAAGGCACGGAAGCACACCTGCAAACGTGAAGCACGCATCAAATGCTCCAAAACAAATACTAAGTCGGGAGCTTGAGCATTTTGTTTTCTCGTTATGCTGGATGCTGGGGCCTGCAAACTCATTATTTATTATTATTATTATTATTATTATTATTATTATTATTATTATTATTATTATTATTATTATTATTATTATTATTATTATTATTATTATTATTATTATTATTATTATTTATTAAGTACGGACACTTTGCGGCAACTGTCAAACCCTCGACTTTCTGTGATTTTACGAGTGCTATGCTTTCGCAGCATCACGTCGTATTTATGCTGTAATATTGGGTTTCCGTCATTCACCAAAGATAACCTGCAGCGCTTTAAATGAAGCGAGCAATGCAAATTATTTTATCTGTGTCTCTTCAGAGTCGCAAAAGGACGACAGTCGTTGACCGCACTGATGAAGTGACAACTGGCATAGCGCAACTTCAACGTTATTGTTCTATCATAGAATACGTAGAGCGTATTTTACAGCAAAAGCTGTTATGAGATCACAACTCGAGTCTCGCGCAGCGCCGCAGTTGTCCGCCGCCGCCACTGCTGGTATCCGTTACCACATCACGCGAAGATAGAAAAAAAATTAGTACCATGGCGCAGTTGGGCTCGAATCCGGGTTCACTGGGTGCCAGCCCACTATTCTACCACTGAATTAAGCCAGTGCTTGGGACGTGCTGGCAAACTTGCTTTAGGCAGGCTTCATGTCGGGAAAGCAATCACGTTAATCCAGCTTATAAAGCGTATTAAAACAGCAAAAGCGTCGCACAATGCGGATAGCGTAATGAGCGGGCCGTTCCGTCCTCTAACCCCTACAAAAGCTTGTTCTTGTTCCCCTATTAACCATGAAGAATATCAATTTCAGCCATAATTAGTTATCGTCATCAGTCATCGCATAACCAATTGGCACAAAATTCCTCGCAATAGTTTCACGCTGCTCAAAATAATGACGAAAATTAGCAAAGCGAATTCAAGCCTATTACCCTAAAATGTTTATTATTATATCGTAGTGGGCATCAAGCAAATGTGCTTGCAGCAGTTACCCAATGAGTGTTTAGAAAAGGCTCTGAAAGCCCGCTCTTCTAGCTTTCGCTGTGACTGTGCTGAACCATCCGCGCAGGCCGGGCGTTTTCTTACCTTCTGAAAGAGTTTTATGTTTTAATCCTACTAGCACTAAGATAGATATACAGTAGAGGTAAAGTGATCGGGCTGTATAATAATCATAGTTTAGTGTTGGAATACTATCATTTCATATCGTTTTCGTTGTCTTCATTTCCATCACCGTTGTTGAGATCCACCTAACTGCACCTGCGGCATAATACCTTACAATGAAACGGTTCTACTGCGGTGTCTGTGGCGGGCTTGTGGACAGACTTACCAGCATGATGACCATGGTTTCGAATTATGTACTAACATTCTTAGCACAACACTTGTTTGCTATCTGTACTCGTTGCGTAAGAAATCAAAACGAACAAAAAATGCTTTTGTGGACCGCTCTTTAACTCTGCCGAGATTAAGCGAGTTGCATTCTTGAAGACGGCCATAGTTATTGAACACTAATTACATCATGCTTTTATTTTTATTTTTCTTCGTTTTCATTACCTCGATGGACTTCGCGATGCCAGTGATTGAGCTTTCTCTCTCTGTCACTCCCTTCTCTAACATAACTACGCTACTCGGTCGAGCGTGTAATGCAGCGGCGTTTATTACACGCCCCAATTTCCACCTCCATCAAAATGTACACAGTGCGCTGCTCCCAGATCGTTAAATCCGGAGCACGTGTACACGTTCAATTGCTGAAAAGCGGGAACTGAATTAACGGATCATAATAGGCAATTACGATCGCCGAAACAATTATACGTGCTCGGCACGCATGGCATCATAACTGTCGTGGCCCGATCGGGCAAACGACAACGGATGCGTAAAGAGACAAAGCCGTCGGCCAATAAAGGTGGAGGACACCTGCCACCTTTCACGCGCTCAAGCGAGCCCCTTCTCGATCAGTCTGCGGCAGCATAAGTGACATTATCACTCCTCTCGTATGACCCCTAAAATGTCCCTCCTCATTATAAATAAATGAGAACATTTCTTAGCGAACTTCGGCGACTTTGAGCGAATATCTATCTATCTATCTATCTATCTATCTATCTATCTATCTATCTATCTATCTATCTATCTATCTATCTATCTATCTATCTATCTATCTATCTATCTATCTATCTATCTATCTATCTATCTAGCCTTCTACGTTTGGGTGCTCTCATGGTCAACTCCTTAATTTGGCGTGAACCAAAATTAGCATGGGAGGGTAAGAAGGTTCGCTGAATATCATGCACTGCTCAAGACATGAATAATGTCACAATCTCGTCACATACGTCGTCAAACACTTCCTGCCAGACAGTGGAACATAGCCATGGGCGGGTATGTGCCACTATAATGCGGGTATGTGCCACGGGTAATTGACACTTGGTATCTAGCAAGGAACGAGGAGAACACGCATGGGCAATTTTAACGCGCGAACATTAGGAAATACCCGACATTGGTAGGGTCAACCCGACGAATGCAAAGAATAAATTTCAGGGTCCCAGCTGGAATCCAACCCAAGCATTCTGCGTGGCGATGAAGCATTTTACCAAGGAACTATGCCAGGTCTCGGAACTACTTTTCGAACAGACGGTAATCTTCGTGAAACGTCAATAGTGGTTGCAGTGCTGCCTACCAATTTTTGTGAGCATAACATATGTACTACTTTGTTACAGCCGTCACGACGGGATAACGTCAGTTGTGGTTAGTTGCCATGCGCTGAAGTTGATTTTTCCAGTTGGTATTGTTGCTCAAGTGCGAAGAATTGGTTATAAAAACATCTGCCACTTTTCAACATATTTCTGTGCGTGCAACCTTTGTACATATACATAGCCTCATTTCAAGCTGTTTCACTCATTAAAGAAGTACAACAGTGTCCTTCCCTCCACATGCTTCACACAAGGTTGATTCCCAGGTACGCGGGATCTGCTGAATATTTTTATATCTTGGTGGCGACGAGATGAAGCTGCCAGACACAACGCTCGCCAACCAATCGCCTAATTGTTTTATATTGTATTATTTTGAAGCAAGTAAACCAATTTCTGGTCAGCTGCCACAACATTCTATAAAACCCTTTTATGGTGGGATGTGAAAGAAAGAAAAAGCAGAAGAGGGCACAAAGAAAGGAGTCGCTGCACAAATAGTCGCAGAGGCTGCCGAGGAACCACAAGATCAGAAGAAAGAGCAGTGACCTGTCATTTTGCAAACTGATTTCTACCAAAGTAGAAAAGATAGTGACTATACTTTTGTAGCTAAAGAGCAAACAGAAACAAGCAACACATGCTAGCTGCGTTTCGATACACTGTACGTACTGAGATCATCGTACTGCAGTGCAGTGAAATATGAAGACGGGAAGCGGAAACAACAGACATTCGTAAAACCAATACAGTAAGAGACTTGATAATAGCATACATTGCTTGCAAAAGTGATTTTCTTTGAGCTCGACTTTTGTTGTGCACATATATTCTTTTGCGCTATATGCTAACCTTTTCTCTTTTTTTTCTTTTCTTCTGCCTGAATGTTGCTGCCATCGATGAATAGAAAGAAGACCGTGTTCCGCGTAATTAGTTGCCGCTCTGATTAGGAGCAGCGTAATCGATTAGTCTTTAAGCTTTTTAGTCGCTCCACGCTCTAGAAAGCAACCCCGCTCGTTTACTCATTTTTCGGCTTTGCTCTTGCGTTCGTTTCTGTTTTATTTTTTACCCTATCTTGGTTTTACTTTCTTACTTGTGCATATTCTTGGTGGAGGCTCTATATCAATGAATTTAGAAGTGGCCACCAATTCCTTCCTTTCCCATGGTAATTTTATCGTCCCTGCCCTTAGAAAATAGACATAAAAGAGTTCCTACTCAGCTCTAGAAGGCAAGAAATAACCTTGCCTCTTTGACAAATGCGTGTGATTAGTACCAAAATCATTTTGTTTGTATTGATAACCAATTAATAGTTCTCTTCCGTAAAGTCATTGCGAACTTAAGACTATCGAGCGGACTCAACAGCCTTCGCTCGAGAGCCACTTATTCGAAGTGTTTCTCATCATTCATGTACGGTGGCCTTAGAAGACATCATAACATAACCGTCTTTGGAGCTATCAAGAAGGAAAGCAGTGTGATGTGGCGTTGGCTAGAACAGTAGAATTTCTATATCTGTGAAAGTGACTATGGTGACAGAAAATGTCCTGGACGTGTCAGCTGCTGAAGTATAAAGTTAATTCAAACTACACAAGATATTATCAAAACATTATACTGTCCTGTGTAGCATTTCAATGCACCTGAATAAACGAAAGTAAACGACACATCCAAACATGATAATCATGACACGGAAGCCATGTACGGCATCATTTACCTCCTCCTCGTAACGTTGTGGTGATTTTAAAGTAACATATCAAGATTTCTATTTCATTCTTCGCATATCATCGATTACCCCTGTACGTTGGATCTGCCAATTTTTTAAATTGGGTTCTGTTTATTGTGGCTCCTAAATAAAACACGTGGCACCATAGCTACCCACTGCTTTGTTAGGTGCGATTCATTGTATGTAGCCTGTTTAAAAAAAGACGATGCTTTGTAAATTTGCTCGATTTGCGATATTTCAGTCGCTTATGTAAACTTCGATTATATTTGAACGCGATTTTGTATGTTCTTTCTCTATACCACAATCATATAAATGGGGCTATAATGGCAAGTTTGAAAGCAGCGTGTTAGAAGGAGTATGTACAAAGCGTGCTTTACATGTAGTACCTCGTTGCAAGATGCATTGTCACTCGGTTTTCTTTACCTAGTCCTTTTTAGTTGATATTTTTTGCTACAGTCGTTTGTCTCTGATGTTCATTTTCTTCAATTTGGTGAACACTGGCCTTTGGTGGCCTTATTGTTTAAAGTAACATAGCTGAATAAACCACAGCGGTCACCTGCAGTTTTATCTCTGTTCCTCTCTGATTTCTTTTGTCTTTTTCTGTTATCTCGTGAAGTATATGTGGTTGACGGTATGATGGCTTACCGAACATAGCGTTTTACAAATGCTTTGAGGGCACCAACCGGCTTGGCTTAACAAAAAGACCAAGGAAAGCGTGGAAGGAAAGGAAAAGTTTGCACCAGCCACATAAAGCATGAGAAAGAGCGTAAGTGGTTTAACTTTGGGTGCTTGTACTAAGACTTCCCTTGGTGTTGACAAAATAGCCAAACCAGTTTACAAAGATCACTCAAGAATGTCCTATCCCTAGCGCCAGAACCAACGTGCGAAGCTGGCAGTGGCACTCCTGGTAAAAACATGGGCCTTTCGTCGCTCGTATTGGGCTTGCACCATGCACGTCGGGAAACATAGCGCGGTGGCCGTGCCGACTATCTACGTCGGTGGGCGCAGCCTGTAAGCAATAACGGGTGATAAGTAATGGTAAGGAGACTTTTCTAGATGCTAAGCTCTTTGACTAGCATGTGCAACGCTACCCGTCCGTGTGTCCGTGCCAACGCGCCGCACCACGCTCCTCTCGCCGCAGTTGCTGGAACGATGCCAAGTAGGTCCAGTCGCCGCTACGCATTGACGTCACTCTCAGCCTCACCCACAGCAGCGGCGGGCTCCTGCACCAGCCCACAACACACGTCTCCCTCCCTTAACACTCTTTAGCGCCTGCAGTGCTCAACCGCAATTCGGCTCATTTATCTGCGATGAAACTTACACAAAACACAACCAGCCTTCCGTGTCATTGCATTTTAAACAAACGTTTACTGGAGTGAGCCATACACCAAGTTTAACTTCAAACAACTCTTTTAGGACCCGCGTAAACACCCGTTTAAGCCGGGCCAACGGCATGCGAACCGCATCTGCTAAGCAGCCTATCGGGGTTCCCTTCGGGGAGATGGTCCATGATTTTTGCGGATTCCCGACGTTTTACCTCGACTTTTACGACTTTTACTTATAAGAAAAGTTGCTGCTACGTTCTCCGGCGCTTTTTATTTATTTATTTATTTATTTATTTATTTATTTATTTACTTATTTATTTATTTATTTATTTATTTATTTATACATACTGCAGCCCCCAATTTGGGGCTCTGGCAGGAGTGAGCATTTACAGAATGAAAAAAAATAACAAACAGATCAACAGAGCAATAAAACAAAAGAACACTTAACGCAAATCAGCAAGGGCAAGTAAAAAATTTTCCAGCGGAAAGGAGCGAATATCCCCGGACAGTTGATTCCACATTTCGGCAGTGAAAGGAAAAAAAACTAAATTTGAATGTGTTAGTTCGACAATGGTAAGGCTAGATATTAAGGTGGTGATTACTTCTAGTTGTGGACGGCGAGGCAAATGAGATGTAGGTATTGTGGGACATGCGATAGACCGAGTTAATAAAACAGTAAAGCAGTTTCATAGAATTCTTTAGACGGCGCATGCGTAATATGGTTAGTTCAAGAGAAGACAGGGCAAGGGAAGGTGAAAAGTAGCGATCATAGCGGTTACGAATAAATCTGATAGCTTTTTTTTAATGGCCTCAATTCTATCGATTTCACCCTGCTTGTGTGGATTACATACGGGGCATGCGTAGTCAAGTATAGGACGAATCAGTGTTTTATACATTAGTAATTTAGGGCTTTTGGGGGATTGGGACAGTGTTCGTCTTAAATAACCAAATTTTTTAAAGATTTTGTGCAGATAAAGATAATATGCTGAGACCAAAATAAATTGCTAGAAAGAACAACACCAAGATATTTGTATTCTGTTACTTTTTTTAAGGTGGATCCGTTAAACGAGTGCGTGAAGCAGGAAGGGGACTTACTATTCGTGAAAGACATAAGCACAGATTTGTTAAAATTTATACTCATTTGCCAGGTTGCACGCCATTCACAAAATTTAGTAAATGAGTCATTTAGACGATAATGGGTTTCAGGAGAGTTTATGGGTTCATACAAAACACAATCATCCGCGTACAGACGAATTTTACAGGTGACGTTATTAGGCAAATCGTTTATGTACAGTAGAAACAGTAACGGGCCAAGTACAGAACCTTGTGGAACAATGAATTAACACTAACAATGTCGGAGTCAGTTGAGTTATAACAAACGTATTGCGAGCGCTCAGAAAGAAAATTAGAAATCCAGGTAACTAGATTTCGAAGAAATCTTGACGAGATCGAAGAAATCTTGACGTACTCTATAATTTACTTATTAATATGAGGTATTCACACGTGCCAATTTCGCACTTGAAACAAGCCTACTTATTTTCTGCCACTTGCTGCTTGTACAATCGTTCTTAAAGGGTACCCTTTCAAAAATGGACTTTGAGTTTCAATTGACGACAAACCGCAGCCTTTTTGGCTCAATAGATGGTCAATTAAACGGCGTCTTCAGATGAGTGCACTCAATAAAAATTTAATTGAGATGAGGTAGGAAAAAGTCCATTCTTTCTCACTCTTTACATTTTTAATTGACATGCGTTAAGAAATATTCAATTGAACCACAGGCACCGCAGTTTTAATTGACATGCGTTAATAAACGTTAAACCGCCGTCAATACACGTTTAATTGACCTAGTATTGATCACTCTCAATGAGGATAGCTGAATATGGATGTTGACACCTATAGCTACATCAATATCAGGGGCCCAACGCACAAAACGTGTGTGTGTGTGTGTGTTTCAGTTTTATTGCGGGTATATTTCTACAAGTGCATTCGTCATTATGGGCCCTGCATCATGCGCACAGTTGCGGCACTCCGGGAAGCAGCAATGTATTACATAAAACTGTACGCAAGGGAATGTTTTCAGGTACTAGCTGTCCAACGCACGTGTTTCTGAATAGTGGGCACGGATATTTATCTCAAACACACTAGCGTGTAGCAGTCAAGAGTGGTAGATGCATATTCTTCATTGACGCGAAAAAAATTGGCCTTCTGGTATTGGCAAAAATATTGTTCATTCGCTGTTCATAGCGATGCAGATTCTATGCATTATTTTATTATTATCATAATTATTTCTTCAATAAAAGTATGGTAAACAAGCGGAGAAGACGTATCGCGGTAGCAGTTCTCCGCAAAAAAATTGCAGATTCGCCACGTCTTTCAAAGGTCGGGCCCTTTTTCCGCTGCTGTTTACTCGTGTGGGGGAGGTTAGTGGGCTGTTAAATGCGCCCTCCATTGTTCAAAATCTCGCCTGTCTGACCGGTTCTTTTTTTCTTTCTTTTTTAGCAAGTCTGAAGCGGCAGTGGGTGCACGTGCAGAGAAGAACCACGAGGAGTTGGCAACAACTGAACGGGTGAAAAGGTGCCTGACCCCTATTGCTGTTGCGATCCAGAAAGCAGAATGAGAAAAGAATAATTTGTAGAGTGTTTATCATTGCGTTATAAAAACTTGAAACTTAGTTCTCAAGCAAGCTTCACAGCATTAGCTGCCAGTTACACCCATGTGAAGTGAAAGTTTGAGATGGCCGCTTTGCGCTTGTTGTCGATCCCTTCATACGCATCGCTTCTTTCTTCACAATCGCTCACCGGAGTCACACATGCGGCTCGTGCTTGTCACTTAATTTTTCTTGCCCTGATTTCGGGGCAAGTGAGCGCCATGATTTACGCAGACTATATGCTCAAAAGTGAAGGAGCTATTTTCCTGCATGTGATGAAGTTTTTGCGGTACATGGACATTTGTGCCGGCGGCACGGCTGATCATGAGACCCAACATCGCAACTTTCCAGGGGAAAAATAGACACCTCGCTTACATGCAAGATTCCAGCGCAGCTCGCTTTCTGCAAACTACAGAAATGGACACCGTCACCTTGATTCGTGATCAACATTCACAGTATTTGCTGGATTTGCAAACCACCTGCCTCACGTGATTATTTTGAAGGTAAGTTTGTCATTTTTCATTGGCTTCATACGTTCTGTTCATAAGTTACGAAAACTGAAAAAAGTATTCGGCGTAGGATGTTCTTACAGTATTCAACTGCGTAATTATTCGGGTTTACAATATTGAGCCCTCCTCTCCTAGATACTTTAGTTTTATAACAAGGCCTTCTCTCTTTTTTGCATTTCTTGCAGGCAGGCCTCACCTTAGTTATTCGGAAACAGGCGCTCCACCAACTAAATGAACCTAGTCGTCTTTATTGTCGTTTTGTAAACTTGAATAAACAAATATGCTAACAGATCTGTGTTTTGCTTCTTGAATTGAACAATTTATAGAACACCGTGCATCACTGTGTACGAACGTGTGTGGTATTATTCATGTTAATTGTGTACCCGTATCCTAAGTTGTGATTATCACCCAGTTTATACCTTGTTTGAGAGACTGAACGTGTTTTCACTTGAAATAACGCACGCGAAAAGAAATTGTCACTCGGGCGAGTTTTCAATAATCAACCCTATTTTATTGCTAGCAACGGCTTAAAGAATGAACTGACAGCGGTTAATTCAGTAGCGCTACTGAAACAAAATATTCAAGTGGCGAATTTTCCAGAAATGTTAGCGTGAATATTTGAAAATTGCATAACACGCTTGCTTACTGATGACTTTGACCGAACACAATAAGTGTTGACTATACACTCCCCAAAATTATTTTAATTGACACTCGGTACATATAGTCACTAGCTGGTCAATAATTCCTTTTGACTCGCTCAAAAGACGCTCAGTTCATCCGCAAAAATTGATATTCAATAAAAACACGGTGGCCAATATCCTTGTGAAACCCAATAAAAAAAGTCAATAGACGCTTAATTTAAACACTGCACGTCCTACGGAGAAAAGCCAATATACACTCCGCTAAATTCTTTCAATTGACATTCCGTCAATAGCAGGTCAATAATCCCTTTTGACTCGCTCAAAAGACGCTCAATTGATTCGCAAAAATGGTATTCAATAGAAATACGGTGGCCAATATCATTGTGTAACTCAATAGGAAAACTCAATAGACGCTTAATTTAAACACAGTGCATCCTATGGAGAAAAGTCAATTTAAACTAAACTAAATCTCTATAAGCATTTATGTAAGAATACAGCAGCCGTTTCTATCAGTCGGTTTTGCAGATATCAGAGAATCTCAATAGTATCTTTCCCAGAATTCGCACTCTCCAGAAAATGATAGCTTTCGAGCACCAGAAAAACTAAAACGAACTAGCATTGCATCAGTCACTTCAACTTGACCTATTTTAAACTGCGTTAAGCGCTTTGAAATTTCAGGAAAACCTGTTGTCTGTTTTTTCAAGACACGGGTCTGATTTAAAGTTATTCGGAACATAAAAAACCCGCCTTGTTCTGCCCACAACCTTCTGTACTTTTGAGCTGCCCAGATCAGCGGACTTCAGTAGTAGCTCATGTCCGCGCTCTCGCACGACTGCTCGGACATGGTGGCGTTACCTATAACCTGTCCGTATGCTACTCTCTCACCTTATGGACGGTGCTGGGCTAAGAACGCTTGCATACTGCGACAAACTGCCGAAATATATAGGGCTCTTTCTACAAATTTAAACTGCCGGGCAGGGCCCCGCCGCGGTGGTTGAGTGGCTAAAGTACTCGGCTGCTGACCCGCAGGTCGCGTGTTCAAATCCCAGCTGCGGCGGCTGCATTTCCGATGAAGGCGGAAATGCTGTAGGCCCGTGTGTTCAGAATCAGATGCACGTTGAAGAACCCCAGATAGTCTAAATTTCCGAAGCCCTCCACTACGGCGTCTCTCATAATCATATGGTGGTTTTTGGACGTTAAACCCCACATATCAATCAATCAATCAGACTGCCGGGCAGGGAAGCTATTCAGTTCGGTCAAGTACTTATTTCACGCTGGTTGGCTAACGTGGAAAACCATGAACTTCCTTAATGTTCGATAATCTACGTGCGGAGTTGTCGTTAGTATGATCCCAATCAAAGCGAATAATTTAGGAATTACTTTTACTGTATTTATTTCCTATCTATTTCGCATTTATGCTATACATATTATTTATACAAAATGAGTGCTCTATTGCATGGATCTTTACTAAGAGTGCCTAAACAGACGTCAGCGAATACGTGCTGACTAGCGCCCCGTCACTCGTACGTAACGTCTCCAGCGGCAGAGGGCATGAATTAGAACGCGGGTGTTGCAGAGGAAAATTTGGCCAGCTCATGAGTACAGAAAGGTCCTGGCTCGGCACCTCCATCTCCTAACCACAATCCGTACTGAGTGCCCGAGTTCCTAAAAACACCCAAGGGAGTATGTATACTGTTCCGCCAGCCTTGCTCTACATACCGCTAATCAATAGAACGAAAATATTACGGCCTTAGCAATAATTTGTGTTAATAATGGCAACACTGTATTGTTATGACACAACTATTTTTAGTCCAAAGACAGAGATATGAGGACAGAGATGGGGATAGTTGTGATTTTATTAATGTTACGCGACGGAATGATACCACTGCGACATTAGAAGAATAAATAAATCTTCAGCATTTCACTCTCTCAATCCACGCAGAAACAAGCACCACGGAATACCAACAGATCCTGAGTGGTCCCGACTACCAAGTTTTTGAGAATGGAACACTGAGCGTAGCACAAGTGCAGGTCTCGGACAGGGGTTCACACCTATGCCAAGACAGCAACGGTGTTGGCACTGGACACAGCACGGTGATTACGGCAAACGTCCGTGGTACGAACCTTCACTATACAAGCAGTAACAATTATTTATTCTTCCGAAAGAACACATCAAGTTTTTATTGCGCATTAACACATAATGTACTATTTAAAACATATGGATACGTCCCAACACCACGATATGATTATGAGAAAAGCCGTAGTGGAGGGCTCCGAAAATTTAGAACACCAGGGGCTTTTCAAAGTGCACTTCCATCTAAAAGCTGGTGCCTCGAGTATTTTCGCCTCCATCGAAAATTTGCCAGAACGCTTGGGATTCGCGCGGCACCATAAAACCTCTAGGGTCCATGGTGGCTATTACACATAATGTGTTAACAGTGGTACACTTTTTCTTTCTTTTGTTGCTCTAGTGCGTATAAAGACAGGAAAAAGAAAGTCCTTCTTGATAAAAGGCTTCTGCTTGGACTACACTGACTAACGACACAAATGTAAACTACAATTGCTGCCTCAATTACTGCGATAGCAATGTTTCATTCAGCACATTTTTTTGCCATTTTCACTAGAAACTCATTGCGAATAATTGACTACTTCAATTCAAATCTTTTAGTTTTCTGATATAACTCGCTTCCAACGTATGAAGGAAGCTCATTTTTATGAGAAATTTCGAACCAGCTAACGATGTTGAAGAAACCTGTAATCACAAAATAGAATACTACAAGGCACTGTTACGGATCCCTTAGCAGTGTATTGCTCTCGCAGTGTCCTTCATCATGCATCATCGCTTTAAATTTACGGTTACCTAGTGTTCGTAGCACCAAAGCAACATTGGGAAAGGGGCTCCTATCGCTAACGAACAAAGTGTGCACCACGCTATTACACATGTGCCGCGTCCTCCTTGCTTCGTGAAACGGATTCCCTGACCATGTGTCGCAGTGCCAGCGCACTTCAACGCGTTGTACCGCCACCAGACCGTGCAGCGGGGTCACAATGTTGACCTCCAGTGCCAGGCCTCTGGTTTTGCACCCATGAACATCTGCTGGAGCTGCAATGGACGCCGACTGGACACTGATGAATTGTGCGTTGACTTTCTTCGTCTCCTGCATGGATAAGCTCTTTGTTCTCTCCTCCCCCTCAGGTTTTTCTCGCGAGTGTTTCAATTGTTTTCTGATTCGGATTTCTTGTAATTTCTACGGTGACGCTTCGAGCCTTTTCGAGCAAAGTACTGAAAGCAAGCTCAATGTAGAAGGAGCGTCGACGGGAAACAGCGAGAGAAAGAGAGAGCGGCAGAAAAGAAACGTTAAATTTCATCTGCTACCAACGTTTGCGCTATTTTTTTTCGCGTGTCGTAGTCAGCCATAACTGTGTAGAGAAGTCGTCTGTTCACTGAGTCATGTAAATTATGAAAAAGACCAAAAGGACCGCTTCGCCATAGCGATCAAAGACAGGAGGAGGAGGAACCTTTTGTGAAACCTAAAATGATAGAAAATAAGTCGTTTACACCCATTAGAGCTACACATACATAGTCGAGATCGAAAGAGAGCAAAAATAATGAGAGGAAGATGGAGGCCTTGCGAGGTGCATGAGGCATAAATGTTGGTCTTCCGGGGGTACTGTTATCTTGTCTCCCGTGTGTTTGTTGACAAAATCCTCCAGGTGTTTTAAAGACGATAGCCTTTCGTGGGGACCTTCGACGCAAGAATTTCGGTCTGTCTGTCTGTCTGTCTGTCTGTCTGTCTGTCTGTCTGTCTGTCTGTCTGTCTGTCTGTCTGTCTGTCTGTCTGTCTGTCTGAACTTTTGCTGTTTGTCCACCCTAAACGATACCCCAAGGCCCGAACGGCCCCAAACGATACCCGAAGCGGCTGACCCCATCCCCAGCATCACCAATATTGCTCAAGATTTTGCGTTCATACTTGTGCGATTGTCAATTAAAAAGCAATTTTCGCGCATATCTGAGGCACCATAACAACACGTCAATATTCTGTATGTGTGTCTTTTTACTAGAAAAGGCATACATAAGTATATCTAATCAGCGTAGCGCTTATCACGCTGCTCTGACGATGCAACGCTTGCACGAAAAGGCAAGTGTTTCCAACGCTTTGCTAAGATGACACGGTGATGGCACATCTCATCGCCTTGCGTTTTACACGTTATCGCCTCCGAGACGGGCGCGCATGCCATGCGCTTCGTTTTCCAAGATAACTGCCAAATAGCACTCATGTCTAACGTGTGACGTGACTTGATGCGCTCGTTCGCTTTCGCTGCATGCTCGAGGCACTCTAATGCAGAGCTTCCAGAATACCATTCACCGGTTTTCGTGCGCAGAAAATCAAATAAACGTTTTGTTCACTCTCTCCAGACGCAAGACTGTGGTCTTTAGACGACATTTCAAGTGTAATAAGTTGATACGGGGCCAATTATATTTCCAAGGTGTTGACGATGGCGGTGTGATAATGAGGCTGTGAGTAAGGCTTGATTTGTATATGGAACCCCCCCCCCCCCCCCCACTGCGTCTCTGTTCCCTGTGTAGCAATAATGATAGCTTTGGTGAACTTGGCTAGGGAGCTCGTTTTGGGCTCAATTTGCTGAGCGAAGCGAAGACGCATTGCACAACAACAACCTCTAACGAGCCACCCATGTTTCTTTGCTACCGTAACAACCTCCTCACTGAGACCAAACAAATTTGTCCCCATGGCATTTTTCAAGTGGTACTTTTTGTTGAGGACGTTTTTTTGTTTGCTTATGGTTTCTGCACTTTTTTTCGTTCCTCTCGCCAAAGCTGCTCGCAGAAACGCCCATATGGGGAGAGTGAGCTTCTTAAGAAGAACAAAAAACCATATCGACGTGAAACGCTCACGAGTCCTTGCTCCACTGAACATGGCTTTGGCGACAGCTACGTCGCACATCAACGGTGAACATCGTTCTCAAATAGAGGGCACGGCTAACGGTAAGTACGCGCAGGAGTTCTGATCATTTGGGGACCTCCTTGGAAACGCTGCGTTTGTACGTGCGAGCTACTTACGAAGCCCGACTTATAACACCACCCGTGGGGTGCGGGACATCATACGGCGCCCAACCCAGTAGAAAACAAAAATATTAGACAGATTTAGTTACGCGTTCGGAACGGCCGTGCGGGCGCAGCCTCCCATTGCGAATGGCTGGCAGGCTGCGTCCGTGCGGCTGCTGGGGACGCGCAACTAAATCAGTCTTTTTTCGAGAGTAAATCAATTTGTATAGGTTTTTTGAAACGAGAACTGCGATTTAGGAGAATGCCTGGACAACAATTGGCAGATCCCACGTACAATGGGAATCGATGATATGCGAAGCATGAATGTGAAATCTTGATATGCTACTTTAAAATCAGCACAACGTTACGAGGTGGCGGTAAATGATGCCGTATATGACTTCCGTGTCACGATTATTATGTTTATATGTGTCGTTTACCTTCGTCATCTATTGGTGTCATCTATTCACGTGATACCGAATTTATTATGTGTGAAGCTAGCGAAACGGCCGTGAGCGCGCTTTAAGCGTGGTAAGTTGTCATGTTCTTACATGACATGCGTGTCAGGATTATCCTGTTTGCATCAGTCATATATTTCTTTTCCCATTGGCGTCACGTAACACGAAATTTGGTATATGTGGAGCTAGCAAAATGACCACGAGCAGATCATGAAAGGCCCAATATACTCCAACGTTGCGCGACGCGCGCACACTCTGGGCACTGTGACGCTACGTTAGCAAAACGTGAGCACTTTAAAGTCCGACGCCAGAGTATAAAGTTGGGCATGTTGGTAAGACATACTTAATCGACGTAGCGCCCTTCTGTTCCTTCCCCTGTCCTATGTTTTAAAACGCGCTACGTCGAATAATTAAGCGGACGCAGGGGGCGCCGACCAGTGCGGACGCGAGATCGGCTCCCGTTTCTGTTAATGTTTTCGTTAGGATTTTTGTGGTGCCTGTGCTCGAGCTGCGTTTCATTCGACGCAGTTTCTTCTGAGGATCACGTCGATACCAGACTTTTTTCGGTGAGTGGTCCTTTTGCCGAATTATTTGAACTTTTCTTGTGGAACACGCCGCGGCTCGGCTAACCCTACCGGGCTCAGCCTAGCGTCGACGGCGAGGGGCGGAAGAAAAGGGGCAACATGCCCGAAGTAGAGATGGTGGAAGGAGACGAAATCTCTCACGAAGAAGCCAATCGCCCGGGTTGGACGACAGCGCTGGGCAGGAACAAGAAAGCTCGTGTAGAAACGCCAGTTTCAGCGGGCAACGCATCACATGTGGGCTCGAAGGGAGGCCGCTGCACGGCAGCCCCGCAAGGTGCAATGAAGCGCCTCGCAGCTGCATCGAGGCTCCCCCAGCTGCCGAGGGACCACATACGAATTATCGTCAGGCCGAGGGACGGACTTGACGTCAGAAAAGTAAGTCAAATTAGGCTCGCACAGGCTATTGCCATGGCGGCTGCTCTTGCCCCGGCAGAGACTGAAGGGGACATCGTTTGCCCAAACATCGCCCAGAACATTCTCGTAGTTTCCACACCGGAGAAGAAGAACGCAAACGCCTACGCCGCGATCCAACAGATTCGGATAAGCGAAGGAATGTACCATGTGGCGGCATATGTCGCGGCCCCCGATAACACCTGTAAAGGAGTCATACGAGGAGTGGACACTGACATCAGCGAGGCCCAGCTCCAAACGATGATCGTCAACCGGCAAAATCCGAAGGCCCTAGAAGCCAAAAGGATCAAAAACACCACCACTGTGGTAGTGCTTTTCGACGGCATGAAGGTACCAAACTATGTCATATGCGGCGTCAGCATGCTGCGCTTCACGCTCTACAAGCGCCAAACTGTGTGCTACGCGTGTGGAGGACTTGGTCACAGGGCCGATGTTTGCCCCAACCCCAACAAGAGGGTGTGCAGGGGCTGTGGGCTTGTGTCTCCACCCGACGATCACCAGTGCTCGCCGAAATGTGCCCTTTGCGGAGGCCCACATTCGACGGCGGACAGAACGTGCAAAGAACGCTTTCAAGTTCCTTACGCCGTGCGACGGAGAAGACGACGGCGCCGAAAGCGCGTCAAAAAGTCTCAGCAACAGCTGGCCGAAGAGGACCGGTCAAGGGATTCCAGCGTGGCAAGTGCTCCCAGGCAGGGGCGTTCCGTCACGCCGGCTGGCCGCCGGCGCGACCGCTCCAGGGGCCGCGCTCGCACCAAAGGGCGCTCTTGCTCCCAGGTACGGATACAGGAAGTACCTACCTGGGCGGATCCAGCCAAGCCGAAGCCAGTGGCGCCGCCACCAGAGGTAACGCAGGTACCATTGCCAGAGCAAAGAGAAGACCCCAGGGTAGATAAGTTGATCCAAGAGAATGCTTGCCTTAAGGCAGAGATTCAACAGCTGAGGGCTGACCTTGAGTCGTTCCGCAAACATTACTCCTCGCAGGGTGAGAGACAACAGATTCCCCCCCCCCAGGGGACGTGCAGGCGCGCTCGGGAAAACGTAGGGCCTCACCCTCCCAAGGGGAGTGGGAAGCTACGGAGACAGAATCCAACAGCAAGGCTCTGGAAAGCATGCAGCAATCGATTAAACAACTGGCTGATAGCATGACTACCCTACTGAAAAGGGTGTCATCTCTTGAAGGTACACAGGCAGTGCTTGCTACGGGTAGCTCGCCTCCGAAAGGCCCGAACAGGGCACAGTCGCCTGCAGGCGCGGTAACAGCCAACCTGACAGGAGATTGGCTGTCTCAGAACAGTAATTCTGGCAGACAACACTAATGAACTGGTCGTGTGGCAGTGGAACTGTGCCAGTTTCAAAAGGCGCAGGGCTCCACTGCTGCACTTTATTGCCTCTCAGGCGGTCAAACCGCACGTAATTATGTTACAGGAAACGCTCGGTGATGCGCTAACTTTCCCGGGCTATCGAGTCGTCTCGGTGCGCGAGCAAGGGAAGCGCGGTTTGGCAACCTTGGTGCAAAAAAGTGCTCCTTTCATGAACACAAACTACAGCTTGGCAACAGCAAGGCTGAGGTCATTATCCTCGAAATAATCCCCAACAGCTGGCTCAAGAACAGCGTATTCCTCCTGAATGTGTACAGCTCGCCGTCGGACAAGCGGCAGGGGTTCGCTTCGATCATGGCAAAAGCGGTGGCTCTGGCCAGGGGGGCCCCCATCGTGGTAGCGGGAGACTTTAATGCTCCGCACGACGCTTGGGGATACGCCAGGCAGTCCCCCAAAGGCAACAACCTTCTAAAGGCCGTATCTAGCTGTTCTCTTGAATTGATTACGGACCCGCAATACCCGACAAGAATTGGCACATCGGTGGCCCGAGACACAACTCCAGACTTGGCGTTCGTCAAGAACGTCGCCGGAACAAGGTGGCAAAATTTGCAAGAGAATCTAGGTAGCGACCACTTCATAGGGGCTATTACCCTAGCAGTCAATGCAGCTCCCCCCAGGGAATTTAAAGTAACGGACTGGGATGCCTTTCGTAAATTGCGGAAGGAGGACCAGGATGAATACGACAGCTTAGACAGCCTCTTTGCAAGGCTCAAGGAGGATGCTGATGCTGCGACCAAGGTTGTCAAAACGAACCTGAGGGTTGATCGGATGGATGCACGCCTGGCGCATCTCTTAGAGGCTAAGAATTCCATCCTGTCCCGGTGGAGGACGCAAAGGCTCAATCGCAGACTTCGAAAGAAAATTGCGCAACTCAATCGCGAGATCGAAGCCTACTCCATTGAACTCTCCAAACAGCAGTGGAATGAAGTATGTTCTTCGGTTGACGGACAGATGAGAGTGGGGGTCAAATGGAACCTCCTCAAACAATTACTTGATGAGTCACAGTCGAAGGGAAATCAGCGATTGGCTATTGACAGAATTGTTCACAACCAAAAAGCGAAGGGAGTGTCCGAAAAGGCCCTCCTGAAGAGGTTAGTGGACAGCTATCTTCCGCTGGGCCCTTCCGGCGATGCGGACTATCCACATTACAGGGGTGGAATGGTGGCGGAGCTGGACGCACCTTTCACTGAACCAGAAATCTGGAAGGTCCTCCACGAGCTCAACGGGCGCTCTGCACCGGGCCCGGATGAAATCTCAAATAAGCTCTTACGTAACTTGGATGGCAAATCCATCGAGAAGCTTACCGAGGAAGTCAACAAAATCTGGGAGACGGGGCACGTCCCCGAATCCTGGAAGACAGCTTCTGTAGCGCTCATCCCAAAGCCACGCAAACCTCTGGCTTTGGAGAACATGCAACCCATCTCGCTTACGTCCTGCGTAGCAAGGTGGCCGAACATGCGATTCACCATCGGGTATCCGAGTACATAGAAAGCAAAGAGTTATTTCCACACAATATGGTAGGATTCAGACCTGCACTATCCACACAGGACGTGATGCTCCTTATCAAAAGGCAAATCATTGACAACAACACCAGGGATACTAGCGGCATCCTAGCTCTAGACCTAGCCAAAGCTTTTGATAATATCTCGCACAAGTTTGTGCTTGAGGCAATTTCGGTTATGGGTCTAGGACAACGGTTCCACGCATACGTTAGGTCTTTTCTCAGGGATCGCAGGGCTACCATTAGGATCGGTCAAATCCAATCCACGAAATTTACCTTAGGAGCGAGAGGCACCCCACAGGGGGCAGTTATCTCTCCTCTACTCTTCAATATTGCCATGAAGGGCCTCTCGGAGCGACTCGCTACGGTGCGCGGGGTTAACCATGCTCTCTACGCGGACGATATCACCGTGTGGTGCATGGGAGAGTTCGACGCCGAAGTAGAGCAGGCGCTTCAAGAGGCATTAGACATCACGGAGAACTTTCTAGTCGGTTCGGGCCTGAGCCTGTCATCGGCAAAGCCTGAGTTACTACTATACAGACCCACCCGACAAGGACTGAGGAACCTCACTCCTTTAGAACAGATTCCCATAGCTTTATACACACGGGATGGGCAGAAAATACCCAGGGTGGACTCCATCAGGGTCCTCGGTCTCCTGCTAGAGTCCAAAGGGTGCAACTCACGAACTATAGCCCGCATCACCTCCAAGACGGAGAACATGCTTAGGCTCATACTCAAGGTCTCGAACCGCAGGAGTGGGCTGAGCGAGAGCAATCTCCTTCGGCTCTATCATGCATTTCTCATGAGCCACATTAATTATGTCGCTTCGGCGTTGCGCTGGTCCAAAAGAGAAGAGGCAAGAATTGATACACTAATGCGCAAAAGCATAAAGCGAGTTCTAGGCTTGCCTATTCACACTAGCACCGAGAATTTCTACAATTGGGCATGCATAACTCCCTCTCGGAGGTGATCGAGGCCCAACAGATGGCTCAGGTCGTGCGACTATCGTCCTCGAGGGCTGGTAGACGCATCCTGGAATCCATAGGCTGCGGTCCTACGGAGACTAACCAGCGTAATGTAACACAACCACCCTCGATCAGAGGCACGTTTTCGGTAGCTCCACTCCCAAGAAATGTCCACCCACAATACAATGTGGGGCGCCGCATAGCTCGGGCCCGTTCCTTATTAAAATCAGTTGCAAACAGACCGCATCTCGCGACCTTTGTCGATGCAGCCCAGTACGGGCGTTCGGATCGCTTCGCAGTGGTCTCGGTCGATCATAGTGGCACACTCCTATGCTCTGCCTCGGTTAGAAAGGCTTCGGCAATGGTGGCTGAGCAAATCGCCATCGCCATAGCAATGAAGGATCCATCGCGTCCTAATGTCTTTACAGATTCGCGTTCCGCAGCTAGGGCTTTCGCCTCGGGCTCGATCTCGCGTGAGGCAGCGGCCATCCTCGGCTGTGAGGGGGCTGCCGGGTTTCACACCATAACATGGTTCCCGGCCCACATGGGGGCCAACGTACATCCTGATGTCCCAAACGCCAATGAGTTTGCCTATGACCGTGCGCAAGGTATCGCTTACCGCGGCGGTCCCGGCGGATTCGCAGGCGGCGACGCCGGAAGATACAGGGACTCGCTACTCACTTTCCACGAGATCATGACTCATTATCATCTATCTCGGAGGGCTTTTCCACTTCCTCATCCTAAACTTACGCGACCGTAATCATCGGCCTACAGGATGCTCCAAACGGGGTCTTTCCCTTCGCGAGGAAGGTTCAGTCATTTTTCGCCCAACATCGAGCCGCATTGTCCGGACTGCGGAGAGGCGTATTGCTCATTACCTCATATGCTCTGGCAATGTCCTGCGTTACGTGACGCAGAGTTCAACAAAGAAGAGGACTGGGAGGAAGCCCTTAACAGCGGCGACCTCTTGGTTCAACTTCGGGCTGTCCAGAGGGCCTGCGAGAGGGCGGAGGGCCACGGTCTTCCAGTCCCTAAGTGGGAGCGGCCCCACGACTGCTACGGATTCCCCCTAAACGGGGCCGTTACAACGCAGTTCCTCAGGACCTGAATAAAGTTCTTTGTCTGTCTGTCTGTATTAATTATGCCTGACGCCAGGCACGACCAGCGTCCGTCGGTGCGCCCCGACGGCAACCGGTGCGAAATGCGACATGCTACAATTAGCGCCAATGCAATACCTAGACAACACTGCGCCTCCGTCTTTTCGTAATGGAGGGACGCTGGACGCGCTAAAACGCGCATGCGTCAAAGCAACGCAGCGCAGCGCGTGCCTGCGAGTATATGGCAGGACCAGCGCCTGGCGTGGCAACAATGGCATGACGCGACAAAATAATTGCCGGCGAGCGCGCGGACCGCGTCACGTCGAAATGCCTTGATTGTGGCATGTAGTCATGTTCTCACATGACATACATTGCCGTCACCTAATACACAATTTGGCGTATGTGAAGCTGGCGAAACGGCCGCGTTCGCATCATGAGTGTGGCATGTAGTCATGTTGTCACATGACACGCATGTCGTGATTATCATGTTTGTATGTGTCATTTACTTTGTCGTCCATTCGCGTCGCGTAATTCGAAGTTTGGTACATGTGAAGTAGCAAAACGGCCGCGAGCGCATCATGAACGCAGCATGTAACCATGCTGTTACATGACATGCATCTCATGTTTATCATGTTTACACCAGTATCATACTTTCGTCATCTATTTCCGCCCTTTATACCAAATTTGGTATAAGTGCAACTAGCGAAACAGCCACGAGCGCATCAAGAGCGTGGAACGTAGTCATGTCGTTACAAGACACGCATGTCACGATTTTGATGTTAGGGTCTGTTGTTGTGTTCGCCATGAAATAAGGCCATACCGTACCAGTTTTACAACGTGCCGTGTGAGCGAAACTACCGCAAGAGCTGCAGGACCATGAAATGTAAATCACGACATTCATAACATACATATCACAATTTTCATGTTATGATGAGACAAATATATTCTTCATACAATCATTTTATGCCATACCAAGTTTGATGTTAATACCACTATTGAAACGGCCAGGAGAGCTAAAAGGCGTAGGCGGCTAGGTAGATACGCTCAAAGTCGCCGAAGTTCGCTAAGAAATGCTTCGCATTAAAAAAAAGGCACTGCGGCCCTCACTTAAGGAATAAATAACTCATTTATTCGTAGCACACCGAAAAACTATATTTTCCCTGGCGTTTTTATCCACAATCAACTCAAACAGCTATCCTACCTCACAATTCTCGGAACTGGCACTGCCATTTGCATGCATACAAGCCCATTGTGTAGTGTACTGAGTCGTAATGCAACGTTGCTTGGTGACAGCGTAGTAGCGCTGCACGCCATGTTGTTCCTGCATATATTAGGAGCCACTACGTGCCTGCCTCTTTAACATTTGTGCAAAATATGGGAATTATTATAAAAATGGTTCGTAGCCATACTAGCTGGCCCTGCGCATGATACCTTCATTGCTGGACTTACTTTCACACCAGCAACCAGTTGGGGGTGTGAAATTAATTAAAATATCGTATCTCAGCATCGTCAAGCAAACTATAGTTAACGTTTGCCCTGTCTAGCTAAGTGAATCACGTTAAATGCGCGTGCTGTCAAATTCACTTTTATGTGGTTGAAACTGCTACGCTATTTCAAATTCAAACGATTCAAAACGCTATATGAAAGAAATGCCGTGCACTGGCAAAGTAAATTGAACCAAAACATCTTCCGCTAAAGCATACTATCACGCAATGAAGCAGCGAATACTCGTGCCACAACATCAAAAGATCTGAATCTGTGTAGCCACGAAAGTACTTCCTATAAAATAACGGGAGGACGATAGTAGCAAACAAGAACTTTAAAAAGAGAGTGTCACATGAATTTGCTACTTGTATGTTTTTTAATATTCAAGGTGCCTAAATTTTACTGCAGCTTCTTCTTTCGGGTGTACAAGTCACGTAAAACAGAACGCGCCCACTCGCACATCATTGATTTGATTGATTTGTGGGGTTTAACGTCCCAAAACCACCATATGATTATGAGAGACGCCGTAGTGGAGGGCTCCGGAAATTTTAAACCACCTGGGGTTCTTTAACGTGCACCCAAATCTGAGCACACGGGCCTCGACATTTCCGCCTCCATCGGAAATGCAGCCGCCGCAGCCGGGATTTGAACCCGCGACCTGCGGGTCAGCAGCCGAGTACTTTAGCCACTAGACCACCGCGCCGGGGCCGCCCACTCGCACAGCTTCACTTCACGTTTATATTCTTTTTAATGTGAAGCATTTCTTAGCGATCTTCGGCAACAATCTATCTATCCATCTATCCATCCATCTATCCATCTATCCATCTATCCATCCATCTATCCATCTATCCATCTATCCATTAATCCATCTATCTATCCATCTATCCGTCCATCTATCCATCTATCCATCCATCTATCCATCCATCCATCCATCCATCCATCCATCCATCCATCCATCCATCTATCTATCTATCTATCTATCTATCTATCTATCTATCTATCTATCTATCTATCTATCTATCTATCTATCTATCTATCTATCTGTCTATCTATCTATCTACCTATCTATCTATCCATCCATCCATCCATCTATCTATCTATCTATCTATCTATCTATCTATCTATCTATCTATCTGTCTATCTATCTATCTACCTATCTATCTATCTATCCATCCATCTGTCCATCCATCCATCCATCCATCTATCTATCTATCTATCTATCTATCTATCTATCTATCTATCTGTCTGTCTATCTATCTATCTACCTATCTATCTATCCATCCATCTATCCATCCATCCATCCATCCATCTATCTATCTATCTATCTATCTATCTATCTATCTATCTATCTATCTATCTATGTATCTATCTATCTATCTATCTATCTATCTGTCTGTCTGTCTATCTATCTATCTACCTATCTATCTATCTATCTATCTATCTATCTATCTATCTATCTATCTATCTATCTATCTATCTAGTCGTCTGAATGGGCACCTATATGAGTCATTCCACGCTGGACGTCTCATTAAATTTGGGGACAATCTGTAGCGTACTCGAAAAAAATCGTGCTTATTTCCTGAATTGAAGATAGTGAATCAAACAAATCTTTTGGGAATCAAAAAAATTTCGCTCCCAATTTTCTGAGAATGCTGTTTGTCGAAAACATTATTTATTTAGAGATTGCCATTTTGCTTTTCTATAACATATTAAGCAAAGGCTAAACAAACTGTAATTGTTTTGCCATGCAGGTCTTCACAAATATTGCCGAAATACTATTCATTAGCATTGTTTTCCTAATTATGCAACACTCGGTATGAAACACCAGAATAATATATATTGCCTCTACAAGACATATTTTTACCTTATTCAAGGTTCTAAGTTTTACAAAAATCACATCGTTGCGAAAATCATTATTGTGGTCGACATTCAGACGCACATTACACCACTTTGTGCTACAACTAAAACCAGATTTATGCTTCAATAGAAAGGGAAAACCAAGTTGTCCTCGTATGACAACTTTTGTCATTGCATTTTGTGTTTCAAGGAAAGAGATGTTTTTTGTTTCAATTTCAATCAGGAAGCTGTCGTACGACTAAATAGGAAGGCAGTCGTAGACGGGATGCATAAAAAATTATTTTTACTTCCCTTAAAGCAACAGTTCTTTTTTCTATGGCTCCTGTGGATCATAGCCGGCTGTGTCGGCATTTCTCCTTCCAAATACCTCATGCATTGCCAAAAGATTCTGTTTTTTTTTTATTTTTATGCGCAACGAGCTGGTCGGAAGACGCGGGCCTCTGAATCCGCAAAGTCAGCGCAGGCGTTGTGGGCAGTGCACAGTCTCCAGCCATTCACCTCGCACCAATTGAGGGCGGCTGCATTCAACGCATTCAGCGTGGGTTCCTTCACCGAGCCGCCATTGCTCATCACCTCAGACGAAGAAGCTGCGCCTAGCATTATGATGTTCATAACTAATCAATATGCGGCGTATTTACCCGCTGATTTGTTTAGGCTGTATGAGAAACTCGAAGGTTTCCAGCTAAAAGAAGCATTTAGTGTAATTTCATTATCACAATTTCGGTATGCACTCGACTGTCGTGATTGAGGGCAGCATAACGCAGACCTAATTAGAGCATGTCCGATTACAAAAAATTTTAGGTTCGGTGTATTATCGGCACCTGCAAATAAGTGTGACCAGATTTGATGAACAGAAATATTACGCCGGTTATCAAAGAATCCATAAAAGCAAGAACAACAGCATACCTACAGGTAAGGAATAACTACACGTACAAAAGGGTGTGGCACAATAGTTAGACCCACCACTAATATCGTATGGACTTGTTTTACTTTCTCCCATACTCCTAGGACCTCTCCCATTTATCTGTGTAATAATAAACATGAAGCCACGAAGCCCCAAAGAGATGTTTTTTGAAGATTTTTATCTGCGTGATCAACAAAAAAAATTTGGCAGATCCCACGTACCTAGGAATCCACGTTAGGCGAAGCATGCGGAGGAAAGTGACCATGTTGCATTTTTTATTGAGTGACACGGCATGAAATGATGCTAAACAAACCCAATGTCGCGAACGCATGCATTGGGTTTGTTTATTTGTGTTTTGTTTTTTCGGCCTGGCTGCGCCGGCCTGTGCTATCGCCGTTTTCACAGCGTTTCGAACAAACGCTACCACAGCGTTTCGAACAAACGCTACCACAGCGTTTCGAACAAACGCTACCACAGCGTTTCGAACAAACGCTATCGAACAACGCTTCAAGCGTTGTTTGTTAGAGGCGCTGTTCGAACGAACAGCGTTTCTAACAAACGCTATCACAACGTTCTCGATACAATTCGACTATTCGAGAAACCCTCGCGCCGAGGGATATAAATTCCCGCACAGCCGATGCCGCGTCATTCGATTGCCGACGCTCACTAGCGTGCCCGTCGTTTTGCCGGCCGCTGCTTCACCGTTGTTAGGGGAGCACAGGTTCGCTCCAATAAACTTGTTTTCCTTATAGACAACTGTGTCGTCCTTTGCTGCGTGCCATCTGGTGGAGGTGCGGGGTACATGAACCCTAAGCCATTGCCAAGCCGACAAGCGCGCCCAACTCGTGTCAGCCGCCGACAGCAAGGCCTTCAGCCAGAGTTTGGACCGCTCCCGGATAAAAAAAAGGAAATAAGACGCAAAAACCACGATGATCAACGCAGGCACCATGACCAGCGCTACCAATCCTGCCGTCGTTCTGCAACAACCTCGTGAGCCCCATCATTCCGAGGATCTCCCGGAAGAGTGGCTGGATAAGCTGGAGCGCATCCGCATCTTTAACAGGTGGGATGACGAAGAAACTTTTTGTCATGTCTTCTTCTATTTGGAGGATGCAGCTCGATTGTGGTTTGAGAACCATGAAGGCTCCCTAACCGACTGGACTGTCTTTAAGAGCGAATTCCTCAAAACATTCGCTACGGTTGTGCGGAAAGAACGAGCCGCCCTTTTGTTGGAGACGCGAATGCAACACCCTAACCAAGGTGTTGTACTGTTCGCTGAGGAGATGAAGATGCTGTTCCGGAGAGTGGACCCCGAAATGGCAGAAGAGAAGAAGGTGCGCTTTCTGATGTAGGGAGTTAAACAAGAGCTCTTCGCTGGACTCATCCGCAACCCCCCTAAGACCGTCGCTGAGTTCGTCACCGAGGCTTCGATGATCGAGAGGACCTTGGATATGCGTTCGCGGCAATACGATAGACCACTCAACACCCTTTTGGTGAACCCGGTAAACGCCGCTGGATTGGCGACGGAAGACTTGCGGGAGACCATGCGCGCCGTCGTTCGCGAGGAACTGAGGAAGTTGTTGCCAGCAACGCCGCAGCCCCAAGTCGCCTCCCTCACTGACGTCGTCCGCGAGGAGGTTCAGCAAGCACAGGGGAATTCCACGCCGTCGGAAGCATCTTGCGAACCACAAGCGATGACCTACTCCGCTGCTGCTCGTCGACCCCAACCCGTCCCAACCCGTTATCAAGAGGCCCCGCCGTACCGCCGCCCAATGTTGCCCGCCCGACCCCCTGTAACCCGAAACCAGGCGCCCAGGAAGACCGAGGTGTGGCGAACGCCAGATAATCGTCCGCTGTGCTACCACTGCGGAGAGGCCGACCACGCCTACCGCCGCTGCCCGTACAAGAGGCTGGGTTTGCGTGGGTTCTCCGTCGACGCAGCCCGCCCGCGAGCCGGCCAGCGCCCTTTTGAGATCGAAGAATACCTGTCGAACACCAGCCGTGGACCATCCCGTTTCAACCGTTCACCGTCGCCTACCCGTACCAATCCCCCAATCGTCGCAGCAATGCTGACTTCGCCCGTGGAAGGTCCCCCAGCCCACGAGGGGGAAACTAAAGCAGCAACTTCTGGAGGTGAAGTTGCACAACGGCGAGAAAATGGAAACACTCCTATGACGCAAGACCGTGATTCACGACATGCCCTCTTCCCGACGACCCGACGACACCCTGACGAGACCCCCGAAAACGACGACAGTTACGCTCCGCGACGCGTACCCGAAAGGACGAAGCCTGCCGCTGAGAAGACGACGATGACGACGCATAGTGCCCGACAATCGACACGCGCAAGCCGCGATACGACGCCCCGACGCACCCGAAATTCGAGGAAAGCGGCATCCGACGTCCAGTTGTCCATCAACGGCCTTGAAGTAGTCGCCCTCACCGACACGGGAGCCGACTACTCGGTCATGAGCGGGTCATTCGCGTCCAAGCTAAAGAAAGTTACGACCAGATGGGACGGTCCGCACATACGCACAGCAGGAGGCCACCTCGTGACCCCAAGTGGAATGTGCACATCGTGCGTCACCATAGACGGCACTACGTACCTTTCGGAATTCGTCATTTTGCCTAACTGCTCCCGCGACGTAATTCTCGGTATGGACTTTTTGACGGACAATGGCGCAATAATTGATCTGCAGACCAGGTCGTTAACGTTTTCTTCCGATCACTCCACGACGCCGCAGCCGAACCTCGGACACCGTGCTGCTGTAAGGATCGCCGACGATCACGTCACCCTGCCACCCTGTGCAAGCTTGATGATCGCCGTCTATTGTGAAGGTGCTGCTCCTGACGTCGACGCTATCGTGGAGACTGACCAAAGGTTGCTTCTAGACCGCGGTGTGTCTGTCGCAAGAGGCATTGCGCAATTGGAGCAACGCAGATCCCACGTTTTGGTCACCAGTTTCACCGATGAGTACCAGCATCTAAACAAGGGCCCTGCGATTGCGTTCCTCGAAGAAACGCAAGAAACGAGTCAAGCGATCGCGGTCGCCACCTTTGAACGCGCACGCGCAGATGCTTCCAGGTGGTGGTGGTGGTAAAAAACATTTATTTCAGAAAAAGTTTACTAGAGAGTGCCGACGTGGCCCATCGGCGTGCTAGAGTGGCAAGACCCTATTCCGGGACGCCAGTGGAGCTGGAAGCTGCCCGTGCGCGCTCCACCAAGGAGCGTTGTGCAGCCAAGGTAGAGCAGCCGAGCAGGTGCTCCTCCCAAGCCTCTCTAGTTGGGATCCAGGCTGCCACATCCTTTCGACGTGAACCCGGCGCTGTCGCAAGAAAATCGGGACAGATTACTGGAGTTGCTTCGTCGCTACAGCGAGTGTTTTTCCTCGAACTCGAAGTTACGTCAGACACCTTTGGCGAAGCACCGGATAATAACCGAAGATGGAGCCCGACCTACCAGACAGTCACCGTACCGCGTTTCTTCACACGAGCGCGAAGCCATCCGGACTCAAGTAGATGACATGCTCAGCGACAATCTAATACAGCCATCGAAAAGTCCGTGGGCTGCGCCGGTTGTACTCATGAAGAAAAAAGATGGCACTTTAAGATTCTGCGTTGACTACCGGAGACTAACAAAATCACCAAAAAGGATGTGTACCCCCTGCCACGAATCGACGATGCCCTCGACCACCTCTGCCACGCCAAGTACTTCTCATCTATGGATCTGAAGACCGGCTACTGGCAAATTGAAGTGGACGAGAGAGACCGAGAGAAGACTGCATTTATAACCCCGGACGGTCTATACGAGTTCAAGGTGATGCCGTTTGGGCTGTGCACGGCGCCCGCAACGTTTCAGAGAGTCATGGACACTGTGCTAGCAGGCCTGAAGTGGCACACTTGCCTCGTATACCTCGACGACGTTGTCGTATTCGCCCGGACTTTCGACGAACACCTCACAAGGTTGGAATCTGTACTCGAGGCCATTCGTACGTCGGGGTTAACGCTGAAGCTTGAGAAGTGCCGTTTCGCGTACCAGGGACTCAAGTTCTTGGGTCACGTCGTGAACGCCGCGGGAGTCCTACCTGACCCGGCAAAAACATCAGCCATTGCGAACTTCCCAAGGCCGAAAGATAAAAAGGATGTGCGAAGGTTTCTCAGACTGTGCGCATACTACCGGCGCTTCGTCGCAAACTTCGCACGCATTGCAGAGCCACTCACGCGCCTGACGAAAGAAAGCACCCCTTTTAGCTGGGAAAACGACCAAGAAAAGGCATTCTGCGAGCTGCAACAACGCCTGCAAAACCCGCCCGTGCTCGCTCATTTCGACGAAAACGCCGAAACGGAAATGCACACGGACGCCAGTGATATCCGTTTGGGTGCCGTCCTCGTCCAAAAGCAAAGCGGTTACGAAAAGGTAATCGCCTATGCAAGCCGTGGTCTGTCGAAGGAGGAGAGAAACTGCTCTGCCTCCGAGAAAGAGTGCCTGGCCATCATACGGGCCATTTCAAAATTTCGCCCATACGTCTATGGTAGACCGTTTAAGGTTGTGACAGACCTTCATGCGCTGTGTTGGCTCGCCAATTTGAAGGACCCCTCTGGCCATCTTGGGCGGTGGAGCTTGCGCCTGCAAGAGTTTGACGTTACAATATTCTACAAATCCGGCAGGAAACACTCCGACGCCGACTGCCTGTCCCGCGCCCCCGTCGACCCACCACCACAGGACTCCAATGAAGACAGCGCGTTCTTCGGAGTCGCGACAGAGAGCGACCTAGCCGCCCAGCAGCGTGCCGACCCTGACCTCCGCGCCATTATCGACTACCTCGAAGGACGCAACGTCGCCGTGCCTAGGGCGTTGAAGCGCAACTTACCAGCATTCAGCCTCAAAAACTCCATCCTAGTGAAGAAGAATTTCAACCCCGGAACGAGAACGAATTATCTACTTGTCATCCCCGCAGACCTTCGTGACGAAATTTTGGAAGCGTGCCACGACGACCCGTCTTTCGGACATCTCGGAACAGCTCGCACAATTAGAAAAATCAAGGCGAAATACTTCTGGCCCCGCCTTACATCCGATGTCACCCACTACGTCCGGAGCTGCCGTGACTGCCAGTGACGAAAAACACCACCGACGAGACCCGCCGGACTTCTACAGCCGATCGCCGTCCCAACGAGGCCCTTCCAACAGATCGTAATGGACCTTCTGGGCCCGTTCCCTACATCCCGATCCGCGAAAAAATGGATTGTCGTAGCGACAGACTACATGACGCGCTACGCAGAGACCACCGCTCTTCCTAGGGGAACTGTACAAGAAGTTGCAAAGTTCTTTATTAACCAAATTGTGCTGCGACATGGAGCCCCTGAGGTACTAATTACGGACCGCGGAACGACCTTCACTGCGGAGCTCATGCAAGGAATCTTACGCTACAGCAACACAGATCACCGAAGAACGACGGCGTACCACCCCCAAAGGAACGGACTAACGGAACGGCTGAATAAGACAATCGCGGATATGCTGTCTATGTACGTCGACGTTGAACATAAGACGTGGGACGAAGTCCTCCCGTACGTCACGTTTGCGTACAACACGGCTATTCAAGAAACCACGCAGATGACACCGTTCGAGCTCATCTGCGTAAGACGGCCGACTACGATGCTCGACGCCATGCTTCCGCACGTAGAAGACGACGACCTCAACGCCGATGTCCAAGGATACCTCCAACGTGCGGAGGAGGCCCGCCAGCTCGCTCGAGCTCGTATAACGGACCAGCAACTGGTGGATGCCGGACGCTACAATCTCCGACGCCGAGACGCCGAGTACCATCCTGGAAATCGTGTGTGGGTTTGGACTCCCATTCGACGACGTGGACTCAGTGAGAAACCTCTACGACGCTATTTCGGACCCTACCAGATTCTACTACGTGTTGGCGAACTAACGTACGAAGTGATCCCCGATGGGGACTCCCGTATATCACGACGACGCACGCGGCCCGAAGTCGTCCATGTGGTTCTCTTAAAACCTTTCTACGGACGATGATGAACTTTTAATTTGTGTGGACTGTCCCTTATATTAGCATCGGGTCGATGCACTCTTAGAGGGGGGGTAATGCCGCGAACGCATGCATTGGGTTTGTTTATTTGTGTTTTGTTTTTTCGGCCTGGCTGCGCCGGCCTGTGCTATCGCCGTTTTCACAGCGTTTCGAACAAACGCTGCCACAGCGTTTCGAACAAACGCTATCGAACAACGCTTCAGGCGTTGTTCGATAGAAACAACGCTTCAAGCATTGTTTGTTAGAGGCACTGTTCGAACGAACAGCGTTTCGAACAAACGCTATCACGGCGTTCCCGATACAATTCGACTATTCGAGAAACCCTCGTGCCGAGGGATATAAATTCCCGCACAGCCGATGCCGCGTCATTCGATCGCCGACGCTCACTAGCGTGCCCGTCGTTTTGCCGGCCGCTGCTTCGCCGTTGTTAGGGGAGCACAGGTTCGCTCCAATAAACTTGTTTTCCTTATAGACAACTGTGTCGTCCTTTGCTGCGTGACAATATGTACAAATGTTGTACGCACAGACAAATGTTGAAGAGTTGCCGATGTTTATATAACCAGTTGTTTGCCCTTGCACAACGATGTCCACTAGAATATGCGCATAGCAACACCAGAGGCTGATATGAAGCGCTGATCTTCGGCGAAGATGCTGGCCCCGGACATTGCTACATATATCAACTTCAGCGCATGGCAACTAACCACAATTGACGTCATCCCGTCGTGACGGCTGTAACAATGTAGTACAAATGTTATGTTTATTATATTGCGTTGGCAGCACTGCAACCACTCTTAATGTTTCACTAAGGTAAGCGTTTTTGGAAAGTAGTTCAGAGACATGGCGTAGCTCTGTGGTAAAATGCTTCATTGGCACCCAGAATGCTTGTGTTTGATTCCAGCTGGGACTCGCCGGGTAGGCGCTGCTGACGTCAGGTATCTATCAACAATCACGGGTTAACATTGACCATGTGTGTTCTCATCGTTTCTGGGTAGATACTATGTTTTAATCACCTGTGACACATGCCCGCATACCAGCAGCACATACCCGCCCATGGGTATGTGCCACTGTCTGGCGGGAAGTGTTTGTCGACGTACGCGACGGGATTGTGACATAATTTACGTCTTGACAAGCGCGTCGTATTCGTCAAGTCATCTTACCCTCTCATTCTAATTTTGGCTCACGCCAAGTAAATGGGATGACCACGAGAGCACCCAAACGTAAGCAGCTCAATAGATAGATACGCTCAAAGTCGCCGAAGTTCGCTGAGAAAATGCTTCGCATTTAAAAAGTGGCAGGTTTGCCGGAAAGGCGAAACAATGGAGGCGATAGCAACAAAATGAAAAGTCACGCGCAGAATGGCAAGAAGATCGAAACGTTCCCGGCATTTCTCGCGCACAAATAACACACAAAACCTACTCACAGGTACAGATGAATGCGAATAAATGTCTCTGTTGTAACTTAGCTGAGTCTAAAAAACGCGCTCTTTTCGCAAAATGAGACTGTGCAGTGATTTTAGCAGTGATTTTTGTTCGCCTGGTAATTACAACATAAACGTTTTGGTGAAAGCTTAAGGACAGCCAAGACATAAGGTGCCCCCATCCGCGAGATAAGGGCGCGCGAGTGCGTTCAGGGGCTTTAAGACCACCCACTCTTCTACGCGAGGCAATGTACTCTTGAGAGATCAGGGTGCGCGCAGCCGCACACCCAGTGCGCCATCTTGCTGTTAATGCTGAAAGCACGATAGTTCCTCTCCGAGATGCCCATCACCAGCGGCAAGTGGTGGCTATATATAGCTTCCCGTTTACACGTTGAAGGACGTGCTCCTTGGAGTCTCAGTGGCTAACGTCTATCATCATACACTCTACACTTAAAATACGAAGCAGAGGTTTCCAGTTTATATCCGCGCGCCAGAGTCTTTTTCTTGATTTGCATATATATATATATATATATATATATATATGTATATATATATATATATATATATATATATATATATATATATATATATATATATATATATATATATATATATATATATATATAAATATATATATATATATATATGGTTAGTGACGGTGAAGCCGCCGGCAAAATTCAGCCGAGAGTACTTAAGCCGAGAGTACAACAAATAAGTACTTTGGCGAGATTTCAGAGCTGCAACACGGGCATACCGAATATGCTCGGTATGCCCATGGCATTGTCATGTTTGTATAAATGACAATGTTATACTGGTAGCTTTATCTCGTTTCTGACAGGCCAACAAAGTAGCATTATGAAGTTTTAAGACAATGAAATACAGCTTAAAAGCTTTGTGCCTGACTATAAGTATCGCCGTGTTGAGCATCTTTGATCGTAGCGCAAGTCGCTTACACGTACTTTGTCGAGCCGGTATTTTTCAGTGAAGTATAGGTACAACTGACGGAATAAATACAGATGTCCAACGTCACTTTTGCTGAACCTTGAACAGAATCATGAACCTTGAACTTTGATTAGCACAGAACCCTATAGCGTCTTCACCTCTTGATCCCAGAAGAACCACAGATGGTCAAAATTTTCGGATCCCCTCACTATGGTGTCTCTCATAATCATATGGTGGTTTTGGAACGTTAAACCCTAGATATAAACCAATCATCAACTCTTTCGGGTAAATTGAACTTTCGAAGAACGGCATGAACTAGACGCTACTACGCTGGAGGAAGCCTTGTTTGCCATGTACGGCACACTAGTTTTTACAGCCTACGCATCACGTTTCTGGCCTGCGTTTGTTCGCCCGCATGCAATAAAGATCTCATAGTTGTTTTCAAGAATGCTATTACGCCAGTGCTCAATCAATGAATGCACTTCTGGCATACTTTCAACCTAATGCATGAATGTGAAAGGAACTATTTATACGATGTGCCATTTGGCTTCAATCTTGATGCATTCAAGTAAATGATGCTGTACCTGCCAAAATTTTATACGTATTATGCAAGTTCTTACATATCAACATAGAATAAACAATAAAGTGCAACTTCTGTGAAGACTCGGTACCTTTTCTAATTATACATATTTCTACGATGCAGATACTACCATGTATTTTATTGTTTTTAACCCTTTCAGCCCTGACTTTTTTGTTTTAGTTGCAGATTTTTTTCAATGCATTTTTTTTTCATGGTCAGAACACAAATAACACCTCAATAAAATTTGAACTTCAAAGCGCCGCTGGTTACGGAGATAGAAGTACGGTGTCAAAAACGTACATCAGGGCTCAATGGTTGCAAAGTGAAATATGTGGCAGCTTTATTGAAAAATACATTGGGCAATTCAAAATCACCGAAGTGATCAAATAGATGAAAAAGAGATGTTATACACGCATACGGAAAGCCCTGAAACAATTTCTCGACTTTGTTATGCACAGGTAAACCTTGCATTTCTCACACTATAGGCGGGTTCTTCCTGTGCAGCCTTCCATCTTGCATCTTCTTTCCCTCGTTTCGTCGTGAAGTGGGAAATGCACCAGCTGATCAAACTTTACATCCTCGATAGGTCTGTTTTCTGCTTTCCTCGGGTGTTTTGAAACCTGCAATGGTGACAGTGAAGGCCTTCCCCTCTTAGGTGCCACTGGCTTCGACCCAGCTGCTGACAGGCCCTCAACGACTCTGAGTGAAGTCGAGCAGGTCAAGCTGCTTAGGGCGGTTCTGTTTGTCTGCATCACGTCTGTACTCAAGCCGAGCGTTCACCACCACGAGGTTCATAATATGAAACGTCATTCTCAACGTCCACTTTCGGGAGCGAATGGTAGTCCGATAAAGGGAAATCTGGAAGTCTAGTTTATCGACACCGCCCATGCTGTGGTTGTATGCATTGATGACTGCTGGTCCCTTCACGTCCACGTAAAACTTTTCCGCTTTGTTCCAAAGACGAACGCTATCTTCGTTCTCGATAGCAATAAAGTTGGACGCAAGGGTCACAGTCCTGCTATCCATCCACCTTGTTATCGCTATATTTCCATCAGCGCTGACCACGCAGTCTCAAGAACCGCGGCCGCTTTTTTTCAGTTCTTTTTCAGTCTTCAAGGGGCACTTTTCACACCTGTCCGATCTTATAGTGCTGGTAGCAAATATTGTTTTACCCAGCATTACACGGAGCAGTGGCAGGGACGTAAAGTAGTTGTCAAAAAAAAGTCTGGCGCCTTGAATAATTTTCGTCTCCAGCCACCAGATGTGTTCAGTGCACTCTCGTCATCGGAGCTTTCAGTGTCGCTCTCCACTGGATCTTCATCAGGAGCACAAGGCAACACACTCTCGTCGTCTGATTCATCGAATTCCCTGTCTACGTCGGATAGGTTGCCGTTGTCGAGCTGCTCAAACAGCGCTTCCGTTGTTGCTTGTAGCCGTGTGGAACGGGTTCGGTGACACGAATACAACGAAGTAACAGGTATACCTGCACCTGCAAACATAAAAAAACAGGTTAATTAACATACCGCGTCAGCATTCGTTCAGATATCGCTCGTCAAAAACACGCATTACAATCGACTCGGACACCGCCATTTGCAACCATTGAGCCCTGATGGTGTCAAAATCGTACATGACAAAAGCATGCCACTGCAAAAATGCTGCACATGCAAACAAAAAAACTCAAACGTCTTCCAACTAACGTACTACTAAGGCACAACATACAAAAAACTGGGCACATAATCCAAAAGAATTACGTAGCTACAATTGCAGAAAATCGGAACTCACCCGGCTCCGCGTTCGCCATGATGTTGTTGTTGTTGTTGCCCCTTCGCACTGGCACATACCCACTATGGGGGATTGGCCATGAAATCTAGAAGTATCCTATATGAGATATATTAAAAGGTTTATCCTTAATGAAAAAACTAATGATGTAATAGAAAATAATAATTAACTTAAAAGGAATATTAAACTAAACAAATAATTGAAGATTGAATCATGAAGAGAAAAGGTGAGGTAATACTACAGTGGAAGACAGAAATTTTGAGTAGACCAGACAATCGAGCTTATCTCACCCGGTCACAATCAAATGAATATGCAAATTTCATTCAAAATTAGACAAGTGTCTTCAGAAATATATTTAAGCAGGCATTATTATGACATGCGCTTTGATTCTCGAATGAAATTGCATACAGCATCGAATACGCTCCTGTGGCAATGTCCCAAGCTAAAGGCACCGAAACTTAGAACATTATCTGCAGTTAAATTTAAACCTACTGCTTGAAACGGAACAATTAAAAGTCTTTTCCTAATTAATGAATAGTTTTTACATGTTATAAAGTAATGCTCTATTGTTTCCGTTTCTTCACAGAATGGACACAGGGGGGATATCGCCAGACCAGCTCTGTGCAAGTAAAAGTTTAATGGAGGGACACGACATCGAAATTTGGTTAAAATAACTTCTAACTTTTTAGATTGACTCCACTGAGGTTTCCAGGGGTATGTTAGGTGCTGATAGTCCGTATATTTAGTAATATTTTCCATAATATCCGTATAAATAGCCCATTTTCTATATCTGATCGACACTATGTGTTCCGATTCTGGTAGTACCGAGATCACAGGGCCATCAAGTGTGGCTCGAGATAGTGAATCGGCTATTTCATTCAACCGTATGCCACAGTGTCCCGGGACCCAGACTAACTTCAGGAACTTCACATGAGGTGGAACTAATGTTTGTAATGTCGCTAGAGCTCTTGATTGTTCTGAAGCTGTGAGAGTAGTACACAGCGAAAGAGAATCAGTAATTATCATTGCACTCTCTTCGTTTGAAGGAAGTTTTCGTAGCGCTAAAATAATAGCCAGGAGCTCAGCTTCGAAAACCGGAGTGAAGTCTGGTAGTCTTACCGAGAATGACCAACCGAGGTAATCTGAGACGATTCCTACTGCTGCCTTTTCTTTATTCACAGAAGCGTCTGTGGCTATTATGTTCTTTATTTCCGCATGAGCTATGTAGTCTTCTAACCTGTCATTTAAGTAACTCGAAGATTGAAACTTAGATAGTGGGGGAAAAATTTCATCACATTCTATCGTAATATTGTGATTTAATGCTTTGGTTCCAATTACCGATCTGATATCCACCTTTATGCTTTCAAGTTTCTTTTGTACAAAAATAATCTGGGGAGTACGAAAGCGTGGCCAGTGAGCGAGGAAGAAGGCGTCGGGGTCACTAATAAAGGCATATGCAGACCGTCTCGCTGATAAGCCGTAAAATTTCAAGTATGTTTGTACTGTTAAGATACGGAATCGGCAAAGAATAGTTGGTATGCGAGCTTCCTGATATAGTACATTAATAGCGACATACCTGGGGAGTCGCAAACACAACCGTAACGCTTCTCGCTCTAATAGAACTAACGGTTTAATTTTGTACGTAGGGCCACCCGAAAATAATATACACCCAAATTCGAGTATTGGGCGCATGTACATTTTATATATCATTAATAAGGTGTGTCTACGTAACCCATATTTTCTGTTGCTCAACCTTCGCAATAAGCCTGAAGCTCGTTGTGCCTTTGCCACGTTATAGTCTATGTGAGGGCTCCAGTTAAGTTTCTCGTTATAAATAATGCCCAAATATTTGATAGACTCTACTTGTGGAATCGGTTCCTGATTATAAAGTACTGAAATTTGAATAGAATCTGCTATAGGGAACACCAGGAGCGCACTTTTACTGATGTTTAGAGACAATGAAATTGAATGCAGCCAAATTTCAAGAGAATACATGTACTTTTGCAATTTTTGATGCAAAGAATAAATGTCACTGTCTGCAACGAAAAATGCAATGTCGTCTGCATAAATGTAGACAGTGATATCTCGTTCAATGGGAATTGAGCTCATCAACACATTGAATAACAGCGGAGATAGGACCGCCCCTTGAGGTACTCCACGTTGCTGTTTGAATTTAGATGAGTGACATCCATCCTTTGCACAATAAAATTCTCTCGATTTTAGAAACTCTGCTACCCAATCAACAATATATCGCGGAAAGTCACATTCGTGTAAAGAATTCAATAAAATTGAGTGCTCAACGCTATCATAAGCTTTAGCTATGTCTAGTGTTACTAGTACCGCGTATTGTCGTCTTTTTCGGGCAAGCTGTATTCGGCTCTCTAAGTCGGCATGAGCACACCAAATTGAGCATTCGCTACGAAAACCTATTTGAAATGGTTTCAATATTAGCTTGTCAGCCATCCAAACTTTTATTCTATTATTGAGAACTCTCTCTATAATTTTGATCAGGTGAGATGTTAGAGAGATTGGTCTGATGTTGTCAATGTTAAAACCTGACCCTTGTTTTTTTAATATGGGAATCACTCTAGCTATTTTCCAGTCATGTGGTATCCAGGCATTGCTTAAGGAATAGTTTATAAGGTTGAGGACGTCGCCGGGTGATATCTGGAATAAAATTTTAATCATAGGAACTGTTATACCGTCAGGACCAGGAGCCGAAGAGGGTAAGTTTCTAATTACGCTTGACATTTCGGACAATGTCACTTTTTCGTAGTCAGTCTTTATAGAGGACTTTTGCCAGTTGATTGTCAAAGTCGACGAAAATCTGTTAGCTAAACCTCTTCCGATTGCCTCTAACGAATTAGTCATTTCTTCCGTCGATAACCTGTCATAATCAGAGTTAGCTAGAGACGGCAGAATTTTGCGCGATCTCATATATCGGAATAACGCTTTCTTATTTCTAGGTTTGGAAAGAAAGTCGAAATGTTTTTTGTCATAGTCTTCTTTAGCTTTAGCCACGGTGCGCTTAAATGTAGCAGCAATAAACTTGTAATCTGCCCAATTTTTGGGGGACTGATTATGAATTAGCTGCTTCCAAGCCGCTTGTCGTCGTCTATGATCACGAGAGCACTCAGAATTCCACCACTGACTACAAGGCTTTCTCGTATCAGACTCAATAGAAAATTCTGCTTTTTTGAACGTTCTTTTAATTACCGCACTTAATTTCATGGCTTTATTTTCATCGTTGTCTTCGGTGGGGGTAATTTGAACTTCAAAGCGCCGCTGGTTACGGAGATAGAAGTACGGTGTCAAAAACGTACATCAGGGCTCAATGGTTGCAAAGTGAAATATGTGGCAGCTTTATTGAAAAATACATTGGGCAATTCAAAATCACCGAAGTGATCAAATAGATGAAAAAGAGATGTTATACACGCATACGGAAAGCCCTGAAACAATTTCTCGACTTTGTTATGCACAGGTAAACCTTGCATTTCTCACACTATAGGCGGGTTCTTCCTGTGCAGCCTTCCATCTTGCATCTTCTTTCCCTCGTTTCGTCGTGAAGTGGGAAATGCACCAGCTGATCAAACTTTACATCCTCGATAGGTCTGTTTTCTGCTTTCCTCGGGTGTTTTGAAACCTGCAATGGTGACAGTGAAGGCCTTCCCCTCTTAGGTGCCACTGGCTTCGACCCAGCTGCTGACAGGCCCTCAACGACTCTGAGTGAAGTCGAGCAGGTCAAGCTGCTTAGGGCGGTTCTGTTTGTCTGCATCACGTCTGTACTCAAGCCGAGCGTTCACCACCGCGAGGTTCATAATATGAAACGTCATTCTCAACGTCCACTTTCGGGAGCGAATGGTAGTCCGATAAAGGGAAATCTGGAAGTCTAGTTTATCGACACCGCCCATGCTGTGGTTGTATGCATTGATGACTGCTGGTCCCTTCACGTCCACGTAAAACTTTTCCGCTTTGTTCCAAAGACGAACGCTATCTTCGTTCTCGATAGCAATAAAGTTGGACGCAAGGGTCACAGTCCTGCTATCCATCCACCTTGTTATCGCTATATTTCCATCAGCGCTGACCACGCAGTCTCAAGAACCGCGGCCGCTTTTTTTCAGTTCTTTTTCAGTCTTCAAGGGGCACTTTTCACACCTGTCCGATCTTATAGTGCTGGTAGCAAATATTGTTTTACCCAGCATTACACGGAGCAGTGGCAGGGACGTAAAGTAGTTGTCAAAAAAAAGTCTGGCGCCTTGAATAATTTTCGTCTCCAGCCACCAGATGTGTTCAGTGCACTCTCGTCATCGGAGCTTTCAGTGTCGCTCTCCACTGCATCTTCATCAGGAGCACAAGGCAACACACTCTCGTCGTCTGATTCATCGAATTCCCTGTCTACGTCGGATAGGTTGCCGTTGTCGAGCTGCTCAAACAGCGCTTCCGTTGTTGCTTGTAGCCGTGTGGAACGGGTTCGGTGACACGAATACAACGAAGTAACAGGTATACCTGCACCTGCAAACATAAAAAAACAGGTTAATTAACATACCGCGTCAGCATTCGTTCAGATATCGCTCGTCAAAAACACGCATTACAATCGACTCGGACACCGCCATTTGCAACCATTGAGCCCTGATGGTGTCAAAATCGTACATGACAAAAGCATGCCACTGCAAAAATGCTGCACATGCAAACAAAAAAACTCAAACGTCTTCCAACTAACGTACTACTAAGGCACAACATACAAAAAACTGGGCACATAATCCAAAAGAATTACGTAGCTACAATTGCAGAAAATCGGAACTCACCCGGCTCCGCGTTCGCCATGATGTCGCCACTGCTTCTTCTTCGTTGTCGATTCGGTGCTCGAGAAAACACGAAAATACTGATGTCTATGGCAGTAGGTGGGCCGAGACTTCACATTGGGCAAAAAATTGCGAGTTTTTGTTTCGATTTCTCGGCGTGGCGGTACCATTTCTCGTGTGGTGTCAATTGACACCGCCAGGGCCGAAAGGGTTAATGTAATGCGACCATTTATCCCCGAACGGCAGCTTAACTGCCCCGAACGCATACTTGTAGCAGCTTCACAACGCATTCATTCATGTCGTTACCCTGTTACCCTTTGCCAATTGCTCCTCCTACCGGTTTACTACCTTAGGACCTCCTCCTGCATACTTACTCACAATGTACACTTCTGATGCTAATAAAGAAACATTGATTGACTGATTGATGACGTTGGCAAAAAGTAAAAAGAAACAAATTAACATAATAAAGTGGAAACCTTCAAAAATATTAAAACGAATGACTTCTGGTTGGTTTCGAATTATAGGAGAATACGCACAAAATCACCTTTTGAAGTTATTGTTCTAGCGAAAATACACGACCAATGAGCGTACTGTCTTTCATTGTGCCGGGATACCGCCGCCATGCACCTCGTAGCTTCCACGGCAACTAGCACGCGTACTGCGTTCACAAGCAGCACGCGTACTGCGTTCCCGCTTTTGTCCCTGTCTTCGCATCACAACAAGATCCTGTGATTTCATCGAAGCCGCAGGTCATCCGTCGTGCTCAAGGTATGATAAAAGATTGAAAAGATGAAAAATTTTCGGAAGTGGGCTGTTCCAATAACTGGTTTTACTACCTCTAAGAAGTAATTAGTACTTGACACTTTGGCTCAAGCAACAGCCAGTGTTCAAGCATTTCTCATGGCTTCACAAAGGAACATTTAGCTAAAAGATAACTCGCCACGTTCCATATCCATCACAATAAAGGGACCGCCAACTGATTTTTTTCGACCCACTTTTTCCAACGCCACCAAAAGCTTACCCTTCAGAGTGTTTGCAGCTGCAGTAGTTACTCCTAATACCATATAGTTATTTTTTAAGCAGTATTTTTCGATTTGAAAGGCTCTGAACATCGATGTCCTTTGTTTTCGAGCAACGCTGGGAATCGATAGTGATGCCGGTAGTTCTTTTAGCGACTTCTGCATGCTTGCGCAAAAAAAAAAACGCTTTTAAACAGTAGATATCGAGTGCCTGCATTATGCTTTTCCTGAGGCCTGTCCCAACGTGTGTGCGGCTCACGGTCGAACCTGCCTCTTTAGGAAAATCGGTCGCTCAGCACTCCAAGAAAGTTTTTGGACTGAGTGACTGATGCCACTTTTGAGCGGGATTAGATAAGTGCTGTGTCCAGCTGTATGTCAACTATCTCAGCTCCCACAATGGTAAAATCATGACCTTCGGCGTTACTTGTCGAGATGAAGTTGTGCCATTTGGCTTCAATCTTGATGCATTCAAGTAAATGATGCTGTACCTGCCAAAATTTTATACATATTATGCAAGTTCTTACATATCAACATAGAATAAACAATAAAGTGCAACTTCTGTGAAGACTCGGTACCTTTTCTAATTATACATATTTCTACGATGCAGATACTACCATGTATTTTATTGTTTTTAATGTAATGCGACCATTTATCCCCGAACGGCAGCTTAACTGCCCCGAACGCATACTTGTAGCAGCTTCACAACGCATTCATTCATGTCGTTACCCTGTTACCCTTTGCCAATTGCTCCTCCTCCCTCTAAGAACACGCCTACCCCTTTTCCCTCTCCCACCAATTTTATTGTAAGCTTCATCCTTTGATTCATGGGACTTACTTGCTAACATTCAAACTACGACGCGAGGCGGTAATTACCAGGAGTGCGATTAGGTGCCGTAATTCGACAACACATACATTTTGTATCGTGACAGAGATTTATTAACCCGTTTGATTGTTGAAGCAACAGAAATGACACGTGGAGAATTTGAGCGTGCTAGTGCACCTTCTGTTTTACTCAAGTGGAAAGAACTTTGGGTTGTGTGATTGGTAATACTGAATGAGTAATGTGCGGCACTTCACGTGCGCTTTTTGTTGTTGTGCCTTTTACTTTTCTTTTTTTTTTCAATCGCGCCTTTATATACTCTGACGTTTAGAAATAAACGTTTAGGTGAAGTTAAGCGCTTGTGTCTTGTGTTCTTGTGTAAAAGTTGTGTGCTTCCTAGCAATACTGTCATTACGAGAAAACCTGCCGCAATCCCCGCTCCTGACTACCTCTTACATTGTTGGCTTGATTCCGTTCCTGCCGTCTCATAACCTATCCGTCACCGTCGTGCTTGGGATTGTTTATCCAAGGAAATGGAAGAAAACCTTGCCCTGCTTGTTCCGTTCCTAAAGTTTCGCGTATCAGGCACGTTATGCCCGAGACAGACGGCTGCTGTCTTCGCGAGCCATGAGAGTCAGAGCATAGCGAATGGCCGAGTGTGCAGACAACGAACGTGGCAGTGCAGAGGAGAGGGGAAAGGACGGACACTGGCATTCACCGTTTCGCGGCATTGTCCGATGAGCAAGGAAACTGATAAAGAGAACCTATGCTCGCGAGAGTACTGCGATAAAGAGCCCGCGGCTTTAGTGCACGGTCCACGCTTTGTGGTTACCTCGAACGGGCACGCCTCCATCTGCCAGCGTAGAGCCCTTAGGAGCTGGAACCTAAATAGAACACGGGGTGGCAGTGTTTCGCAACGAGTGGGCAGCATTCTCTCCGGTGCCCCAAACCCTAGCTCTCAAAGAACCTGTTCACACAGATGCGAGCGGGAAAAAAAAATAGACACACGTGTTTCAAGCAGCGAATGTATTGGCAACGCGTCTCATTCAGACTGATTCAAGACTCGTACTCCTTCACTTGCGTTCTCCCACTCTTTGCCTTAGGCAGCGTGGTAATGAATTCTGCACATGGGTACCATCCCTGCTAGCGATTGTCACCTTGGAGGATAATTGTGGGTATTTTGGCAATTTGTTTTGATGTCGCGGCTGTTCTTTTCAGCAGGCTTTCCCCTGTCGCTCTCTCGACAGGGTTTTAGAGTGTGAAATCTTTCGCTCTGTGCGCTCTCGCGATAGCACGCAGCAGAATACGGAGAAAATATACTGCCGCCCTCACTAAGCAACCTCTCCGGGTCTGTACCTCAAATTTCAGCCCTAATTAATCACGCTGCTTTCAGAATCAATCAATAATTACTTCTTTGACCTAGCATTTCTGGAGGAATGTGATAAGAAAACATTTTTATCCTTAATTCGCGACTTATGCAGCAATGTTTGTTAGCGCTGACAAGACAGTATAAAGAACTGAAAGTGTTGTTTTGGCATATATAAAATTGGTTTTTTCCGCAAAGCGAGTACACCACCAGCGGCGAAGACAGACAAAAAAGCGTAAAGAAGGAGTGCTAACTGCAAGCAATGTTTTCTGCAGCCCTGTAGGGTGTTCCAAGATACATAAAAAATCAATTATGTGGTTCAAACCAAGTAAGGTTACCATTGTTCAAACCTCCCATAGTTCATTATTTATGTTTTAAGACCTAGACACATCACTGCTAGAAAAAGAATTATCATGGCGCTAGTGCACTAGCACTAGCCTTGCGCATTTTGAGTAAACTTCAATTTCCTATCACTAACCGTTGGTGTATTTGTTGTGGGAAGTCGTCGACGTATTAACTGTCCTCTAATTCTTGGGTGTTACTTCAGCTCTGTTCCTTTTCTCATTTGATTCAGGATAAGGCTGCAGTCACTGAACAAAAAAAAAGGATGAAAATTTTGTAAGCACGTGAACACGTGAACGTGCACCAAGTATTCTGCGCTAAAGCTTCACGACACAGAAAGAAGCTTGAAAGAACTCTTTCACCTAGTCCGAGCCTGTACCTGCTCAATTCAAAGGGCATAAGCGTGGGAGATGAATGCTCTAGACTAATTTTACTGTAAGTATAGGTTTCCACTAATTTATATACGCTCGTACTATAAACCAAGCAAATCAAAGTAATCTCACCACCGCAGATACCATGTGGTTACATTTCTCAGTGTGTTCCAAGGTTCGGGCGCACGTTAGTTAACAAACTCTAGGTGGTCAAAATTTGCGGAGTCTTCCACTATAGCGTGTCTCATCAGAATTTCATGATTTTGTACGTATAACTGTAGTTATTATTACTAAAAATCATCATAGTCCTCCTTATTCGTCTGCGTTTTGGGATTGACTTCCATAGTTGTAATTTTTTTTCACTTACGTGTGTATTTCCGGACCTTTGCGGTAGAGCAACCATATTCGAGTGCTGCCCTCCGGCACCCTGCTCATCGAGGCAGCTGGGGCACGTGACTCCTTGAACTACACCGGCCTCGCGAACAATCTGTACGGAAGGGACGCCGTACAATACACAGTACGAGTGCACGGTAAGCATTTCTTTCGTGTTCTTCTCCCCTGCCCTTTCTGTCTGCTGTCACTCACCTATACGTACTATTTAGTGCAAATGAACCACCGACATATGTTACATCAATGTATGCGTTTGATCCGCATATGCTTTGATGTATGCTTTGATGTCGAGTGTGGGCGCTCGCATCGCGGGAACTCCTCGAAGCTCCCGCATGTGTAGAGAGAGTAAACGAGAGTATATGTACGTGCTTGGCCAGTTTTTCTCTCGGCATTCGCTCCTATGTGTATATTATTGGAATAAAACGCGTGCCTCACTCCCTACTGTTCGCTGGCTGATGAATGTGTAAATAAGTGGTTACGACATAAATTCCCGTCTCGTCATTTATTTACGCCAGTAGAATTACTACGCCATTTACTCTCGGCACAAGCAATGCATTCGTATTTTCTCAGATTACCTTGAGGTTGGTGGGGGCGATTTTTCCTTGGTTCCTATTCAATTACGATGGCCACCGCTGCCACCGACGATAGATGTCGTTACGTGAACTTGTCCCCATATCATGGTCACTCATGATATTTAACATACGCATTGCCAACTGAATAACGCGCGTGCAAAGCACGAGCTTGGACAGCGGGTCACCCTCAACTACATTGAGCCTCTCTTTGCTGTTGTTTTGTGAGATGCGTTTTCAGAAAACAATATTGGTGAAGTGACCAAAAGTAAAAAAAAAACAACAAAAAGGTTGACAAAGAAGGAAACCCTATAGGTGGACGTAGCGGCTTCCGATAAAAGGCGGTGTAGTAATTCCGTTCAAAGGCGACCTAACCGACTAGCTGAAATCTGTGATGTCTACCACGCAAATAACTCTTTAACGCTTCACTTAAGAAATGAAAAGCCCAGTTGCCAACGCCGTCATTCACTTCAAACTTAAGCGTTCCAATCATCTTGAACGAACGCAAACTGAAAGCATGCTCCCTCGGCGAATGTTTCCAGCGTCGAAAAGAAGCGCCTCTTGAGGTGAGAGGCGCACAGAGTTAGCGATGTAAAAGTGCAACCAGTAGACCCTACGAATCGCATTTTCGCCAGTGCAACTTTGTCACTTGCTTATATATTTGCTTTATGGCATATATTTGTGCTTCTTTCTGAGCCCTTTTAGATTTAAGGATATGTGGGGTTTTACAACTCAAAACCAAGATATGATTTAGAGGACCGACGTACTGGACGGCTCGGAAAATTTCGGTTTCGATCATCTGAGGTTCTTTAACTTGCACTGACATAATACATTACGTGGGCCTCTACTGTTTGGCCTTCCCTGGAACACGGCCACCATGGCCTCTGTAGATTTGTATAATAATTTTTTTAAAAAGAGGCACGTATAATAAATTTTTCCTATGATATCAGCGCTGGGAATACGTGATGCCCGATAAATATGCGATGACATGATGGCGAATGTACGCCAAAAATACGTTCTTTGTTACCTTTTTTACCCTTTTAGAGCAGCCGATGGTCATTATATGGCACAGTAAAAGCCCGTGAACTCAAACCAGTCCGTTTGAGCTTACAGTAAATTCCGACTCTCAGCCTGGTCATGCTGAGTCGTCTGTATTTTTTTGAAAACAAAAAAGAGAAAAACTCCCGGCAATTTGAACAAGTTGCTATTTACAAAAATTAAGTGAAACCGGGAGTTCCTGGCTTTAATCTCTCCTCGCAGCGGTGGGCCATCTTGATCACAATGTGTTACAATTCAAACCAAACCAAACTTAATGAGGTTAACACCAAAACAGCGGCGTTTCTCAGCAGATGAGAATTCGGACACTGGGCTGGAGCTATTGCGAATTCATATTCAGCTCGCGTATTGGATAATCAGCCAACCATTGCATATTCAGCGCACGCTCACGCCAAGAGGGCACTTCTTCCTCTTGTTCTGAAAGCACCTTGATGATAATATTACCGCAAGCAAAGTCAAATATACCACAGCGATCTACGTATAACGTGTCGAGAACGCGCTCGTGCAAAATAGAGATTTAACTCCTTTTTTTCTTTCAGGAGCTTGATGATAACGCTAAATGCGGAGCGCTCTACATAACACCATAAAACAAAGGAAGCAAGCAAGAAAGACAAAAAGAAAAAGAGAGATGGAAAGGGGGAAGTGCGAAGTACGGTACAAATAACGAGAACTAAAAAGAAAAAGAAAGTGGGAAGGCTGCAACTAAGAAAAACAAAAGGAGCGAAGAGAAAAGAAAGAGAACACAAAAAAAAAACAAGAAAGGCCTCAGCCCAGCTCGGCACTTCCTTCAGGCTTCACACTTGTCCGAAGTCGCCCTTATTTTTACAAAGGTGATAGGGACGTGATGCGGTGAAACTTGAAATGTAAAAAACAGCATGAAATGCCTTTCGTGAAGACAAGACCTTCTTGCGGAGAACTGAGAGTGAAGGAACGCCATCGGGCGCCGCTACAAGCAACGCCAAAGGTGCGTGAGGTTGCAGGAAAACGTACGGTGTGGAACACTAGAGCCAAAAAAGATCTGAAAGATGTACCTTTCTGAAGCAGAACACATGTACTACAAACCAGGATGACGTAGAAGGAGCAGGGCTGTATGTGAATGCAAAACTGTATGGCGCCTCTAGGGAAGAAAGGAGAGCAAGTGGAGGAACGCACAGTGGCAGCTGGCATGCGTGACGACACCGTTACGCCCAGACGAGCGGGAGACGCACGTGCTGCGACAATTTCATCGCGACGCAAGTGTGTGATACAGTAATGGAAAGAGTGCGCACGAAAAGGTACACAGACATTCCTCTAACGAACGGAAGCGGTAGGGGCGAAAAGAAAGAGGCGCACGTTTTCAGTGAGGAAGTAAATAAGTAAACAGACGTATCGTGACCTACAGAAAGCGATGAAAATTCATGCAAGCTGCATGCCAATATTGAGGGCTAAAGGAGTGAGCTACAACAAAGTAAAACCTTACATAAAAAATGATGAAGATAAGACAACATATATTGGCAAGATTGATGGTTTCCTGAGTAGGAGACATCCTGCGATGCGAATCCTGCAGCACGAGAAAAATTCGGCAACGAATGGAGAGATAGGGCGAGTGAATGCCCGAAAACACCAAATGTTGGAGGTAACAGAAACAGCAAAAAGCATTGGCAAATGCAGAAAGAATGTGTTCAACGGTTTCAGTTGGCGCTTCAGGCATTGCTGTGAAAGTAGCAAGGAGCAGAATTTTAGGTTAAACAAAGAAAATAGACATGAGGCTGGCATGGCTAGAATAAGGACTAGTGGACAGAAGTTCGCGAGAAAAAATAATACTAAACAATCATTCAAAGGGCCGAGAAAAGCCGTTCTGTGGGAGGAGGTGCAAACTCCGAAGAAAACGCGTAAATGAAAGAAAGTGTGACTAGAAACGCTAGTTACGGCTGAACGTAAGAGTAGGGGATGTATGCTTTTGAAGTCCACAGCCCGCGAGAGGGAACTGGGTAAGCTAGTTTTTATGAGGGCAGTAAAAATACAAATCTGTTTCATTTTTAACGTTATGTTGGACACTATCTTTCCGAGTGCTCCAGGCCGAACATCCGTTTATCTTGCCGCTGGCCGTCGTTTTACTACAATTAGAAAACAGTCACACGCTTCGCAATCCTTGCTTATTGTTGACAGTAAGTACCTTAAATCCGCTAACTACACGAAGGAAGTTTGGGGTCATGCTGCTGTCACCCGTTTATTTTAACATGCACCCCCTCCTCTTCGGCTTTCGTCTACAGTGCATAAAATGCTTGACAACGAAATTACTTCTCTGGCCCCGACGAAGCCTCAATGTAGCTCGTCGCAAATTGCAAAAAAACTAATCGCAACAAATTCGAAAGAGGAAATGAAAACGTAACATTGGCAAAAGACATAGTCGTTAAACGAATCAAAGCGATACACGCAGGCATATTTTCACTGTGAAAGAAAGCACTTTCCACTGCAAGTGATCTCGGACCCTTCGTAATTCAGCAAACGCGAACTCATTGTGGCGCAATCGCTTTTAGGGGATAAGGGGAGATGCGGGTTGAAAAACGCAAATTTTTTTCAAAATTACCTATTTTTTTATTTTTGCCTGTTTTGATAAGATTAGTACCTCTACTGTTATGAAAAAAAATACAGATCGAGACTTAACTGAGAGTGTTTTCAAAGTGCATCTAAACAGCACAAGGTGCCTGATAAAAGGTCAAAAGTGTGCAGTCTTCGAGCACCTTAACGCCAATAAAGCACCGCCGCTCGCCATTGTTGATCGCATGAGTCGAAGAGTCGAGCATCACTCTTCAAATACCAACAGTTTCCCACACTGGTGCGGCGCAAGAAATAAAAAAAAATCACTCTTCTGCGCCTTTTTCAAGCGCCGCGACTGGCTTATCACGTGGTACGGATCGGGGACCGCCATTGACCGCTGTGCGCCTGTATGTGCTGTGAAGCCTATTTGCCGGGTCCGTCTATGTCTTGTCGAGCAGTGCAGATGAACAATGCTTTTCTCGTGTACTTATCTCCGTTATGAATGAAAAAAGCATTGCTCGCAAGTCAAAGCCGTTCTGCAGCACGCTCTGTAGGAATAGGCTATGAGTAGCTGGTCTGATTTGCGGCAGTTGTTGACTTGCAAAAACCAATGCATCAAAAGTCATTACCACCCGTCAACCGGAAAGTTCGTGATGCGGCAATGGATGACGTCAGCACCAATTTGCGAGGTCGAAAAAGCTCGCAGTAAGAGAACTTAGCAGGGACGACATTGCCAATATGTACGACGGTATCTGGCACAAACATGGCCACAAAATTGCATGACACTGGACTTGGTTTAGATATCGAAGTCCTGTCAAACTTCTTCCTAGCTTGCAGTTGGCACAAGGCTCTGGCAAATGGAGCAAAAGTTTGGCAAGCGTTTCATGGCCCTGTCTGGGAGCGAAATGTCTGTGAGGAGTCGGCTCGAAAGAGCTGAGAGGTACAAACTCTTGGGGCTGGCATATTTTAGTCGCAGTGGCCACAACAAGAAGGGTTGTTCTTTTTGGTGTAAAATTTCGTCAGATATATTGATATCTTTAATAAATAAAAACTCTATTTCAACTCGAAAACTCGTTTTTCTCAAAACACAAATTTTGCCATTTTTTTCAATATGCCCCTCCTTTTTATGGCACTTCTATTGCGAGGATCTGCATGAAACATTGCCCAAATTTTTTTCCAAAGTATGGTGAATGCAAGTATTCAGTTTAAATTTTAATATTTTATTGTATAGTAAAAAATGCTATGTAAACCTTTACAAGGGCAGGTGAAATGTGGACTTTTCATGTCTATTATTTTTTACACCTAGTATATATACTGTATGTGGTTTCTAATTAGTTATTTACATTCTACACATTATTTCGAACATTATGAATTATGCATGGCAAAAAAATTACGAAAGTTCAGGGATGAAAAGAGGGGGGTAGAAGGGTTAACGTTTTCACTTTGTCGTTTTGCAGAGCTAAAAGTAAGCACCTTGCAAGAAAACTAATTATATATTTGAAATCAGCATAAAATGTTCCATGAACGCTCAAGTTTCCTTGCTCTAGGGTGAATATTGCCGCGTGCATAGCTGCATTTAGCGGCGAGATAGCAACGACAACGAAGAAGGCGGTTTTACTCGAGAGGCGCAGCGCAGGCAAGTGAAGAAGACGACAATCCTAGCGGCCTTCTCTGAGAGCGTCTCTATAAGTTCCACTGTCCGTGTTTTTAAATAAACCCCCTGTAATTTACAACCCGTGACACTGGTGGAGGTGCTGATACTACCACCTCATGGTCAGCACCCCTGTGAGAAGCCCCGAGTCCAGCCCTACGAGACAGCCACGCGTGGAGACGCCGGTGCACCGCTCAAGCCGTCGCCTTCAAGGTCTTCAACCGGAATTTGGCCTTTTAAAGGGAGCAACACTCTCTACAGCCACCCCTACTCAAGAAATGGCAAGGAGTCCTGCACAGGTGACGGTTCGGAATATGCGCATTCCTGAACCATTCCACGGCCGGCCGAACGAAGATGCGCAAGACTGGCTTGAGCAGTTTGAACGGGTAGCTAAATCGAACTACTGGAGCCTCGAGGGGAAGCTCTTCCATGTATACTTCGCCCGTGAAGACGGCGCGAAGACGTGGTTTATAAACCGGGAGGCAACATTGACGACATGGGAGGAGTTTTGTCGTCGGTTTCTTGACACCTTCGGTAACGCGGACCGACGCGAAAACGCACAACGCCTTCTTGAAGGACGCACCCAACAGCTGCATGAAAGCGCCGCCATGTTTGCTGAGGATATGGTGCGTCTGTGCCACCGCGCGGACCCCAACATGCCCGAGGCTCGAAAGCTAAGGCATCTCATGAGGGGCGTCAAATAGCAGCTATTTGTTGGTCTTGTGCGCAATCCACCGACAACAGTGGACGAGTTGACCAGGGAGGCCACCGCAATAGAGCGTGCGCTGCAGCAACGGTACCGACAGTCTGATCACCCGGCCACCGGCGCAGCTGCAGGCGCCGCCGCACTTACCGCAAACGACGAGTTTTCTCTACGCCACCTGATTAGACAGATCGTGCGTGAGGAGATCGCGAAGGAGAACGCAAAATACACATTGCAGTCACAGGCACCCCCGCAGCAGGAGTCCACGGTAGCCTCCGTCGCTGAAGTCATTCGCCATGAACTTCGACAAGCGTTTGCCTCTCCTCAGCAGTATTCCGCTCCACCGCACCGTCCGAACTCGTGCACCTATGCAGACGCTGTGCGTCGTCCATTGGCTCCAGAAGTATCCTACCAGCCGAACGGATGCAGCTATGCACGCGGCATTGTGGGGCCTAGGTGCTGTTCTTGTCCAATGCCAAGATGGTATGGAGAGAGTGGTCGCCTACGCTATCAGAACGTTGACACGCGCCGAGTCTAACTACTCAACAACGGAGAAGGAGTGTCTGGCCGTCGTCTGGGCAGTTGCGAAGTTCCGCCCGTACTTATATGGCCACGCCTTCCAAGTCGTAAGCGACCATCATTCTCTTTGTTGGTTGACCAACATGAAAGACCCATCTGGACGTTTAGCACGATGAAGCTTACGGCTCCAAGAGTACGACATGGCCGTAGTTTATAAGTCCGGAAGGCTACACTTAGACGCCGACTGTTTGTCAAGGTCTCCGATTGAATCACCGGCTGTAGAGGATGATGATTTCCCAGGTTTTTTAGGAGTTGTCGATGCAGCTATCATTTCTCGGCAACAACAAGATGATCGGGAGCTCAACTCGCTTATAGAATTCTTGAACGGACAGGCCGCCAATGCACCAAGAGTGTTTTCGAAGAACTTATCGTCATTCTGTTTACGGGACGGAATTCTGTACAAAAAGAACTTTTCATCAACAGGTAGAAGCTATCTGCTCGTAGTTCCTGGAGCTCTCCGCAGCGGAATATTACAAGCCTGCCATGACGAAGCCACTGCGGGCCACCTCGGTTTCACAAGAACACTAACACGCATCAAAAAAAATATTACTGGCCAAGATTCGCAGCAGAGGTTAAAAATTACGTACGAACATGCATTGATTGTCAGCGGCGCAAGGTACCACCTGTCAAACCCGCTGGGCTATTACATCCTGTGCCCGTGCCAAAAACGCCGTTTTATCAAATCGGAATGGATCTGCTGGGCCCATTCCCAACATCGGACAGCGGCAACAAATGGGTTATAGTAGCGACGGACTACCTCATCCGATACGCGGAGACCAAGGCAATCGCGAGTGGCACTGCAGCTAAAGCGGCCCAGTTCTTCATTGAGAACATTGTCCTGAGACATGGTGCTCCAGCTGTCGTCATAAAAGACAAAGGCACCACGTTTACAGCCGAGCTTTTGCGCACTGTGCTTACGCTCAGTGGCACAGCGCATAGGAAGACAACTGCTTACCACCCACAAACAAATGGGCTCACAGAACGACTTAACAGGACAATCGCTGACATGCTTTGCATGTACGTCGACGTGGAACACAAGAATTGGGACCGAATATTGCCGTACATCACATTCGCGTATAATACGGCGCGCCAGGAAACAACAAAAATGACGCCGTTCGCGCGAATTCATGGCAGAGAAGTTACGACAATGCTTGACGCCATGCTGCCTTACGATTGCAATGATTCAGAGACAGACGCCGCAGACTTCACTGAGCGCGCCGAGGATGCAAGGCAGCTTGCCCGCGTCAGAATATTGAACCAGCAGCAACTTGACGCCCAACGGTACAACCTTCGCCATCGATTCGTCATATATCAACCAGGAGATAGAGTCTGGGTTTGGTTTCCTGTACGACGAAGAGGCCTCTCAGAGAAACTCCTACGCCGATACTTCGGACCCTACAAGGTTTTGCGCCGTCTTAGCGACGTGACTTACGAAGTCGTGCCCGACGCCTCCTCCTGTTCGAAACGTCGCCGGCATCTGCCTGAGACAGTGCACGTGGTTCGCATGAAACTTTACCACTCTCAGTGATGTAAACACCCGCTGGCTGCATCTCTACCTGTTGAGCATCGGGACGACGCTCACTCTGGCGGGAGGGTAATGCCGCGTGCATAGCTGCATTTAGCGGCGAGATAGCAACGACAACGAAGAAGGCGGTTTTGCTCGAGAGGCGCAGCGCAGGCAAGTGAAGAAGACGACAATCCTAGCGGCCTTCTCTGAGAACGTCTCTATAAGTTCCACTGTCCGTGTTTTTAAATAAACCCCCTGTAATTTACAACCCGCGACAATATTAAAAAAAGTGTCTTCGAGTAGCATCTTCCCTTAGGGGCGAAGCTGCTTAGGGTCGAGCCATGTCTCCTGTCCATCGGTGTGACACGGTATCGATATTCATATTCATACGTATATCAATATGATCATTCATATGGATACCCACATAGATATGGATATATATCGGGTATCCATGTCCATATAGATTTACATACCCATTTATGTATATATATATATATATATATAGGGATATCCATTAGGATAACGATGTCCACGTGGATGTCCGTATCATATGTATGTGGATATTCATGTGAATATTCATACGGACATCTTAACAGCAAATGCGCATTGGGATTAACAAAAATTTTTGTATATACTATAAACACGTGTTGTCACATCTTTGCATGATCGAGAGGGCAAGATATGGAGGTAACTGATCCCCCGAAGCTTTGCCCACTTGTCATCATTCACTTTGTGGATATGCTGCGATTTTTTTATACAGAGTGGTGACTTTTTATACAAGCTCCTTGGGGTTTTTTCATTGGCAACCCAACACTACATAATGGATTGCCTTCAAGAAGCAGCCGAATTGATTACATGTGGCTCTTTACAAATTATATAAAAAACCCGAGTGAAAGATTTAGCGTGGGAGTAATAAAAGTTTTTAAACGTGGCAGGCCCGACGCATGTGTTATTTTACGGGCTCCTTCAAGCTGAAAGAAAGCGGTTAACGCTAGCTAAATTCGCATCCCTTATACGCGCGCATGATAAAATGAGTCTGGAAAGTTTTCAGGGTAACATGTGCACCATGTACACCCAAAAGATCAAGTACAAACATTTGTCTACTTTCGCTACCTCAACCAGCTTGCTCTGCTAAGTTAACAGCATGTTTTGTTTTTTTGTTTGCGCATCACTGGATATCAGCCATCTTCTTCGCCACCACAGATGTACCTACACGCCATTAACATTTGTTGCGGCATTCTCACGCCAGCACTATAAGATATTTTGCAATACCACCAAGCAACAGTGTGTTAGTTGCTGCTCTTTTTGGTAACAATAAAGGACCTCGCAAGCGATGTCCAGCGTTTGTGTTCTGCTTCTACTACTCACACTATCAGTGATTTTCAACAGGTGCAGTGCATGGAAATGGGAAATGTGGCTAGTTAGTTTGTTGTTGAAACATAGATAAGCAGCCACCAAAAGTAAAAAACATGCACTCGTTTTTTTTCGGTTTTAACACCTTGATATCTTTCATGTGCCAGAACAACGCAGAGAATGCTGTGTTCTGCACATAACTACGGAAACTGCTGCCAAGATGAGCGTCGAATGCATATTGCCGCAGAGAAAAATTTCACAGTGTTTTCTCCTGTTAAGTTTTCTAGCCGTTCACTGAATGTATTCACCAATGAGATGTGAAAATTCATTATTGACTAAAATATATTTTATAGAAAAGTTTATAGCGTGCAATCTTTTTGTAAATACGGGCACATAAACTATTTGCGCCATCGTCAGATGCTACTGGGGAGGAAATAGTCATCTCCAGATGCGAAAAGCTTGCCTTTGTAAAATCTCTAGTCCTCACTAGTTAGTACAATCTTTAGTACCTTGCTTTCATCCTACTTTTCATTTGTTGGCCACAAGTTCGACCTGAATAAGCCGTTTATTATTCGACCTACTGTATGCTCCCTTCGTCGTTGTCACGACCCCGTGACATCTGGTTGAAGTGCTTCATGAGCCATATACAGCACACCCCCTTCCAACCCTTAACCAAGTCCACGTTGTAGAGAAGACACCGACGCCAGCCATGACCAGCGAGTCAGCGGTAGGCAACAAGGTCTCCGACCGGAGTATGGGCCTTTACCCAACAAGACTCGCACGTCCACCATGGCGACTACTGCTGGAGCGATGACTGCCGCTGCGCCACTGCCTGTGGCTATTGTGATGCCCACTCCCCGAGAGCCACTAAGCTTCCATGAAGCAATTATCGAAGACCCAGAAACCTGGCTCGACACATATGAGTGAGTCACCTCCTTGAACAGCTGGTACACTGAAGAAAAAGTACGCAGCGTATACTTCTACCTCGAAGACGCCGCAAAAACGTGGTTTGAGAACCGGTAGCCTATGCTGCAAAGCTGGGATGAAGTTCGGACGACGTTCCTCCGCACGTTCTCCAGCATCGTCTACAAGGATCATGGCATTGCCCCTTTCTGAAGGCGCATAAATCAGTACTGCCGGAGGTCAACTAGTAACACCTGCGGGAATCTGCGCAGCCAGAGTGACCATCAACAGCCGCATTTATCCTGCCAGCGTCGTCGTACTGCAGCATTGCTCGAGAGATATCTTTCTTGGTATAGACTTCCTGAGCCTCCACGGTGCGACCATCGACCTGAGAACAAAGTCGATAACACTATCTGCAGAAAAGCGCTACCACCACGCGCTCCATCAGGAAGCCATGCCCTGAAGATGCTGGAAGGAGAAGTTGCCATTCCTCCTCGCTCAAGCGTCATCATTTCCGTCGGCACCCCAAAACCAGAAGACTTCGAAGGCGTTGGTGAAGGCAATCAGCACCTATTGCTCAGCCCGCAATATTTGTGTTGCAAGAGGAATCGCTGAAATACGGTGAGGAAAAGCAACAGTTATGCTCACGAATTTCAGCAACGAGTACAAACACGTGAACAAAGGTACAATGTTCGGCTACATCGACAAAATTATGGAAGCCACCAACGCTTTCGCTCTCACCGATTCTACAGGAGCTACTCCGTGGAACGAAGCTCCTCACCCAGCTTTCGACGTTAATCTGAGCCTTCCAAAGCATAACCAACAACAGCTCAAGGCTCTGCTCCTGCAATACAAGGACTGCTTTTCGTTGTCGTTGAACATTTGCTAGACCGCAGTCAGAAAACATCGCATATTAACAGAGGAAAACGCCAGACTACTACGGCAGAGCCTCTCGAGTGTCGACGAAAGAACGCGAGGCCATTAAAAGACATGTCAATAAAATGCTACGTGACGACATCACATTGTCTAAGAGCCCATGGGTGTCACCCGTGGTGTTATTGAACAAGAAGGACGGAACCCTACGTTTCTGCGTTGACTATTGCCGCCTCAACAAAATCACACACAAAAAAAGATGTTTCTCCTCATCCACGGATAGACGACATCCTGGATTGACTCCACAACACGAAGTACTTTTCGTTTAAGGACCTCAATACTAGCTACTCGCAAATTGAAGTCGACAAGAGAGATGGAGAAAAAAACAGCGATTATAACAGCAGACTGTCTATTTGATTTCAAGGTTATGCCCTTCGGTCTTTGCTCGGCACCTGCAACTTTTCAACGCGTTATGGACACAGTTCTGGCAGGATTGAGGAGGCCGACTTCTCTCGTTTACTTGGACGATGTTGTGGTGTTTTCTTCAAGTTTCGACGAGCATCTTCATTGCTTTGAAACTGTACTTTAAGAGATCAAGAGTTCCAGACTCATTCTGAAGCCAGAAAAATGACGCTTCGCGTACGTAGAACTTTTTTCTTGGGCCACGTGATAAGCAAGTCTGTAGTAAAACCCGATCTGCAGAAGACAGCTACCGTCAATTAGTTTCCGCCGCCCACCGACAAGAAAGCTATGCGTCAATTTCTCGGCCTGTGCGCCTATTACAGATGCTTCGTCATAAACATTGCCCGCATCACCGAGCTCCTCACTAACCTTACGAGAACTCACATCTAGTTCAAGTGGGAAACCTCCCAGGAGGAAGCATTTGGGGAACTAAAACGTCACCTGCAGAGGCCTCTGATACTTGCGCATTTCGACGAAAATGCCGAAACGGAAGTGCACACAGGCGTAAGCAGCGTAGAACTGGGCGCTGTCCTTGTGCAGGTGACTGAAGGACTGTAAAGGGTTTATTCATTCTGCTAGTCAGTCGCTATGCAAAGCATAAAGCAATTATTTCACAACAGAAAAGGAGTGCCTTGTCATCATCTGGAAAACGTCAAAATTTTGTACTTACATCTACAGCAGACCCTTCAAAGTTGTGAGTGACCACCACACCTTGTGCTAGCTGGCCAGCTAACTTGAAGGACCCTTCAGGTCACCTTGCGCGATGGAGCCTGAGACTTAAAAAATACGACATTACCGTCGTTTAAACGTCCGGCAGAAAACACTCCGACGCCTACTCCCTGTCACGAGCCCCCGTCGACCCAGCGCCGCCCGAAGACTTCAATGACGGCTGCTTCTTGGGAACGATAACTGCCGACGATTTCGCTGAGCGCCAGCGGGCTGACCTGGAACTTAAGGGCATAATCAATTACCTTGAGGGCGGGACCTCCGTTGTTCCGAAGGTATTCAAACGGGCACCTACGTCGTTTTCACTGTGAAGCCGCCTTCTGCAAAACAAGAACTTCTCGCCGCTTCCAGCCAAGTACCTTCTTGTGGTGCCTTCAGTTCTGCAACCAGAACTCCTTCAGACCCTGCACGAAGATGCAACGCCAGGACACCTTGGTATTTCGCGCACGCTCGCGAGAATACAAGACACTACTGGCGGCACCTTACCGCCGACGACGCGCGCTACGTGAGGACATGCCGAGAGTGTCACCGCTGACAAGACCAAGAGGCTCTCTTGAGCCGATCGAACCACCTCGCTGACCGTTCCAATAAATCGGGATGAAGCCACTGGGGCCGTTTTTGACGTTGGATTCGAGAAACAAAGGCAACGTTGTAGCTACTGACTACCTCACCCGCTACACCGAAACAAAGGCCCTACGCAAAGGCAGCACTGAAGACGTGGCCAAGTTAATCATTGAGAATATCATCCTTTGTCATGGCACCCCAGAGGTTGTCATCACGGACAGAGGTACGGCCATTACTGCTTATTTGACTCAAGCAATCTTGAGACATAGCTAGACAAGCCATCGCCACACCATCGCCTACCACCCACAAAAAAGTGGTCTCACTGAGTGGCTAAACACGACAATTGCCGACATGCTGGCAGAGTACGTCGACGTCGAACACACGACGTAGAATGCCATCCTTTCGTACAACACGGCCGTACAAAAACAACGCAAATGACGCCGTACAAGATGGTCTATGGAAGAGAACCGACAATGACGCTTGACGCCATGCTGCCAAACGTCGCTGAAGAAGAAAACCTCGGCGTGACCGTCTAGCTTCAGCGCGCGAAAGAAGCTCGTCAACTTGCCCGCCTGCGCATCAAGAATCAGCAGGCGGCCGATAGCCACTCTTACAATCTTCGACGAAGATTCGTGGAGTACCAGCCCGGTGACCATGTCTGGGTATGGACGCAGATACGCCGACGTGGACTCAGTGAAACACTTCTACGACGATACTTCAGACCGTAAAGAGTAGTTCGATGTCCAGGACCAGAGGTCTACGAGGTTGCTTCAGACGGCATTACTAACTCCCAACGGCGCCGTGCTCGACCGGAATTCGTCCATGTAGTGCGCCTCAAGCCATTTCATGTGCGAGCCTGAGGATTGTATTTTGTTGTTGCTGTGCTTCGTTGCTTTTAATTATTGTTTATATTCTTTATATTGTACCTTCGTCTTTTGTTAAAGCATCGGGACGATGCCTTTTTCAGAGGGGGAAATGCCACGTTCCTTTCCTTAATTTTTGTTATCACCCCGTTACACTACGTTCTGCGGAAACCGCGCCTACGAAGTTCGAAAAGCTTCGAGGCTGTAGTAGATCGTTGTGTTAAAATAACTCCTACGTCGTGAACAGTACAGATTATTCTGGAACCCACATCACCACTAGCGATAACGCTAGATTATTCGATGGCAAATGTATAAATGCCGGCGCACTTCGCCACTTGTCAGTTGATCGATGGTGGACGCTCTGCTCGCGCTTGTACCTCGCTGTACCTGGTACATTTGCTTTTCATTTGTTGGAAACAAGTTCGGCCCGAAGAAACCATCTGATCTTCGACCTACTGTCTGCTCCTCTCATCGTTGTCACGACCTCGATTTTTTTTTCTTTTTTTATTGAAATAGAAAATAAACGAAGGAGTTTTTCTCGCTGTTACTTGGCGACGGCTACCCCTTTCCACCTAATTGGTACAAATAAAATTATGAAAAAAAAACAATAGTATATATACATATATACAGTCTTACATGGGTGAGAGCAAAAGTTCTCCTATATGGGCAGAATAAACACGTAGACGACACGCTCGCTTACAACTTTTGTCTGCTCACTATACGTCACAAATCTTTGTTTCTTCGAAGAACTGTTGCAGCACCTTCATTGCTTTGCCGTTTGTTTTGGATGGCCAAGGACCTAGTTTTTTATTCAACCCAAATGGTCACTCAGGATCTAACCTATGCAGTTCTTATTCTAGTCGCCTTCGGCGTGTGTCTTGTTTCGGACAGTCGAGCAAGAGGTGACAGATATCCTCGTCATCGTGGCCGCATGAACATGCTGACGATGTTGCACGATGAATACGAAGTAGGAAGCGCTTTGTGTAAGCAGTTCCGAGTCGTAGGCGATGAATGAGTGTGTCGAATTGTCTTGGGAGGTCACGGTCTAATTGTTATTCAAGATTTGGATTAACAGAATATAGATTCAATTCGTTTGTTTTGTCTGTGAACCAGGTAGACAGGCATAATTCACGTTTTGTTGTTCTTAAAATTCTATTTGCATCATATTGAGATACCGGAATGAGGCACGTTTGCGTAGAATTATGAGCGGTTTTCGCCAACTCATTTGCCATTTTGTTCCCCTTAAATCCGCAATGACTAAGGAACCACTGAAATGCCACTCAATGATTTCACTTCGTAGCTTCTGAGAGCTCTTTTAGTATAGCGTATACTATACGCACATCAATGTGTCTTGAAGTGGCACTTTCCGCACGTGCTAATACTGCCAGAGAGTCTGTACTTACCACCCATTTCCTTGGTGTCATTGACAGTTTAATAAAGCTTATGGCTAGCAAAATCGCTACAAGCTCTGACGTTGCTGAAGAAGAGAGGTGGCCTAACCGACATACATATTCTTCGTGCGATTCCGGAGTTATGAATGCTGATGTCGCTGTCTCTTTGGTGACGGAGCCGTCAGTGTACACGTGAATGTATGCTTGGTACCAGTAAAACAGATGACGTGATGCCAACTGCTGAGCGGCAATGGTTGGCACTTCATGTTTGCTGCGAAGTTCTTCTTTTGACGTTTCAATAGTTGGTAGCTCAAGCAGCCATAGAAGATAGTTTTGGTCCAGTGGCCAATGTGTCGACACAGGAAGCCGGAAAATGTACTGTTGGTACACAGGGTGTATTTGCGCTCGAGCACGGTTCACGATGTTGGATATGAGCGGATAAGAAGGGTGTTGCGTGACTAGACGAAAGAGATGTCGACATGACTCCGCATTTCTAATTATTATAAAGTTGGGTTCTCTTGCCTCTGCCAGTGTCAAAGAACTTGATGTCGCATGTAGAACCCCCAGAAATATGCGTAAGCTTCGTGCTTGTAACAGCTGAAGTCGGTGTAGCGACGTCTGAGAGATGTTGTGGAGAACTGGCGCAAAGTAGGCAATTTTTTGTCGGATTAGTGTACAGTGGACGTGGAGGAGAGACGCTGATGTACCGCCCCATTTTGTTGCGGCGATGAGACGTAAAACATTTATGGTGCTGTTCACTTGATTTTCTAGATCACCAAAATGCTGACTCCATCTGAGTTGGCTATCTAAGGTAACGCCAAAGAAGCGATGCTTTTGTGCGATTTCGATGACAGATATGTGGGGTTTAACGTCCCAATCCATCATATGTTTATGAGAGACGCCGTAGTGGAGGGCTATGGAAATTTCGACCACCTGGGGTTCTTTAACGTGCACCCGAATTGGAGCACACGAGCCTACAACATTTCCGCCTCCATCGGAAATGCAGCCGCCGAAGCCGGGATTCGATCCCACGGCCAGCTTGCTAGCAGCCAAGTACCTTAAGCCACTAGACCACCACGCACCGTGGCGGGGCGTTGTCATGACCACACGACAATATATATATATATATATATATATATATATATATATATATATATATATATATATATATATATATATATATATATATATATATATATATATATATATATATATATATATATACTACAAACACTGCACGAAGACGACAGAGGCAAGAAACCAGAAACACAGAAGGCACACAAACACACATGGCTCTTGTGCGTGCTTTCTGTCTTTTTAAAGAACCTCAGGTGGTCTAAATTTCTGGAGCCCACCACTACGACGTCTCTTATAATCAGATGTTGGTTTGGCCACAAATGAACAAGTCAGCTTTCTGTGTTTCTTGTTTTTTTTTAGCGTACTTTTTGTAGTTAGAGATTACCATCTCACCCAGCGTTCAGTCTTTTTAGGCTATGTCCATCCCTGTTTTGTGACACCATGAATACCTGCGCGTGTTTCGTTTTCTGGTGAGCACAGATATTCATTACACCTCCACCAGTTGTGAGTCTCTCGAGCTGCCTATTGAGACATTTTCTACTTCTGAATACTCTGTGCGTTGTCCGTGCAGCTGTTTGAGGTTAAAGTATTAGGTGATTCGTTACGGCGTGCCATACTACTTGTGTATTGAAACACGCCGCGAAATTTAATATAGTATGTAAAGTGTGGTAGTGATCACTTTGCCGGCTATCTGTGTTGGAAAGCATGTGGTATAGCGCAAGCTGCGTCAGCAGCACTTCATTAGTTAATATCAAATGCCCTATATACTGTGACTTATGTAACACAGATACGAGTTTATCTCTTTTTTACCGCTCTCATTCACATGCTTAATCGTTCAACCACTGAGTAACTTTCTCAGCCCCGCCGAACTGGTCTAGTGTCGAAAGTACTCGGCTGCTGACCCGCAGGTTGCGGAATCAAATCCCGGCTGTGACACCTTTTTTTTTGGTGGAGGCGAAAACGCCGTAGGCCCATGTGCTCCGATTTAGTTGCACCTTGAAGAACCTCAGTTGGTGGAAATCGCCGGAGCCCTCCACTACGGCATCTCTAATAATCATATGGTGGTTTTGGGACGTTAATCCCCACTTATCAGATCATTATCAAATCGAGTAACTCACTCACTCGCTAACTCGCTAACTCGCTCACTCAATCACTCGCTCACTCACTCACTGGCTAACTCAATCATTCAATCAAAATATCAAGAACACGCATTTTCTATTTAGGAGTACGAGGTGCACTACAAGAGGCAGTAGGACTCCTGAGACTTGGTGCGCGAAGCTCGTCCGCAGCCAAAGTGGTGGTGCCAGAGTGAGAGGCATACCTTCACCATCTAGCTTGGCCTCGGCCACTCAGTACCATATCCACGAGGTCGCCGTGGCTGACAGTGGTCGCAGCGAACCCAGTGACACCATGTTCGCAAGGACGCAGGGAGGAGGTAAGAAAGCATGGTAAGAAAGTGAGGTTATTGAGAAAATCGTCGGCTTTGCCAGCCTACGCTAAGATCATAAGATAGGAAAAAGAAAGAAGAGCAAGCTTGAAACAGTAAAATAACTGTGATGATGTCCATGCTATAATAAACATGTTCAAGATATCAAGAAGGATTAAGCATGGCCAGCCATCAGTAAAAAGCCTGTTTAAAAATATCGAAAGGCCCAGTAAATCTCTAGAAGAACAAGAACGTGCTACCCCCGTGAAACTGTTGTGATCGCTGGAAGGATAGGGCGAGCATAAGTGAGAGCTATAAGGGAGGCATTTGCGTTTCGGGTAATTGAAATAATCCTGATTGTGACTCCCTTATAAATTATCATCCTACATACGCACCGACCATCCTACATACGGACGCTAGCGGCCGCGGTATAGGTGCCGTTCTGCTCCAACGCGACACCTCTTCACAAGAGAGAGTAGTTGCGTATGCCAGTAGACAATTGAACGCAACCGAGAACTATACCATAACTGAGCAGGAGTGCTTGGCTGTGGTCTGGGCAGTGCAAAAGTTCCGTCCCTACCTCCACGGCTGTCATTTCACGATCGTTACTGACCACCACGCCCTATTCTGGCTTTCCACGTTGAAGAACTTGTTTGGACGCTTGGATCGGTGGATTCTACGTTTACAGGAGTATGACTTCGACATCATTTACAAGTCAGGTAGAAAACACCAAGACGCCCACGCCCTTTCCCACTGCCCGCTACCAAATATCCAGCTCAGCAGCGTTCAAAGTTCGGCCATCACTTCAACTGCAGCGCCTGCGCTCGCCTCAATAGACCAGCTATTCTCGGATGACAAGTGCACATTTCACTCCTGACAGTTGTCTGATCCGTACTATAGACGTATTATGGACCAGCTCTCAGGAGCTTCCCATCCACCTAACGCGCGACATCGTCGTCTACTCTTGCGATTTAAGCTGGAGAATGGAGTTCTGTACCGTCACATCTACCACCCAGATGGTCAACGCTGGGTTCCCGTGCTACCACGCTTTCTTCCACTTGACGTGCTTAAAGCCTTGCACGACGACTTGACTGCCGGGCATCTTGGTATTCAAAAAACTCACGACCACGTCCGAAGTCGGTTCTACTGGCCTAGTATTTCAACTAGCATTGCGCGCTACGTCGGTTCCTGTATCCCGTGCCAGCGTCGTAAAATCCACATAACTGCACCGGCCGGGCCTCTGCAGCCAATTCCGTGCCCCACAACCCCATTTGAGGTTGTAGGTATCGATCTTTACGGCCCTTTTCCCGTCGTATCTATTGGCAAACGATGGATAGTGACTGCAGTAGACCACTTGGCACGCTACGCGGAGACAACGTCTGCATCTACTGCCTCTGCTTCGGAAGTTGCCGACTTCGTTCTGCACGCCATCATTCTGCGCCATGGCGTCCCTCGTATATTGGTGAGTGACCGTGGAAGGGTGTTCTTGTCAGAAGTGCTAAATGAAGTAGTGCGCGCTTCTGGAATAACACACAAGACAGCTTCCAGCGACAACCCTCAACTCAATGGTCTCACCGAGAGGTTTCACCATACTCTTGCTGATATGAATGCCGTCTACATCAGTCCAGACCAGAAAAAGTGGGATACTATTCTGCCATTCCACACCTTTGCCTACAACACGGCCGTTCAGCGCACCACCAGCTATTCGCCATTCTACCTCGTTTATTGTCGTTCCCCTACTTTCTTTTTTGACGTTTCCTTTTTCAACACTGACGTCAACGCGTCTCCGTCTACCAGCGAGGAATACATTTCAAGACTAGCCCGGTGTCGCAATCATGCTCGCATCAACACGGAAGCGCGACAGCAAGATCTAAAAGTCATTTATGATGCATCCCATCGCCTTGTATTCTTCTGACCTGAAGAGGAGGTGCCCTATTCACACCTATTCGTACACCAGGTCAGTGTAACAAGTTTCAGCCACACTTCATTGGGCCTTACATAGTTATCGAGCAGACTTCACCCGTTAATTATCGTGTGACCCCACTTGTCGTCCCAACAGACCGCCGTCACCGCAACACAGAGATCGTGCACGTGTCTCGCATGAAGCCTTTCAGGCGACATTCTCTGTCACATTGACTTTCTACGTCCAGGTTGGCCGTTTCAATGTAAGAGGAATTAGTGTGGGCATTCGTCATGCGCTTCTTTTCATATATGCATTATCATAATCATCATCATCCACCTGGGTCCCTGTCCTCGTCTTCACTGGGTGTCACCACAAGCATCATCTTGTGTGTGCACGCTCGGTCTGAGACTGCCCGTTCGTTGCTGAGCCCTTGGGCTGAATAAACGCTGTCTCAACCCAGATGTCATAATGCATACATACATACATACATACATACATACATACATACATACATACATACATACATACATACATACATACATACATACATACATACATACATACATACATACATACATACATACATACATACATACATAAAATACAAGCGAAACGCACAACACCTTCAGACACAGTTGAGTATTTCGTAGCTGTTGTCAAGCATAATCCACATGTCACGAGCTCGTTCATGCATTTCGCTAAACAGGCCGTTTAACTATAACTGATTATGACATCCACCTACCGAAGATAGGTGAATAGGTGGATAGGTGTAACCTTAAAGAGCCGCTATACAGCACCGAAGTCGCCTATCGGCAAAAATGCCTCACTGCGCGTGAAAGAAGGATTGGTCAGGCGAAGGAAAGGAGTGCGGCAATTATTTTTCGAAATAGTGGCTCTGCGTGGTGCGCAGCGCTGTAATATTCGGAAGGCGCATTCATCATGGTTAACTCTACAAATAGCCGAGCTTCTCTGGGAAGAGGATGCGAAAAAAACCAGAGCCTGTTCACTGGCCCTTTAAGAGACAGGAAGAAAGTAGAGTGGGTCAGGGAACAAACGGGTGTTAAAAAGATCATAGCTAAAATCAAGAAAAATAAGGAATGGTCAGCGCACGTTGTATACACATGCAGAATAACCACTGTTAATCAAGGGTGACTGAATAGAATCGAAGAAAAAGCAAACGTGCGAGGGTGAGAAAGAAAATTAGGTAAGCAGATGAGATTGCGAGCTTTGCGGGTACAAAGTGGCAGCCGCAAACACAGGACCTGTTTGAGTGGTAGAAAATGGTAGATGCCTTTGCCTTGCAGTACGCTTAGACTAGTGATGTTGACAAGGATGATGGCAATGAAGATTACTAAGCCACTTACGGCACACAAACGCAGTGCCCACATTGCTGAAGCGGGAGGTATTCGTGACACCCAGCGCGAGCTCCCTGTTCATTCGTTCGTTGTCCTGGGCGTCTGGTCCATCCGGCTGCCCCGTGTCACACATGGCCGTCTAGTACAGACAGCGTGATGGAGCGAGACTCTGGATGGTGGCTTCGCAAACCCTGCAGTCTCTACAGGGTCCCATGACAGTGCACTAGTTACGGCCAGAGACCTGGTACATTTTGCGCGTGACAGCGGTACACAGGAGCAGCCACAACTTCCGCGGAGTATACCATCAGGACGCTGCCGTATTTTCCCACGCTCGCAGGTATTCCTCGATGGCTGGTAGCTTGATCCTTATCGATCAACTTTTGGTACCAAGTAAACTACAAAAAAGACAGAAAGTACGACAGCACAATTATTTTTGTCTTCTATATTGCGCTGTCTTAGTTTATCCTATTTTCTCGTCTGATAATCAGTCATTACAGGGAATTATACAGGTGCTTATTCCAGTGTTTCCTAACTAACATAGTGTCGTTTTCAGCACTCAGGTGCTACGCAATTTAACAAATCCGTGCTTAACAATAAGCTGCTTGCGAAAAGGGTAGGGTAAGGTTTCCCCCACTCAATTGATTCTTTATCTGTGCACTACGTTCTGATGGTTAGGACCCCAATCAGCATAGAGCTGGGCAGAGGGTAGAGGGCGTTTCAGTGAAGCTTTACCCTCTTAGCTCCCCTCCCTCTCCCCTCGGCCACGTAATTGGTAGCACTGCGCACGTCTTTGGAAATACGCCTAATTCAATGTGATTTACCATGTTTCTACATGATTTTGGTTTACTTAACAGACACTGCACACCCTGAGTTGATGGCCGTGAATGGTGGTGGTGACGCGGACGTCGACTTATCGTTGCTGGTGCCTATCACTACCTCGCTCATCCTAAACCTTGCCGCCGCCATCCTCGTACTGAGCTACATCTGCTGCAGCAGGCACGAAGAACCTACATTCGTGAAAGATCATGGTGAGCACCAGAATAATAGCGCCTATTTTAATGAGTTAAAAACTTTTTCTTGTACACGCATGTTTTTACCATTACAAAATATTAGCAATATAGATGGTCAGTCTTCTGCTACTAGACGAAGAGTATCTTTTATATCAGTGGGCAAATGGGCCTTGGGTTTTTTTTCCATATCTATATGTTCAATAAAGGGGGAGAACAACGCATTGATACAACAAGTAATCTTAGAATATGAATTAGAATATGAATTCAGCGTGGTCATGCAGATGCTGTCAGTCAGTTTTTGCCCTTACCTCCCCCCCCATGCAATCAATGAAGTCAGTTACGACCGTATTGATACGTCTTGATGACAAGTGGGCTTCTACGTGAAGCATCTTCAAGTTATGCCTTCATTATTCATCGAACGAGCATGCAAATGAACTGATGAAGTTATTGCGTTGGAGCACTCTACGAGTGAAATGATAATTTTCTCATTAATTCTAATAACCATTACTTCATGATTTCTTACTTTATTTCAACGCTGTCCTCTGGGCCTTTATTTCCTTCTGTACTCTCTGAAACATATCGGGAGCTTATGTTTCAATATGCTTCTCAATTTTCAGCGCTTTTTATTGACCATTTTGGGAAAGTAGCACAATCAGAAGCTGCCGAAGCGAAGAATAAAATAGCGCTGAACAGCCTTCACCCAGAAAGCGTATGTAATAACATTGCCGTGCGTGCGATGCCTGCTTTCGATAATTCCTCAAGCAGAGCTAACCGCAGTTTTTTTTTCGTCGTGCGATGGAGCTAAAATGAACGTCGATAAGAGTAATTGGGAATGAGGTGGACTGCCTGGCTGAAGCACCAGCTGCAAACATTCATAATAAAGGCACGTTCGTGAGTGCTGGTGCGCGTGCTATTATTACAACATCAGTATACAATTCGTATATTTTTCAACGAGTGCGCTCTGAAAGCGTACGGCAATTTTAGAGAAAAGAATCAATTGTGTGAGCCTGATGGCTTGCACCAGTGCTTTGCAGAGTTTCTAAGAGTCGGTTATAAAAGAGCTGCTAGTTTTGGTTCGTGTAACATTCCTATTGCTTTCTAGTACATTCATTGATTTGCTGCTGTGGTGAAATGCACTTGCTTTGTTTCACAACATGACTGCCTTACAGACAAAGCACGCTTTACAGGTGCATTGACTTGCCGGTACAAGAAATTAAAAAGCTATTTTAGAAAAGGGAGGACAATTGGTGTGCGTGTATTCGTTTAGATGCTACTTTTAAGTGCATTCCGTCTAATATATGACCTTATTGTTGGTGGCATTGATATTTCGTCCTGTTCTCGTGAAATTCTTCTTTTTTTTTCTTATGCGTAACATTCCTTTATTTATGTTATGCTGAAAGTTTTTTATTCTGCACAATATGTATAATTATTGCATTGCAAACTTACAACTTGCTTAAAAAACTTTATTACGGTTTTGCTGATTCTTTTTATATGTAATTAATGTATTTTTATGTGGGTTATGGGGCTGGTAAAGCAGCATTTGGCTGCTTTTTCCCCATTTACCCTCTACAACACTTTTTTGGTTTTGTGTAAATAAAGCACATAAGTATTTTGCTCAGTCACAACGGGTAGTGATATGAATGCTTTTATATGTGAATGCATTTCCTAGTCGAGCTAAGTCAGGCGTCCGGCGTTGTCCATTGCGGTATACGCATGCCAGCAGATGTCATCTATCCTCTGTCACTTCGTCTGTTATAGTGACAGCTACGGCGCGTGCGCTTATTCTCTCCCCTAGCAACCAGAGCATGTGGTTTGAAAGAGTGTAGGAGAGGATAGCAGCAGTGCGTTACCCTTCTTTTTCTCACAGTTTGTCCTCTTTCCTTCCTACACCCTACTTTCCCGTCCACTCGTGCCTCACTCTCGACTGTTCGCTGGCTGGGCGCATCTCAAGGACATCCGGAAATGTGTGCCCGAGACGCAGCTGTGAAACGCTGATGCCAAACCGAGAACGCTGACGCCCCACTCTCCCATCCCGTCCGCTCGCTTCTCACTCTCGACTTTTCACTGGCTGGGCGCCTCTCAAGGCGAAGACAAAAGTCGGTGAAGGCTAATGTCTGATGGCAGCGGTATCCACTCTCGGCGCAAAAAAAAAATGCATTCGCATGTCCTCACAATTCCCTTTGGCGAAGTGGGGGCATTTTTCATTCACACCTTACTTACCTTCGTTCTTACTTACCTAATGAACGAATAATAATCCGTTCTCTCATAACGCCTCTTTTTTAGAAAAGGCACGCTTTACCAGCAACCTTACGTCACATCGTCAAACACGTTTTTAGCAGTCACTCTGCCTCGCGCTAGCTGCCATACAATAATATATACACGTGTATTCTTTTTTAAAACCTGGAAAAACGCACCTGTAGTAGAAGACCAATCAGAGTGTTCACCTGTTCTCATCCACAGAGGGCTACCTAGGTAGGGAAGGTGGTCGGAGCACTAGCAACGATGAAATCGCAGAGTTGGCGCTTGTAAAACAATGCAGCATCGACAACGTTCTTTCTACGCTCACCTCACCATCAGGTCACCGCGCCTCGTCCTGTCTAGCTTTACCGGGACGCCGCTTAGTGGTGGCGCCCACTGCCATGCCTACTCAAAGTACGCTAATGACATTAAGGTTGTGAAGTAGGCTTGCATTTGTACAGGGGAGCTTCCTGTCAACCCTTTGCCCCAGCAGCCGTCATTTTGTCATCATAGTAGTAGTAGTATTAGTAGTAGTAGCAGCAGCAGCAGCAGCAGCAGCAGCAGCAGTAGTAGTAGTAGTAGTAGTAGTAGTAGTAGTAGTAGAAATAGTAGTAGTTGTTTCTGTTGTAGCAGCAGTAGTAGTCGTAGTAGTATAGTAGCAGTAGTTGCAGAAATAATAGTAGTAATAATGGGTGCAGAACCAGCAGTAACAAATTTAGACCTTCTTTTTGTTGGTGGTGGCAACACGCAAGACCCATGACAAGAGGTGGAGTGAGTTAAAAATGCCATAATTTGTCATTGACTGTGGTGCTCCAAATGTCATGATCATGATAATGATATTTTTCTTTAGAAAAACAAAACAATGGTATGATTGTGACCATTACATGCAGTGCAAAATGCATGGAAAGCTTTGCGTGTTTTCACTGGTTACTGTAACAAAGGCGTTCATTTGTTTTAAAAAACCGAAAGAACTACCATAGATTCCGACTTAAATTATATATATGAACAGATGCTTAAAATATTTTGTAACAAGCCAATGCAAGGCCCTCGGCTATCCAAGGTAGTTGAAGGTAGAAAACAGAGAGCACGCGTTTAGCAGGATTTGAGCTGCACTGCTTTGAAATCACGTTAGGCACGATGTTGATTGAAAACTGATTGCCGGAACTCACAGGCCACGTGAACGCACCTTGCCTAACGAAGTGTAAGCGGGTGTATTTCAAATCTAGCGGCGAATTGATGACACTACGTGGTTTCACTATCTAATCGCCTACACCAGCGCACTTGCAGCTGCAGTGTACTATAGTTTTCAAGGCGTGGAACAACTAGATTCTTCAGGAGCTTGCTTGGAAAGCTTCTTACGCTCGCGCATCATCCAGCGACTGCTGATTCCAGCCCGCTTGTACACTAGTGTTGCAAGTATACACTTCTTCGGTCACCGTTCAAGGCCTCGTCTCCGGCAACTCCAACAATACTCTATAGATGTCGCGCCGCCACCCAAAACGTCGGTTTTCAATCACCCATGCACACGCATCCTCTCGAGTATATCCACTTCGTTCTCGTCGCTTCGTAAGGATGGCTGTGCGTGACAAGTTTGTTATTGAGTGTTACGCGTGGGTACCAATATCCTCCCAAGCGCCTTGGCCTGCCTACTCTCAACGCTGTTGCAGACCATCTGATAGCTCCATATTTGCCATTCATGAGCGTTAGGCATTTGGCTCACGGCAGGGGCCAGTATGGCATAAAGGGGCAGATGGTTAACCCGGCGATCGGCTTGGCCAGCACTCTGCAGTGCTGGCCACGGAACCTGCCCGACAACGCTGATTTCATCAAACACGCCATGCACCGGCTCAATAACAAGCCTTATTACAAAAAAAATATCACCATAAAGACCCTGCACACCAACGAGCATGCTTTTCTAACGTCATTCACTTCGTATATATGGCGAGGGTTCTCCTAATGCACTAGCATACACTTTGATAAGTGTGCGCTGTTTTGCTCAACAAAAGTGGATTATCGCGGCCGTGCACCAATCCAGTCTTGAAGTATACACCAACATCATGACCCGGACCAACCACTGATTCTGTAGTTGGAGGTGTTGTAGAACACAGCCGCTCATTATTCTCATCGGAAATATTTGCATTAATCGTAAACCACCTGCCCTTTGTCAGCATGAATTGCAAAACTTCTCAAATTGGTCTGTTCGGCCGGATATCGACAAAACATCATGCCTGAGACAGCATCAGTGAATAAAATTAGGCAGTGTGCTCGACAAAGAAAAGCACGAGCGTGTCGATAAATGTTGAAGATTAGGCGAGTTGGCTCGTCGTACTCTAAATGGCATAGTGCATTATGGTAAAAAAATGGCTGAGCAGACCGACACAAAAGGTCAGATTTGGTATCAACGCACAGTGTATTGTCGAAGTCTGAGTCAAATTTCGTCGAGCGTTTATATGAATTATTCTGACTCAATGTCTTTATTGTATAAGTGTCTCTAGTGTTTGCGCGTACTGCTTGAATAAACATTGCTTTGACCAGTTCGAGTGCGAGGTGGTCGGTACTGCATTGTAGCAGAAAAGGCGCGATGCTGTAAAAAGGAAGCTGTTATCTCGTGGTATAGTAAGTGATGGAGCATTCTCTTCCCCAGCACGTTACAAAACGGGTATTCATTATGTCAAATCCTACGTTCGCCGAAAGATGCTTGTTTTAAATCACCACACCATTTTATAAGAAGTCTCCTTCTCTAGTCGCAATGGCAATCAACTGCTGTACTTCGGTTATTTGGCTTGGACGACTCCTGCCTTCTCAAATTATATACGACTACAGCTTACAGCATAGCGATCAAATTATGACCGTGCTATGGTAATATTCTTGAACATTCACATTCCTGGTATGAGATTCATTTTGCTTATTTCATACCACTGATAGTGAGAATACTTCACCTTTAGGCTGCTGTAATCAACGAGATAAAGTGTTCCCTACCTTGGCCCGGTAAAATCTTGCACTCGTGAGGTTTCAATGTCTTCTCGGAAATTCAATGGTGGCGCGTTTTAAGAAACTGCTTGTCTCTTCAGCGCCAAGGAAATGCTCTTTAAGTGATCCGCTTGCACTGCCTTCCAAATAACGTGTGTTAAAACAATATACTAAAACAGGGCTGAATGGCTAAAGACTCGAGCTCAAATAAGTTGCCTAAAACAAAGATGAGTGCTGATGAAGTCAGCCATGAGAGTGTGACCACTGAGTCACGAAAGATTACTAGCTTTGAGAAATGAGTTGACTAGTATTAGGAAGATAGAGGGACAATTGAATTTTCACAATTGGCACATATTCTGGCTGTCATCTTAAACTATCGCAAAACAAACTTCAACATTGCGCCGAAACATATGAAAAGCAATAATGAAGTCTTTTATTTCAGGCTCAATCGATGACATCTCAAAGTATGCAACCTTTCCAGAAAAACAATATAAGTCTAGAAGCGGGCTCAGGAAAACGCAGGTAGGTCGTTTATTGTTAAAACGTGATCAACAGGTTGTCGAGTACCTCCGTTATAGCATGATAAAGTGGGATTTTCATTTTCACATCATTTTCTTTTTGAAGGAACAGCCTGCAGCAAATACTAGAACGAAGAAGCGATTTTCTCAGCATAATTTTTCTAGTAACGAGGTTGAGTGCCGAGTTTTATTAAAAATGTTCAGCGCTACGAAGTTACCGAACGTAAAGTGACATATAACGGTGCAAATTATTTGAAATCGTGGAGGGCAGTGTAAGGGTCTTATGGTTTATAGTGGAAAGAGAGAAGGAATGGTATATGCTTGGTATATTTGATGTGTACACAACTCTACGACATGTATTTCTGGTAAAGTCAGCAAAACAATATCGAACATTACATCTATAATAGTTTGAAGTGTAAATATGTGTATACAGAAGGAAATGGAAGCACTAAAACAGAACTATTTGAAGGTACACTGATGAGACCTACAGCCACATCCCCTCACATGCGAATCACTATAAAACTTTAGAAGGTGTCATTCTGCTGTCAATTGTTTTCAGCGTGGCTGTTTACCTCATATTGGTGCATTACCGCACAGTGTGTATGGGGTGCGTCACGTCAGCACTGTCGACAATAATTGATACGAGAAAGAAATGGGCGGAAAGGCACGGTAAGAGCACATGATTCTGCTTTGTGCCGTAGTACTGCTGCATTACTAAGTAGACCGATCCGAGAAGACACCATAGGTGCCTAGAGACCACAGCACTTTCAGGCCAGAAGAACGAGTAGGCGTCAAAAGCAGCAATGCGAACTGAGAGACCAATGGCGAGACCATGCAAAAGTGAATTCAGTCAAACCCCGTGTCTGAGAAAGGGCGTGGCCATCTGCAGAGAGTCATGCAGAAGAACGCTTGGGGAGACGTCTGCAGGAAAAACGGAAATAGAGCTGCAATGGTAATCCATCACTTTAGGCATGCTACGGCCCCACTATCTTCCTTTTAGATTTAGTGTGCATAAACCTTCTATATTGTTATTCGGTGCCACCTGCAAAAGTGACGACTGTGGACCGTTAATTTTCAGCTGTTGGCACCACGTAGCGAATGACACCTCACGAGCGCCGCCTTGACAATAAGCTATCACAGCTCTAAAGAAATCACCGCATTCGAAGTCGAAAGAGTTGCAGTGAAACAGAGAACAGAAAAGAAAATGTTCAGGGCGCTATGTTAAGGGTGAAGTCAACGTGACGTAGAGGAAGTCCGTGCAATTTTTTAATTAGGCTTCAATTACAAAATAACTAGAAAGAAAATTACGCAGATTCCATGTACCTTGCTAGTCGATGTTATGTGAAGAATGCGCATGGAAGGTGAATGTGTTTTATTGTTTTATTGGGCGAGACGTTATAAAGTGGCGTCAATACGTGTACATGTCCACGCACACAGATACGTTAAACGGCCGCATGTGTTTTATATTTGGGAGCTTATAACAGTTTCGTAACAATGCTAGCAGCAACATGGGTACTCGCAACCGCAGAAGCAGTAGGCTGATATGAAGCACTGGTGCGCAAGAAGATCGAAGCCCTCAACACTGCTGCACAAATCAATTTCAGCGGATTACGCGTGAATTAAATTTACATTAACCCGACATGACGGTTATCATAGGTTATCATAGGAGTACAAATTTATTGTTTATAAAATTGAATAGCCAGTATTGCAACCATAATTGACGTTACACGAAAATTAGACTCTATTTGAAAAGCACATTAGAGGCCTGGCATCTCTCTGTGGAAGAATGTTTCAATGCCACGCAGAATGCTAAGGTTCGATTCCTCCTAAGATATTTATTGTTTGCATTTGTCCGGCCAACGCTGCCTATGCCTGCTTTTTCATAAAGCTCAAGCGTTAAAGTTACCCTTGTGTGTTCTTGCCATACATGTGTAGATATAAAATGCCTACCACTTGTCGCACATACCTTGTGGCACATACCTGAGTAGGTGCTACTATTTTTGTAAAGTAACGACATACGTGACAAGATTGTGAATTTACTTATGCGACGACCAGCGAGTCGTATCTATCTAACTATCTAACCCTCCCGTACTAAATGTTTGAGTACGCCAAATTATATTTGTTCATGAGAGCACCTAGATGTAGGTGGCTTGATAGACAGACAGATGAATAGATAGATAGATAGATAGATAGATAGATAGATAGATAGATAGATAGATAGATAGATAGATAGATAGATAGATAGATAGATAGATAGATAGATAGATAGATAGATAGATAGATAGATAGATAGATAGATAGATAGATAGACGCCAAACATGCTTGCAGAACGCAGAGAAATGCGCATTCAAAAACAAAAACAGCTTTCCGCTAGTAGCCACTGAACCTGCACTACTTGCAATAATATAATTATGGCCTTAACCTCCTGTATAACCGCTATAGGAACTCGTGTTCCTCCTTCCTTCTAGATAATAGTCGGTGTTGTTTCAGCCAGTAAGCCACCTAGGAGTAATTAACAAACTTAACGTAATAGATGAGGGGGTAGTCTTGCTAATCAAAATCGAAGAGCGAGGATGCTGGCAGAAAGTAATACCAATTTACTCATATGTATCTATCCACAAGGCGAAACCATCAAGGGGTGACGTTGGCTTCGCCCCGGTACAAGATCTGCGCAAGGCAATGCAATGCCTTGCCAGAATTTCGCAAGCACCATTTATAAATTCACGCCACCTTGCCCGAACAAGTGATTATTTCAAATAATGTCATAACAGATCAACAGATGTTTTGCCGTGATCATGACGTCCTGCTAGCACAACACGCCGGTAGTGCTTGACCCCTTCACATTGTGACGTCACTAATCCGTCTTTTTATGATGCAACGGCGCATGAACCCTAACCTTAATGAGAAAGCCGACAATCACGTCGTGGTTTCGGAGGCTTTGCTTTTGCGAATATCGGGTCTCCCAATCCTGTTGTCCCTCTCCTTAATTCCACGAGGTCTTCGTTCTTTGGACGGCGACGGGTGCAATGCCACGCGACTGACACCTTTTGTCAGGAAGTTTTCGTTGGCCGAGCCTTTCTCAGTAGACGAGAGCAACATTCCAAAGTGACAACAACGCAGCAGCTGTACTACGAATTCTTCTGGGTCATCGGGCTCGCCTCGCCAAAAAGCAAAAACCCGTTAGACACGCACGACCGACGGACTGCCTATAGACAGGGCTATGTGCAGTCTGTGCGGCTTCGTATTCCTTGGTGCCTTCAAGAGTTCATTTCCTGCACACCGCTGCCTGCCCGACTGCGATGACTCCTCAATGAATGATCACTCCCTGTCATCCCACTATGCTAGTTGTGTCGTGTATTGTGTGTGTTTGTCCCTAGTCATGTGACGAACTGGGCGTGCTTCCCTTTTTTCGGAGTTGGGAAGGAGGTGACGTTTGACTTTCCCTCTTCGGGGGTGGAGTAAATACGACAATCTCATCAGACTGTACAGGTTTCAATTTTGTTTTTTGTTTCTCTGCAAGAATCTTGTGAAGACCAAGGCGAAAAACGCGAGCGCACAAATGCTCAAGAGGCTTTATTTCTGAGTGTTCAGCGAACTGGGAGCACAGGAGTAACACAGAAGACACGAAGAAAAGAGGAGGCACACAGCACGAGCGCTCGTGCTGTATGTCTCCTCTTTGCTGCGTGTCCGTGTTACTCCTGCGCTCCCAGTTCGCTGAACAATAATGAATTACCAACTATCCTGCCTTTCCTACCTATTGCTCTATTTATGTGATGTAGTATCACGCTGTCATGAACATGTAAATACTTTAAATAAACGCTTCCTTCATCAGCTCCGGCTCTCTACTCATCTTCTGAATTTCGGGTGGCTTTTGTTCTGGCTTCGCTACCCAACGTCGCAACAGTGGTATCAGCGGCGGGATGCCCTAACTCCCGTTTTGTAACAGTGGTGGCAGTGGTGGGGTGGCCTAACTCCCGTTTCAAAACAGCCCTTACCAAAGTCCTACCAAAATGTTAGAAGGCAGCCCAAGGATGAAAAACGCTGATTAACATTTTCTGTTGCCCAAAGGAGAAACAATTCTTCAAGCCACGTACCGCCATGTACGTGCAGAAAGTGTCTGTCGTAGGGGAATGAACAATGCAATCGGCTGGAAAAGTTCAAGTACGTCAATGCACGTCACTAATACAGTGGTTTGTGATGTCTTGCAGGAAGGCTGGTCACAAAATGCATAACTTATTCCATCAACAGATGTGTGGCAGTCTTCTGCCTTTATTTGTACTGAGAGAGCTCAGCGCGCTAAAATTTTCCCGCATGTTTAACAAATGGAAAATGGTAAAAATTGGGTGTACAAAAAGAACCCTTGGTATGCATATCTTGCGGGAACAGCACAAATTTCATTGTGTAAGATAGTTAACGCATTTTTATCTCAGAAAAGCTTAAGCAAATTGAATCGAGCGCGCAAAAAAGAACGAACGTTGCGAAATAAGAAAGAGATTCACATGGCTTATTGCATAGTTAAATATATAAGCGATGTAGTGGTCACCTGAAGTTCCTTCGTCCCTTCAACATGAAGGGACGACACCAACAGTGGTTTGCTACGTTACAGCTGATAAATAAATAGTGTTTCGTGTACTATATTTCATTGCGAAAGACCTCTTGTTTGTACCCCGTGGTGAAAAAAAATTCATAGAACAAATGAATGCTTAACTTTGTTATAGTGGCTTATTCAGTTATTTATAAAAATTAAAAATAAAATTAATAAACTAATAAAAATAAAAATTATTATTACTGAAGCAACTCATTGAGTGGTTTATGGCACAAAAAATATTTATAAACGAAGATGGCCCCACGTGTTCTTGACTGAGCCTTTATTTTTAACAGTATTGAGGCCACTATAGCAGCCTCGCACACAGATGCCCGAGGATGACCATCAAGAAAGCAAGCCCCTTTATGGCCATACCGAACAAAGAGACCAATGAGTGGACATCGGTCAGTGCTTCCTTTACTCCGACGTGTTGAACATGACCTCTACCACACGTGTCGTTAAGTGAGAAGGCACCACAAAACCGGTACTAGCGAATTTAGCAGCAAACCATATCGAGCACAGAAAAAGAAACCAGAAAGTAATCAACGTGAAAAGAAGTGGGAAAAATGCTGAATACTAACAAGGTGAGATTGCAGAATGGTATACAAATGAAACCTATTTTGTAAATATTTTCCTATTCTCACAGGACTTTTGGCCAAAAGAGGTTATTGCTCAATAAAAATGTACAAGCAATGTATTCGAAATATTCGTTATGTTATCGTCAGTGGTACTCAGGGCTAAAGTCATTGTGTGTTCAGAGAGAGAGAGAAATATAATGTAAACAAAGAAGGAAGCTTAACCTGGTGATATTGGCTGCTTTGCTACCATGTCTTTGAGGGCGAAAATCCGGCGTTAGAAAGAGGACCGAGAGAAATAGAGAGATGCAACAGAAATTAAACAAAACTGTGCACATGGTGACACGAGAAGGGCGTTCAAATCAGAGCTTTCATAATAGACCCGTTGAAAGCGAAAATCGCCCCAGAAAGCTCCTTTTATGATGACGTGAAATGTTACGCAAACGTCCACACGCCCGTGTTAAACGGTTGACTTACTGGCCAAGCAGGCTTAAAACATCTTTGAGCCTGGTAGTATTGAGCTAATTTCTTTGTCATAGGAATTGCCGACAACGCTCTCTGCGATGCCTCTCGTTGCAAAGAGAAGCTACATCACATCCTGTGCGACTGTCCGTTGTATGACATCCAGCGACAATCACTGGCGTCTGTTCTTGCGCGCATCGACAACAGCCAAATGTCTGTGGACACTATTCTGTCAAGTGCCCGAGAAAATACATTGCAACAGAAGGCGACAAAAGCTCTGTTGAAATTTTTACGCGACACGGATTTGAACAAGCGGCTGTAACAGCAATGTCACACACCGCGAAAGACAAGAGTGGACTATGACTGAGTGTGCGCACGTGTGCTGCCGAATGTGCTGTGTTTATCTCTCGTCCCTCTCTGCTCTGCATCTTTCATCTCCCCCATTCCCCTCCCATGCGCGGGGTAGCAAAGCGGCTGCCTAGAGGCTCGGTAACTTCCCTGTCGTTCTTTTTCTCCTATTTTCCTTCTTTGAATTGCTGTTTCGGTATTGCTTGCTAGAAGCCATAATTCATGTTACGATACGTTGACACTGGAAGAAGTGCTAAAACTGATGAGCTCGAAAGGAAGACGAGACAAAAAAGCGCATGTCCTGTGTCTGCTGTTCCTTTTCTTGCTAGTCAGTTTTAGTGCTTCTTCTATGAGTGTACATCGATAGTTAACTAGCCCAAGAATCTGTTCTGCCAAACTAGGAACATCCATGAAAATTGAGAATAGAAGAGAAGTTTCTCAATGTTCAGTGCGTGCTTCTGTCTCGCATCATGACCAGATTTCTTTAACTCTGCGTGAGCTGGCAGCCTCATTATGACGTAAAAAGGCCATAGGTACCATAATATTTGAAAAGCAGGAGCGCAGAAAAAGCGGTGCTATCAACAAAAAAAAAACTTCTGCTCAGTGAGCAAAGTAGTAATTTCACTTGAACTACGAGTTCATGCTTTTTGTCTCCCAATAAATGATGCAGTGATTACGTACATGAGAATTATCAGGAACATTAAGTTCTGTTTCCTGGTACCCTTGAGGGCATACTTTTTTTTTCGTAACTTTCACAGTGACCCTAACCAAATTTATCACTGAGAACAGTGATATCAGAGCTTTATTTTAAGACGTCAAGTATGGCAATGGTGTATTTTTGCTTCCGAATAAGTTCAGTCACCGAACTTGTCGAGTGGGTCGCAAAGTAGCTATCTTTGGGTACAGGAATGCGGTTGGTCTCGCGGAATACCTTTATCTATGTAACCACCACCAGAGTAATCCTAGACTGTGTTGGGGGCTATTTGAAACTCCTGTCTTGAAGTGGGATAACAGATTGCAGCGTTGAATAAACAGCCACTTATACAGCATGTAACTAAAAATTTGTAGCACTAAGCGCATTAACAAAGGTAATTTGAATGAACCAAAGCATAATGGAAGTGCTTACATACACCAGTGTATAAAAAATAACGCAAGTGCTCCCAGGTACCTCAGCATTTGGACACCTCAGTGAGCAACCTAGAAATATGAACTAAGATAGTTCCCCCTGTTCTATCACACTGTTGAAATATGCAAATGCAGACTATTGGCGGAGTTAATAAATGGGCGTACTTGTAACTACAACTTAATAACAAGGATATTGTAAGCTACTTATGGTGCCATGCTCTGTGGATTGTATGGTTTCACGCAAAGGGTAAAGAGATGCGTTAATCCGAGCAATAATTGAAAGCAGACAAAGAGAGAAGTACCTCACTGGGGTATCAACATTGGGGAAATCACGCCTCTTGGTCAGGATGTGATTATGAGGCATGTTGTAGTGCTATTCTCGCAAGTGAGCTTGAATTCGTGCTTTTCGTTGTTAAATCGGGATGACTCACTGCCCTCTCATAGTTGAGGACGAAGTACTCGAAATCGCTGAAGACTTTCTTTGAACACGCACATGAATGTTCGAAGCGGGACAGCTTCATGCTCTCTCATAGTAGAGTGAATCGCACTCGAAGTCGTCGAACATTTCATTCAAACACGGTTTTAGCAATTTCAGCGAGCTTATGTTGTTCCACAAAAGTGACGTCACGCTAAACACAAATCCCTAGCATTTAGCCTCTATCTCAATGCGATCACCGTGGCCGGTATCAGAACTATGATTTTCAGATTATCAGCCAAGTACCATCACAACAGCAGCACGAAGGCGAAAAAGAACGCTAATTGTGGCAAAGTACATCGTGTAATTTTGAGTTGAATACATTCAGGTAAGATTTCACAAGTATTGCCACTTAATGCCTAATGATTCCTAACACGGCACATGTGTCGCTTTAGCCAAAAATTATGTTTGACAAAAATTACCGTTTTGTAGAGCTGTGTGTGTATTTTGTGGGTGCTATGGGTCTTGAAGTTTTCGCTGTATGGTTCTGATGGTGCAGTAATTATCCCTTTTTCTTATCTTTGGTTGTGTGCTACGAAGTCTGAGCGTAATATTGAATCAGATATGTGCTTGCATGGGGGCTTCTTACATATGCCGTGCAATAAGCTGAACGATGCCTTACGACGCTGATATCTCATCCTTCGCCCCTATGTTAATTGCGCTTCTGCGGGTATAGGTCTGACCCAAATGTACGCCAGGTAGGCATATAGTGTGGTTTATATCAATACACTGAGCTTCGTTGCGTAAAGTGGTAACGCTTATTAACTATTAGAAGTTAAACTCTGTGTAACTCTTTATAGACGACGAAGTGGAAAGATGGTTGAAAATTGCTTCCAAAAAACTTTACCCCGATTGTATGTTTATTACCACGGATGAGTAATCATCATTTCTGAAACACAATTGCGATTTCTCATATTGGTGACAGTGCGGTTTCTTGCAAAAAAAAACAATTAAAGGCTTTCTCGATAGTTCAAGAATTCACAACAATTTCGACGTCACCGCGTGCAGCCGCGCTGCTCAATTATTATCTTCATAAACAAGCAGAAAATACCATCGCCATTCCTACTGTATAAGTATAATTCCTCATGTTTTACATTCAGAAATAATGATTCGATTTGAGGCTCGCCTTAGTTTAGGGATTAGTTATTTGAAATGCTTGGTATAGGCGGAGAAGTAATTTGATGGTTACGCTCCCTGTCTACTTTCTTCGCAGCTTGGAGAATAACTGCTGGCTATCGAGCTCAAGAAACGAGGCTTGGCTTCTTTACTTTTTACACAGAGCAAGACGACTTGAAGACACTTGCCATATGAGTTCATTCTAAGGCATCCAGGAAATCTTGGGACGCCTCAGAGCCTAAGCAACAAGGATAGATACAGCCGATGCAGAGTTCCCCACTCAGCAACTTGTTCTCACAACGCTTATCCTTAAACACAATAAATAGTAGTGGTGGTGATTCTATCAATACACTTTGGATTATCGGCTTTCACTTAAGTGGCAGTTTTTAAGTAATAGAGCTCTAAAACTAGAATAGCACTGTCTGCCACATCGGTACGTGAAAATTTGGTACTGCTATAAAAAAATATCACTCGGTGTGCACTCAGTAATTTCACAGTCAAAGCCCGGATAGCACCGTTTTCACAAATTGGTTGTTCCACAATATTTGGAAATCATTGCGAGTTTTATTTACATAGGAATATCCTTGTGCCCCTCCATGTGGCCTCATCTAGCTCTTTCGCAATTTTTATATCCTTACGTAAGCATGTCTGTGAATTGCATAAATGCATAAATAAATAAATATTCAACTTTATACTTTTACCATGACACATTCGTGTCACGTTTACTTCAGGAAATTTATTTTCACGCAAGGTCAATCGTTATTGTGATTGTTTACCTAGCTGAAGGGGTAGGGAATGGCTACCACTCAAAACAAAAACAATGGAGAAGGCGGTCGTAGAAAATTGCTTTGACCAACAATTTGTCAGGCCCACCACACAAGCACTCGTTCATAGCCGAGCTCACGTCGCAATAGACGCTGGTCATCAATGACGGCAGAACAATTGCGAAATCTTCATCACAAAACGTCAAAAAGCAACGAGCTCAAGACGCTTTTTCTGATGGTCGTGATTGAAGTCATTCAATGCAGGACAAAACCAACAGATGATACAGATGCGCAAAGTTTAATGTGAGAGCACTACACGATGAAGCAAGCACAATGAGCGTGCAGAAGGCACGAGCAGTATAGAGAATGAATCGAGACAAATGTGCTCTCACACACGAGAACGCCCGACACGCTCGGCGAACACGCACGCACGTGTAGCTCTCTCTGGAGAACATGAAACCGAGAAATGTGCAGGGAGGGAAATAAACAGCTCGCAAGACAGTGTGAACACCAAAAATGGCCTACGAACTACAGAGACTGATAAATGTTTGTTTGCATCTTTAGGCTGGAAGGGCACCGTGAAAAGAAGTGGTACGGAAAAAGAGCAATGAAATTTAGCGGCGAAGATAAATGCGTTTCGAGATGCGACTCTAAAACGGTGCTCTGAAACAGAGATTGCGCACTGCGGATGATTTGCCGTAAAATCCAAAAGTATTTGGCTAAATTCACTTCTTTCTTTGATGGCACAAGGAAACCCTTTGAATGTGCGCCAGTTTGAAAGCAGCGAGATTTGCAGAGAAGAACGCGTTGCACCTGTATACATGAATAGTCTTGGCGCTTACGTGGTTGTTGTTGTTGTTGTAGGAACGACCGGCTTCAACAGTCCTGTTTCATTTCATTTTTCTTCGTTTTTTTGTATTCTCTTATTCTAAAATGTATGGTTTATTTTGCTTATTCTGAGCGCATATTTTCAATGCACACACTCAGTTGCAACCTGCGCGATTACAGAGAGAAACTTAATTTTTACCTTCTAACCTCTCTAATACGCTATGCGTTTGTGTTTGCCGTTTCGGGAACCATATTGAAAGGTACAACACAAAAATAGTCAATGCCTTGTTGTGCAGACTCTGCGTTGGACATACCGAAATAAATTTCTGGAAAAACGAGCTTTGACTTGCGATATCAACTCTCAGCTTTGACTGATGCTGATACCGACAGGAGCAATTTCATGGAGGTGCTTCAAAATTTTCTCAGTAACCCTGGGAGATGAAGCACCAAAATCAAGCTCGATTCACATTAAACTGCAATGACTTATTTGTTTGGTGTTGACAGTTTTGCAATTATGAAAAATTCGGCAGATCTCACGTACCTTGGTAACCAAAGTTATGCGAAGCATGCGGAGCGAAGGTGACCATGTTGTATTTTTATGAAGCAACCCGTTATGAAATGACGCTAAATATACATACAAATGTTGCACATACATACATGTGTTGAGCAGTAGTAGATGTTTACATAAGCAGTTGTTTGCACTTGCGCAAAGATGCCATTAGTACCATGAGTATTAGAAAAGCAGAAGCGGTTAGCTGATATGAAGAGCTGGTACTCACGAGAATGGTAGCCTTAGACACTACTACAAAAATCAATTCCAGTGCATGGCGCCCAGCCACAATTGACGTCAACCCGACGTCATGACTGTAATACCGTAGTACATACGTAATGTTTATAACATTGGATAGCCAGCACTGCTACCACAATTGAATTTTCATGAGCATAGGGGTCCATATGAAAAAAAAAAAAAAAACTCTTCTCAGACCTTCCATAGCTCAGTGGTAGAGTACTTGATTGCCATGCAGAATGCTTGGGCTAGATTCCGGCTGGGACCCTGACATTTCATATTTTCATTCGTCGGGTCAAGGCTGCTGATTCCAGCTATTTCTTCACATTCACATGTTGAAATTACCCAAGTGTGATGTCTTTGTTTCTGGGTAGTTGCCAAGTGTCAATCATTTTTGTCATATGCCCGCATACCAGTGGCACATAATACTCTTCGTGTATGCGCCATGATCTGGTGAGAAGTGTTCGACGACGTACTCGACGGGGTTTTGATATTACTCGTGTCTTGACTAGCGCGTCATATTCGTCCAACTATTTTACCCGTCATATTTGTCAAACCATCTTAAATTTTGCTTACGCCAAGTTCAGAGGGTAATCACGGAAGCAACCATACGTAAGTGGATAGATAGATAGATAGATAGATAGATCGATAGATAGATAGATAGATAGATAGATAGATAGATAGATAGATAGATAGATAGATAGATAGATAGATAGATAGATAGATAGATAGATAGATAGATAGATAGATAGATAGATAGATAGATAGATAGATAGATAGATAGATAGACAGACAGGCAGACAGGCAGACAGAGAGACAGACAGACAGACAGACAGACAGACAGACAGACAGACAGATAGATAGATAGATAGATAGATAGATAGATAGATAGATAGATAGATAGATAGATAGATAGATAGATAGATAGATAGATAGATAGATAGATAGATAGATAGATAGATAGATAGATAGATAGATAGATAGATAGATAATGTGCGTGCAAAAAAATAGCATTATTGAGCTCGTTGAAGAGACAGGTAGAGGAAAGCTTAACAAATGACAAAAAGGCGGCATTTGAAATGCGTTATGAATGGGTGATTATGCTGTGCAAAAATTTTGATGATTTCACATCAAGGCCTACCGAAAGAGTGTCAAAATCGCTATTGCTTAGCTATTGAGATAACTCTTTTGGCACCCTGCATAATCTATAGCGTCCCACTGAAGTTTATCTGGGGACATTTAAAGACCTCTACTCCCTATAAAATTTTCAAACACACTGTTTGAAGGACGACGGAGTTTTATAGCGATTTTTCCGGTATTCAACCACAAAGGCTGTCATTAACGCAGCAGAAACGAATCGATCTATGCTATTATTCATGGATAGTTTTGATGGTGGTGAAATGCTCACTGAAACTAAATATACCTCGTAAGATCTTCAGACCAAAGTGACACAAGCGCATCACTGAAAAAAAAAAAACTAAGAGAAAAAGCAATTCTAACAAAAAATGCACCTTGTGGACAGTTTCTGCGTTTTTAAATTTTTGCGACAACTTTCTCATTTAGTAAAGTAAGCCGAGTTCAACGACCAATGCAAGAAACTACACTGGTTCTTAATTTTCGATAGTTTTCTACAGAACACGAAAAAAGATCAGAGCTCGGTGAAATGTCCTCACATTTCTGTTCCTTTCAGACGAGCCTGCGAAGAGCTATACAATCCTAAAGAACAGTTTTTCGAACTCAGCACAAGGCAGGGCCATTTAGGATAAACCTCATATTCTATACGCTCGTCTTTCATCAAAAGCTTTAGCCCGTATTCGAATAGATTGAGTTACTCATGTTGAGGTAGTTATTGTCCTAAAAATGCAGTTATGAAAGCAGTAGTGCGCAGACCAGACATTTTATGGTCGCAAAACGATTAATATTTATCAGCTTATTTTTGCATCTTTTTTTAAATTGTGAGCTGCAAGAAAGCGACACAAGAAGAAAAACTAACCTTTTTCTCTCTGTTTATTTTCTTTGCCTGGCATAAAAGGGTGTTCTTGCGGTGGAGTGATATCTTGTTCTTTGCAGTATAAATGGTAAATGGAAAAATAAAGTTAAAGGCACTCTCTCGTGTAGGCTGACGTAAGTGGGAGGGGAGTATTAACAAATCTCTTTTGGACGTATCACATATCAAAGAAATAAAAAAGATGAAGTACCATTTCGGCGTCTCATACACCACCAAAATTTTTTTTACAAACGGTGCATTATAAATACTACTGCAGTTTCTTTTAATAGGGCTTAATTGGGGTAAGCTTTAAATTATATAATGTCTATGTTCCATAATCGCTAACACTGGACCATCAAGAAGTCCCCATTATGCCATTCTAAGCAGAACACATAATTAAAGAATGTTTTTAAATTATTTCTGTAATAAAGGTGCTGTTTGGAATCTTGCGCACTGATAATTTTCACCTGGCTGTGGGTAATGTTTATTTATAGTATCAATTCCTATTCTCATGCAGTCTTTTTATAACAATAATTGGAAGACTGAAAAATATTCGTATGTGTCAAGAAGAGCCAGCGCATGTTAGGAACTCCGACCTCCTGGTCAACCAAGAAAGAAAAAAAAAGCTAGTTAAAGAAGAATAAGTGCATAATTACACAAAAAATATATAAATAAGAATGGAAAGAAGGCAAGAAAAGTAGTACGTGATGAGTTGCAGACGCCAAGTTTCGCATGCCCAATTTTCCGGATAAACGAGGGGATCCTTAACTTTCAGAGCACCGCTATGAGTTTAAAATCGTAACTATTGAAGTGGTGCTGAAAAAAAAACATAATCATGAGCGGATGTCTGCCACTCATATGCCACAAGTTTCACTGCTCAGCGCTTCCCGTAGTAACGATTATGGGTGAAAGAACATGGGCCGAGATGTGAGAGCGAGCGAGAATGAGACAGAAAGAAATAAAACTATAAAGAAAGAAAGAAATATTTGCCACAAAAAAAAATGGCCGAGCTCTTCCTCGAAAGGCTTCAAAAAGCGAAACCTGGCGGTTGTGAAACCAATCTGCTTGCTTTTAGGTTGTTTGGAGGCTTTAGCTAGGTACACTAAAAAAAAAACACTTGAATTATTTACTTTGATAAATTGTACTCAGAAAACGCCGAAGTCGTTAATTTTACGGTCCCTGGTTTATGAATTGAAGAGAAAATGAAGCACTGATACGTGTAAAACAACTACATAAAGCATGCATTGTCGATACAGCTTGCAGTTCAAGAGGAGCAATTGGTTTTATTAGGGAAGTACACAGCAGGGCATAGCACTGCGGGAATAGTCACGAATAGGTAAGTAAAGATTATTTTCACACCTGTGCATTCGAATTCGAATATTTACTGCCTGAAAAATAACGAAGCTGATACGTGTTCTACTGCCATAGGAAGAAAAAGGTGACGATGTGTGCAAAAGAGCACCTAATGATTTGCGAAATACCCGAAGATCCTGCTTTCTTTTGAAGATGCACTGTGACAACAGCAGAGAAAGATGTTCACCCCTATCAGAAGGCGTTCGAGTTGCAAAAAGATTACAAGCTAGTAAATACCTGCATTCTCATGATGTTTTGAAATGCTGTTTTAACTGCAAGCACATAACGTGCAAATGCTGACTAATGAATATCATCCCGGAAGTAAAGCAAACAGGAATGCACGTAGTTGTGAGTGCTAGTTAACATTCCTAAAGTTATATATTTTTCACGCATTCATGCGTTTTAACGTCAATTTTCATGCATGCTCTATTCATTATTGCAGGCTGAATAAATGGCTAGGATCATCTTTTTATATATGTACCTTCGGCACGAAATTGAAGGTAAACACACAGCTGAGGCTTAGAATTCTGGAGCGTTGAAATACATAAATCCATAAATGCCTTCAGTTCTTAGTATTTTGAAATCCCATTAGACGGGTGTCATTTGCACTACGTCGGTGCCCACAACCAAGCAAGTAGCAAAATGAAACGAGAAGGGATGAAGTGCTCGGATAATGGGATCGCTCTTGAGCAAAGTTATGTCTCTTCTTCTTCTCGGCGTCTTTGTCTGCCACACTTTTGGGCCACTCGTCTACCTTCATCCTGTTCTTATCATTCGATTTCGCTTTACAGCACCCACAAATGGTGCTTCTTTGGCGTCAAGCTCTCGGAAGAGCTGACCATTTGTTTTCGGGCGCCATCAACCGACGCACGCGAGGCAGTTCCCGGCGCACGTGCTGATTGCCGCGCACAATTAAAATTAACGCCGTGTGGCGTGACTTAACGGCGGGTGGCGATTGCGTGACTCGTAGCCCACAGCAGGGCCCACAATAAGGCACGGACAAAGAGGGTAGGGGTAGGGAGCCTACATGACCGTCTGTTTTGGTAGAGGACGCGAAAAGTGCCGAGCAGCAATGACTCGAACCGCGTGAGCTGAGTGAACTTGCGTGCCAGAGGTCTTGGCGGCGCGCCGAGGAGTTCTCCAGGCACGTGCGTGTGAGCTCACGGCGCGGAGGAGTCGTCTGACGAAAGTGAAAGTGCGTCGGTGTAGTTCAGAGTAGTCAAGGAGGAAGGCGTCGGAGAATCAGAACAGAAGCTGTGAAGTTTATGTGTTGCTCGCAAACGGCGAAATCATATTAGGCGAGTCTTGTTCACTGCCACTCAATTTGTGAGAGAAAAGTGAATAGAAAGAGAGTTTTAAGTGGAAGATGCCTGGAACACCGCGAAATCGGTGCAACGACAATCGGAGAGTTAATAGCGTGGTACAGTGCCCCGTTTCAGATTCATTTGCTTATCGCACGTGAACAGTCTTGTGAGGCGACGTTCTATGCAAGATCTTAGAGGATAATATCTATTGTTTTTTTCTCTTAAAGATGCAGTAATAAACTGTAGCGAGATGTAAACTGTTAACATGATACGAAAGTTTATCATAGGACTGTGATGAGCTCTGTGCAAGAGAATATGGTAGTTTCCATCACACGCTGGTATGTTCGAATAAATCATGCACTTTGTGAGGCGAGAAAAAGAGGAATTGGAATTATGAATATGGAACCGAAAAATGTTTCGACAAGAACGCCCCCCTATAACCCTGCAATGCTCACAAGCAGTTCTGCCTGACAAACATCGTGAGAATTCACCAAACATTTTTCTCGTGTTGTAGTGTAGATTTTAAGAAAAAAAGGGGGTCAATTTTGTTTCAAGTATAGATTAGTCAGTGTTGATTCAAATAAACAGTAACAATCTGTCCACCAGTCGCACTTCATTATAAGCTTTTATAGCTGCAATAACTTCGACATGAAGCTTTGACCATAATGGTACCATTACTGAGGCAATAAATTGAATAAAATAGGCATGAAGCACTTAATAACAATGTACCCTTGGCTTATCGATTATTAAGGTATTGAAATCATTACTGTACTATATTAAAGGGCACTATGTGCAGAAATAATGTTTCACGTACACTGTATCAGAAATCAGAAGAAAACATAAGTTAACAAAGCAACAAAATCATCACCTGCGATAAAAAAAAACACTGCGAGTAACGATTTATATGCTTACGCTACATTTTAGCAGCATCATATTGTTTCCAGTGTAAAAGATACTCCTTCCTAATTTTTTTTGAATTGCCAATATGAACACAAACATCTCAAAGCACCATCCTGAAAAATATGTGCTCACGCTCCTCAGAGTGCTTATGTCTAATAGTGACGAACAGTTTTTCTCCCCGTGCAGTCACACTATGCACGAAATGAAACACCTGACACCCTTTTGATTTTTCTTTTTTTTTGCGATAGTGAATCGTTAGTTTATTCACCGTTCTTTACAAGAAAATCATGAGGCTTAGAGAGATGATACTAGCGATGAAAAACGACATCACATGAACGCAAATAAGCTAGTCTCATTCTATACCCGTTGCTATTGCAATAGTGAAAACACAAACCACAGCGCTCTCTAAAAATGATAACACGCAACGCACAATCAAATACAAACATATACAAATAAAGGAAAGGGAATTCGGGCAGAAAGCAGTTGGTTTCGTTGTTATATATATATATATATATATATATATATATATATATATATATATATATATATATAATGAGATCTAACAGACAGTAATGCCAAGGAATGTACAGGGGAAGTTATTAGAACCAATGGAATGTAAATAAGAAGAAAGAAGAAAGAAAAGTGGATGAAAAAAGAACCAGCCGTGAGCAGGAATCGAACCTACGACCTTCGAATAACGCGTTCGAGGGCATCGAACGCGTTATTCGAAGGTCGTAGGTTCGATTTCTGCTCACGGCTGGTTATTTTTTCATCCACTTTTCTTTCTTCTTTCTTCTTATTTACATTCCATTGGTTCTAATAACTTCCCTTGTACATTCCTTGGCATTACTGTCTGTTAGATCTCATTAATATTGTGTTAAAACATGTAAAAACGAGCCCTTAGGTATACACTTCTTTCCCTTATTATATATATATATATATATATATATATATATATATATATATATATATATATATTGTAGGCATTCCGTGCCGCTGGTTCTGTGATTCTGTGACGGAATATGTGGAACGGGCTAATTTCATTGTTTTCGTTCGGAATTACGGATGCTAAGAACCGGAGAGCTGCCGCAATATGTAAGGAGAAGCCGCTTTCTTGAAGCCCATAGAACCTCCATATGTCTGTCTATTTTTATACTGCACCTACTGCGCACTGAGTTGAATGTCCTCCATTTCGATATTTCTCTCGCTATGTCAAGGATTTCAATATCGTTCCCTGTGGGAGCACCCTTAACTCATAAGCGGTTGTTTGGCTTCATTTGTTAGAACTGTTTGTCTTTTAGTCTTCACTTGTTTAGATTCTTTTTGTGCCAGGAACTTTTTTTTCAGAAAAGGTCATTCACAGTAGTAAATGGGCGTTCGGCAGTGGAACCTCATATCCTGACCGGACAGGTCTCCCAGAGCCGCTTTCGCCCTCCCGCATTCCAGATTCCTTATTCCTACCGTGCAGACGTCTGCTGCAGCCGCACTCATCACAGCCAGAGAATATGAGCATGTCTGCGATCAACGGCCTGGTGCTGCTTACTGCGGTCTTTCGGCACTTCAACAAAAGCTATTTGATCTTTATTTTTCAACGCGATAGCCTCGAAGACCTCCTTTCTGAGAAATTCCGGCATAGGCGTCAGCCTTGTAGTCGGTGTTGGCGTGAGCATCGTTGGTTGTGAGGGAAAGATTATCGTCTTACGCGATACTTAAAAACCGAAAACAATGCCAAGAAAATAAATAATAAAACAATATTGGGTCAGAGTGGGTTTCGAAAACGGGTTTTTAGGGTCCGAGTGGGAGTCGAAACCGGCTTGTTTTGTGTGGCCAGAGGATGTTCTACCACAGTCACGCGTCTGCTTTCTATACAGTGAAAATAACTTCCTCTGCTCAGCAATGAATTGGAGTAACTTTCACGTTTTACAAAAACATGCATCTCATATACATGCTTCACAATACAGCCTAAAACATTGCATTATTATTGAGTGGCACAAGCATATGTTGCCATCGGGCGTCAGAACATGGGATTATGATAATGACTTCACAGTATAAAGTCGGTCACCCACTGCAAAACACATACAAGTTACCGCGCCTACCCCCCAAAACGACGTAGTAGGTGCATAGAAAGTTCGAAAAAGATTTCATGCGCTAAAGTTTTTTTAAAGTACGCACTAGGGACAAAATGTTGCTATCATGTTCAACTCCTAAATACGAAGCTTACAAGTCCACAGTTTTTTAACTTTTGTTTTCATGCTATCCTTCACATGAACGAGCTCTTGCGAATTCGGCTTCAACTTTAGGGCTACAACTGCGGACAAGCGTTTTATGTCTCTCCGCCATACATAACAAGAAAGACTTATGCCTTGACAACACGAAATGAGTGACAGGATGATGTACGTAGATAACAAATTTGACGGAACATTATCAGCCTAGACGAAAGAAAAGCCGAGCAAAAAAAATTGCCTGCAGCTTCCCTCGGGGGAACACTGAGGAGGATGCGGAGCATATAATTGGTTAACGGGGTGTTAAAGTGCGACTTACTTGGGTCGATGGCTAAATTGGTTAACGTGGTTGTGAAATGGGGTGTTAAATTGCGACTTACTTGGGTCGATGGCTAAATTGGTTAACGTGGTTGTAGGAGGGGGTGTTAAATGAGTGAACACGTACACACGTATGCGAAAGGACGGCGCTGGTCGAAGGGACGTCGATCATTGTGTTTGTAGATTCGTTGGAATTCATTTCACCGCGACCTTGGACGTCGACGCGCCGTACAAACCAACCGACGAGCGGCAACTGAGCGAGCGAGCGCCGACCTTGAGTATATATACAGCGCTACGGCGCATGCACTGTCAGCTGTTGAATGTTCTCGAAGGAGAAGCGCGCGCGCGGCACAGATGGCGACGGCGCGACGGCGCATGCGCTGTCAGCTGTGGAATGTTCTCGAAGGAGAAGCGCGCGCGGCACAGATGGTGGGCGACGGCGCGACGGCGCATGCGCGCGTCAGCTGTCGAATGTTCGAGAAGTGGTGCGGACGGCGCACTACAAGGCGAGTGTATAAGATGCTTCCGCATCTAAAACAGGATGGAAGTATACGCAGTGCCATACGGCGCTGCGGCACAGAAAGCTCCTGATATACAGGGTGGTTCCAAAATTGTGTCCTGAATTGCCCAACATCACCAAAATTTGATATTTGTTCACCGCCTTCAAATATGAATTTTTTAAAGCAGGCATCTTGATATGGTCAAATCAGTTTGAGACAGTAGGTAGGAAACTTGACTAGCTCATCAACAGAACTAAAATCAATCCCTTTCGTTGAATAGTGATGAATGTCATTACGCCACAAGAATTACTAAAAGCCAGTTCTTATATGTCAAAACTGAAATGGGATTAACGGATGAAGATCTTCAATTCTCTCTTTAAACTTGACCGCTTAACTCCACAAAGTGAAGCTTTATTGATTTACCTTGCCTAATTGATTTAATTTACTTTTTTGCTGTCCCGAATGATGCATTTAACCAGCTTAATATTCTCGACAGGCTACATATTTACCAAAGCTTTACGTGTTAAAACACTGAGCTTTGCTTGACAATATCAATTGAACAACGCTTATTTGCTGTATGAACACATCATGTATATGTATCTTGAATTATTGGAGATTGCAATTTAAATTACAAAACTGCGAACCTAAATCCTCTGGAAATCATAACCTAGAGAATCATATGTCCATCGCACCGACCCAACGACGCAAATGTAAACGCCGAAACTTGTTGTTATTTTTATGTCAATGAACGAAGACACAACACTCACCGTGTGAGTGCCACAGAGTTGTAATTTTATCACTATACCTTGTGGATAGCACAAGATTTCCGCCTCCAACTATTTTGAAAATGAGCTGCAGCATAAAAACACTGGAAAAAATACAGGTGGGGAAAGCAAGGCCGTCTCATATTTATATGTCGTTATGTAAAATATATCAAAGTCTTCAACGGACAATGAGAGCATTATTGCCCATTAAAATAAGATTGTCTACGGAACGATGCACGTCGGTTATTTTCAAAAGGCCAAACTCTTTTGTGGCGTTTGTGCTCTCGGGGAACGGCTCAACTTCTTTCATTCCCGTCCTTGTACACCGCAGTTTCAATGGGCTTCCGGACCACGGTTTTTTTATGACTCACTGACGGGATTTTCCCTTTCTGCATTCCGTCAATAGGACACCGAACGCGCAACGCCAGCGAACGCTTACTTTTCTTACGTAAGCAGGTGGAAATAATTTTCCAACCCTCGAGGGGTATAAGCGATATCAGTAGGCGCAACGTGCCAAAAATCCGGGTGACTGCAACGTTGAATCGTGTTAGGCGGATCAACGCGGCAGGGAAGCTAAGACGCTCTCGTAAGAGGTACTCCTTAGAAATGACGCCACGCATGGACGCACTTGCTCGCACTCGCTTTCTGCACAAGTTTTTAATCTATGCTCGCTTCATCAAAACTCAATGTTGGACTTTTGTTTTGACTGATATATCCATGACACTATCTGTATAAAGAAGATTGATTGATTGATTGATTGATTGATTGATTGATCGATCGATTGATTGATATGTGTGGTTAAATTTGCAAAACTACCACATGAATATGAGATACGCCGCAGTGAAGGGCTCCGGAAATTTCGACCACCCGGGGTTCTTTAACGTGCTCCCAAGTCTCAACGCACGAGCCTACAGCGCTTTCGCCTCCATCAAAAATGCAGCCACCACAGCCGGGTCCCAATCCCGCGAACTGTTGGTCTGCAGCCGAGTACTTTAGCCACTAGAGCCCCGTGGTGGGGCTGTCCGTAAAAAGAAACGGGGCCTCTCGAAGCTCGCAAAAAGGGTCATGGCGTTCAGACCCATTCGGTGCTTACATTTGAAACACTGAACGAATCCTATTATCGATTACCTCGTTGAAGATATCGACATCCAGAAAGCTTCAACGCTTGGCCATAATGTTCTTCCCTCCACGTACCCTTTTTACCTGCCTTCCTACTGAACCCCAAACCTACCCACTCCTTTTCGTTGTGATCTAATTGACTTCGCAAACGTTCGCGCACAGTGCCACGCTACGCTCGTACTTTTTAGCAGCTGCCTGAGGCTCTGCGAAGAGTCATTTGATGACTCGGATGACGTCAAGAAAGGAAGAACCCGTCGTTGCTAATCCTGCCTCTGCTTAATTAGCACATCTGTCTTGCTTTTACTAAAAATATCATTCCTGAATAAAAAAAAGAAGCAAAATTTCCCTGAAAAATGTGGCACAGTCACAGGACAGAGCAGACTTTCTCGGACCTGTTGAAAACTCTCTTGGGGCAACTACAAGTAAAACCATGAACTCAGCCACAGGACCCGGGCACCATACCAATTTGTACTGTAAGATTTTGTAATAAATGTGCGTTTTTGATACCACTGATTGGTATGCTGAATGGCGTGGTTTTAGAAAAAAACTAACATCTTCACTTGAAGGGCCCCCACTACACCTTAAATTATGATATATTTTGGGGAGAAAGTGAGGCACCAACTATGTCAGTATTGGTAATTTTGCGAAAAAGCTAGGCACTCGCCACACATCTGTAGGGTATTATTTGCGCATTGGTAATGATATAGCTGATGACGATAAAGAATTAGGCCTTAGCTCTTTGCCATGAACACAGAAGCAATAAACGACTTAATCGGTACGCCATTCATTTCGCGTAAATACCTCGTTGTGATTTTCGCCTTCCACATCTCTGTGGAGGCATTTTCGATGGAGGTGAAAATGCTGCAGTCTCGTGTGCTCAGATTTGAGCGCACGTTAAAGAACCCCATGTGGTCTAAGTTTTTGATGCCCTCCACTACGGCGTGTCTCATAATGATATAGTGGTTTTGGCACGTTAAACCTCACATATCAGCCAATCTTCTAAATCTCTATACTACGTATGTTAACCTGATTCCTTGCCTGAAATGATGCCTATATAGGGCCTGTAAGTGAATAAATTCCAGAAGTCTGTAACACTACCACGCAAAAACTCTTTTACGTAAATTGTGTTTTACAAAGTTGAAACACATTGATAGGAGGGGTTGCCTGACAAACGCATGTCAGCGAGGATATCAATGTAGTGTTTTCTTCTGAACGTGCAACCACGAAAGCGTGGCACTAGCTTTCAGAACGAAACCAATCAAAATAAAATAAAATATGTATGTTATTATATAAAGTCCTAGTGTCTCTTGTGGCCAATATTTTTTTTGTATACTCCCAGGATTGATCTGTCACTGTTGATTCATGTTGCGATGGCACGCTTCTTGCGTCAATGCTATAGCGCACCTGCATGACCTTTTGTCGTTGTGTGCGACGCTCTTAGCGTACGCATGCTATATCCCCGATGTGTCAAACTTGTGAGAGTGTACAAAAAATAAGCTCTAAAGGGTTTAAAGAAGTGAGACAAAAAAGCGCAGAGTTGGAACAGGTGGTAGCCTCCGCATGTTCATGCGCTTTGCCAGTGGGCAGTTTTACTAACAGAAACGTTAAGCCTTTGCTTCTTATCAAATTTGTAATTGCTGGCGCCCACTGGGTTCGAAGTTACTCGTTTAGTGTCGCGAAATAGATCTACGAACACAGTCTCCCGAACAGACTGAGTCTGAGATTAATATTTGTCGAGTATCTGCAGGCGAAACTACTCGCCGGAACGAGTCATCTTGCTCAAGAGACATTCCAGTCAAGGCGGCAAGGGTATCAAGCACCAGTGTGGCACACTGGTAGAATACATGACCGCCACGCACGGGGTGCCAGTTTGAATCCCGTCCACTCCTTGGTATTTTTTTCTCAATTCTGGCGACAGTGCTGGCGGACAACTACCGGTGACGGCAGGTTCTTGAACTTTTTCATGATTATCCTATTGTTGGTCACCTCGGCTATCACAAAATGCACGACAAAACACGCAGTTGCAGCCGCTGGCCTGGGCTCTCATGAGCCGTTGTCAAGTATGTCGCCATATGTGCCCAAAGTCTCCCGCCCAAACGAACCACTACTGCTCATTCTGACTTCTTGCAACCTCTTTATTTTCCCGTTTTGCCCTTTGTAGTCGTTGCAATAGACTTTTACGGCCCCCTTCCCATGGCTTCTAATAAAAATCGTTGGTAGTGGCGGCTGTTGACCATCCAAGTCGCTACGCGGAAATGACCTTACTGCAATACAGCCAGTGAAGTCACCTTTTTTTTTTCTGCGCAGCCTATTTTCATGCCATGGACCTTCACGTTTTCCGCTGAGTGAAAATGGCCGATTGATTCTTTGTTGCAATGTGCGGAGACGTTCGGAGGGGGACGTCTTACTTACGACAGCACTCCCCCAGAAAAATAGGTATTGAGAACAATACAATAACGCAATCGATAGAGTGAAATATGTAAGTGTTAATACGCAACAGCTGCCATAGTCGTCGAGATTTGCACTGTGTCTTAGAAAGGGGATATAGTAGAAGAATACAACCGAAATGCGTTTTCTTTATTTTTTTTTGTTCACAATCAGAACACATGTGCTAGTTTGTCCGACGTGGAATGAAATAACTGCCCAATAGATCTTCGGTGACCCCGGCTTGCGCCATTCATTCAAGCTGCACTATATTTTTTTTTCTTGTAAGAATGGCGCGTTACGTACTTTTCACAAGAGATAAACTTCAGTTATGAAACAAAATAAACGTATGTCTATTGTTATGTATTACATGAAAGACTGTTGCCTAACTTGCTTATTTTCTCACAGAGCTGCAGAATCAGTGCCATTTATAGTACTACACATTGACGTAAAGAAAAAGCTTGCTGAAACTCCACTCACAGGGACGGAAGCCACTTTGCTGCCTACTCTCTTTACGCAGTTAGAATATAAATCACAATAGCCAATAATAACAGACTGGAAAAGTTTAAAATTGTTGGCTAAAGCATCGCAAAGAAGAGAAAGGCAGCTCCTCGTTTATTTCAGGTGCCGAAGAAAAATTTCCACGGAAGTTCTCGCAGAAATGAAAGAGCTGATGGTGGAAAAGAAGCTGCAGATCACTTCGGCATTAAACTCGGATGTCTGATAAAAACCTGCACATATATATACCATACGAAGCGCTTGCAAATCAAAACGTCTTCGATATTATAACTCACATATGAGCCGACACTAATATATATTAGATATGGCGAAACGAAGCCTTGTCCTACATTTTATAGCTCAAAGTGCTACATACAACGTTAAAAAGTTCTTGAATAAGCTACAGAAAGTATGTTGCTTGGAAAACATCAGCGATTTGTTAGCATGTCTTTTTGTGCACAAAAAAACATACCCTGCATTTATTATGAAGTTCGGTGTGAGCAAAAGTCTGTAGGTACAGCACCACTATACAACAACACATCATTGTCACATGTCAACACCATGATCTATCGCGACTTTATATACATGGTGCTGAGACTGCACGCGTAATGAGTTCCTGCAGAAATATTCAAATTTTGTGCAAATATTCCTTCTAGCTTTTGCAGCAAAGGACATGGACAAACGATGACATCCGCTACGAAAGGATAGCAGTTTTTTTTTGGCATTTACGAATTACCGACGATGACTCTCTTTACTGCATATGACTCCAACTAGAATACGCATAGGTGACATTTTATGTATCACCATAGATATAGGAAAGAAGCTTCAGCATTAATTATTCAGCAGTAATAACATGTATTTTGGTCTCTACAATGTGGAAAAAAAGATTGCAGAATGTCTTTTTTTAGAGCAAAAGTGGGTCTTCCATGCCCATCTTCGAGAATTGTCGGTGACATGGTAACTTAAGGTCCACTCAGAGGGCAAAAAAGTGCAGCTATTAATCTACCTAATCTCAACCAAGAAAGAGGTTTTCAGACGACCCCGTTAATTTACTGACAAACAGAACATCTTATGTCCTTATGAGCCAGAATGTAGTGTTTCAGTCGAATTACTCAGTGTGTGTGTGTGTCGTTAGATGTATGTTTGTATGTGCGTGCTTGTGTGTGGGTTTTTTAAACTGATACCCACGAGAAAGAACTGGTGTTATATCCACACGGCGTTATGGTCTACGGGCTAATATACTCTTAGGTTCTTCTCTAACGACCACATTAATATACCTTGTATATTTTAGTGCATTTCTATTGCAGTAATCAAGTAGGTAGTGCCCGAGGTGACGCCAGTGAGTCCAAGTGCCTAGTATATACTGCTTTGTGCAACGCCTAGTACAAAAGTAGAGCTACGGACGTTTACGAACCAAGACCAAGGCAACATGCTTAGTGAATACAGTTTCTTTGTCAATGCATAGAAGCAGCGTTACCATTCTCACAGGTTTGACCCACCGCTGCAGCTAATCCCAAAATTGTGAGGGTTCTTGGCACATTTTGCATTCCTCATTTTGGACCACTTTCAAACTCTAAATGGAACAAGAGCAAAAAACACTCATTGAAAGTCTAAATGTCTCGGCGGCACACCAAACGAAAGCACAGGACGACGCTCCCAGAAGGTCCACGGAGCCCAACGGAGAAATCTTAACAGGATCTACGGGAAAGCAACGCCTTCCTGGCCTCACCCTCGAAGCTTAGCGCTTTCGAGCATTTCCGTTTCTTTCTTTTATGCTCAAATAAAAGGTTATATGTTTGGAAGACAAGAAAACTGGACCAAGGGGCCCTAAAAGTAACGCCAGAGTGCTTACAGTGGGGTGTAGGAAGGAAGGAAACCATGGCACTAGCGCTAATCATCCAGATTAAGAGGCCAGCTGTTCGGGCACGGGTGATTAGGCCTGATTGCGGGACAAGTAGCGGCAACACAGCCGCGATAAAGTGCCGTCTTCACCTCGCTTCTTCGCAATACCGCTCTCCTACCATCCAAATATGAGTCCCTGCTTCCCCAAACCCTGAAGCTACAGTCACAACTGTTTTCATTGTGTATACAAGTGAATCACTTTCAGTGAGCGAAAGGTGTGACGAATTCCCTGACAAGATTGTCAAATAAGTAAAAATGATTCCCGTGTATACGTACAAAAGAAAATAAATTATTTTACTGGCGGCCAATTAAAGAAGGCCGTACACTTTCTGCCTAATTCCGTGAGCTACAGCGAGTACCTTTGTTACTTTTCAAACAACGTAATATAAGGTTTTCACTGTGGCGTTCAGATGTTGTTCTCACAGGACACTAAATACTTTAATGCACTCGTTAGCCATGACTTGTAGCTTAAATGTTCACTCACCAGGCCCCATAACAAATATTAGGTTCATTGAGGAAGTTCTTGTGTGTCCAATAAAAAATTTTTATTGATTCAATACGATCTGAGAAAAGTGATAATTTGAAGCGGCGCGAAAGGATTATGTGTGGAGGCCAGCTGGCAAACGCTTGCTGCTGACCGCACGTGGCTTTCGCAACCAAAATTATATCTTCCCTACCTTCTCCGTAATCCGAAGAAATGGTCACTTGCACATTACATTTCTGAGCAAGCTCCAACTCTGAGGACGCGATTGACATTGTTCTGTTGACCAGGGTTATTTTTTGATATAGTGCCTTTTTCTGAAGGATGTATGCCTAGGTGCACGCTCGTTTGAAGTTGCTAGTTTAGACGTGGTAAAAAAAGATGAGCATAGGAGTGCTCTAACGCACAGGACCATAAATTTAGTTTCAAGGGCTTACGATTCCTCGATGCGCTAACCGCAGAGACATAAAGGCATGAAAAACGCCAGCACATCAACCCCGCATGCCATTGCAGTACACGAAAAAAAAATTGAAAAAGACTCTTTGTGCGTCTCAACATTTATCTTCATTTTGTTCATATAGTCAAGCGACAAATTACACAAACTACACTTGTGAAATATTATTCGCCATGTCACGTGTGTGTCGCTGGCGACGTGAGAGCACAGTCGTATACGTTGAAGACTGACTTCACAGCACTACCATCTACATGTGGTAATTCCTACGTGTACGTCATGCCATCTTTCTCTGGGCGCACTCCCGCGAAAAGAAGGGAAAGCAGTGTTAATCTTCAAATTTCACCCATTGCCGCAGCCCCTAGCGTTGGAAAGTTTAGCAGACGTGTTAATGAACGCCCCATGCATGCATTTCACCCGTCAGCTCAAAGTTGTCAAACCTGGTGAATGGCCCGCGGAGGGATATGTGCCACTCGTATGTGGGTATGTTCCACAGGTGATTGGCACTTAGTATCTACCCAGGAACGACTAGAACACAAATGGGCGATTTTAACTCACGATCGTTAAGAAATACCTGACATAGGTAGTGCCGACTCAACAAATGCAAAGAATAAATGTCAAGGTTTCAGCTGAAATCGACTCCAAGCATTGTGCGTGGAAATAAAGCATTTTACCACAGAGCTACACCACAGAGCTACACAGAGAAATGTTAATGATTTTGAGTACTTGGAGTTCAACTAAGGGAGAGCAGTAAGCCGTCCCTAAGCACCAGCTAGCTGTATGGAAGCATCTGTAGAAGTAACTCACTACTCAGACACGCAGGAACCAGTTTGTTAAAAACTCACAGTACTTTAATTTACGAAATCATTCATACCTGTGCCACGTAGGACATCTACTACGGCACAACTGTTTGCGTTGCACTGTTTGCCAAATGTCAATTTTGACAAGTAACGTTAAGTACAGTTGGTTGTGTTTAATTCTTCTAATGGAGATTCCTGCACTGTGTTTGTCACGGGACATTTGCTCAGAGTATTTTTTCTGCAAATTAACCTATTTCAATTCTTTCTTTTTACCCAGGGCACTACTTATCTTTCTTATAGGAGTTTTATATCGAAGCACTTCGCCAACTGTTTTCTTATTCACAATAATAGATACGTATACACTGTCACACACATAAGAACGTGTCCCTTCTGTATGTGGCAAACGCAAATTTTCTTAGACACAACGAATGGCAATAACGCCAGCATATCTTTAAAAATGCAGCATTATGTGCATTACAACTAATATATGAGAATAAACACTATAACAATGACGCTATAGTTGCATAGTAAAATTGTAGGTAAAGTGAATGATTGCTGCATAGAACTTCGAGATGAATTCCATGAGAAACAACTTATTTTCGAAAGAAACAGCCCTAATTATGTGTCTTCATAAAGTTTCCTGTTACAGGCAACGGCGATGTCAACGCAAGAAGGTTTGGTCATCCACAGCTTCCTTGTAAGCACGGATAACCTGACCGGGGCTTCACGAGAAAGCGGATGCGTTCAGAATGTCAAACCTGACTAATTGCAGCTGAAAGTGGGCAACCGTTGCCAATGAAAGGTTGTTGTAGGCTAATTTTAAGGTCACTGTATTCGCATACGCCATTCTGGTGAGTCGGCGAGATTCTTTGCGTCCGATGTCCCAAACCGCGCTCTCTTCGCTCGTTCTTCGCGGCTTTTCTCTCTCCCTGTTTGTCGATTTTCGATGAAGAATTTCTTCTGGCGCGTGGCAGGTTGTTTGTCTCGCACGGAGTAGCCCAAAGTTTCCGGTGTTTGTCAACGAACGTGACACATGTATGAAACTTTGTGTGGAACGAGTTTGTTGGCATGTAAGCAACGCATGATGGCAAGAAGAGCAAAATAAAAGCTTCTGAATTAATAGGTCAGACAAGAACGAAGCAGTTGAGAATTGTACTTGTTCAGACAAGATATTTGTTAGCTTTTTGAAGCTACCATGGGCTTCTTAGAACCATCCATTTTGCACTTCTTTGCGTACTTGACAAAAAAAAAGAGTCAAAGAAGAGTAATAAGTTTGTAGTAGAGCAAAGGCTCGCGTGTAATTTACGATGATTATGCAAGCAACTCTTCTTTCTTTAATGTCGTGATGTCACACGGAATTCCAACACATCCGCAAGCAATTTAATTATACAAACTCCTGCTGGGAAGCAAAAACATCCTGTCACATAAAATTCCTTTAAAGCTTACAAGCAATAAATTGGTTCCAGAATTTTTTTTTTTGTAAAAATATAAACTAATCCGAGTAAATGTAGAAGCCTCTCCTACTGAGCTACATTAGCTGCCTAAACAACAGGACACCTATATCACAACTCTAATCATCTGTCTTTAATGAAACGATGTTTACATACCTGTGCGAAGTCTTCCTGAAGTACGAAAACGGGATACACAATACGCACTGGCTAACAAGCTTCTCGATTCACCATTGAGGCCATCGAATGTTTTCTGTGCGAAATAACCTATAACCGCCCTTCAGTTTATCCTTTCTTGTACCTCAACGCATAAGTGAGTATTAACATACACTAGAAATTTTGCTTTGGACTCTAGAAGATTACTGGTGATGTGGAAAGCATTCAAATTACTGCTAGATATATATTGCCTATTTTTAAATGTCAATAACTGTAAAGTGTATGTTCCGTTTATTTAGAGGGAAGAGTTTTTCGCTGTCCTTTAATTGCCCATTGTGTGCCGTTCGCACAGCTGCCACACTTTGTTCTTTTTTGCCAGCCGAGTGAACTTCCGCAAGCAGAATTCTTGCACTTACAAGCAGGGATTCATAGCTCGGCTACATTTTTTTTATTTCAAGGAACCGAAGTTTGGGAAATGACAAATGTAACAGATATGGCCCTGCAGGTAAACACATACAGCCTAAATGACGTAAATAACTGGGTCGGTATGTTACTCTCTGTGTCAAATACCCTACATTTAATTAGCTTTTTCGTAAAACATCTAAATTGTAAAAACAAAGCCTTAACGTTGAAGACTCGCCTTTCGGTTGTTAAGTATTCCTTAACGAGTGTCTGAAGAACATTTTTTTTCCAGCGGCAGAATTCGAACCAAGTATCCTGTATACAACACTCCGCTTCTAAAGCCACAACAAAAACACTGCGGCACGGGTGAAATGCGAACATCATCATTGAAAGAATAGTAACGCATTGCTAGTCTTCCTACGTATGTGTGTACAGTGAGTCGAAAATCATCGCAATGATCTAAAGAGCCCATTGTGTATGTTTGCACATACAGGCCTCTTTCTACAATGTATCAATAAAAGAAATAGTAATAATAGAGTCTGCTTCCAACTTAACCCCCACTCTATAGCGATTTGCTATACTAATATAAATAGAGGCTTTTCTCTTGTCTCGAAGTCAGGAGAAGCATGCTTGCAAGTTTCACTCGCCTACCTGACTTCGACATCCACACCTGCTTGTAGCAGTGGGCATGGTCGAGCAGCAGCTATGCAGTCGACTAAGAACCCGTTTTTTCTTCTACTCCAGTTGCTGACGATGCTGGCTTCCGCCCCCTGCAAAGAAGCTCTAACGGACGGCTTTCACCTACCTTCGAAGGGCGCTTCCAACTGGAGCGACACGGCGAGGTTCTCTTCGTGGTGCCTTGCGTCACGGGTGCATGTTGTTCAGGGCGGACCGCCAACGCTTCTGCAGTCTTCTTCTTCGGCTTGGAATCATGCTTGGCAGTGCCCCGTGTTTGATAGCACAACAAGCCTGCCTGTTGTCACTCCGATAATCTCCGAATGCTCATCAGCATCGTCATCACCCAGCCACAAGTTTATAAGCAGCCGTCATCCCCCGCGCGACTTCAGTGGGCATGGTCGAGCAGCAGCTATGCAGTCGACTAAGAACCCGTTTTTTCTTCTACTCCAGTTGCTGACGATGCTGGCTTCCGCCCCCTGCAAAGAAGCTCTAACGGACGGCTTTCACCTACCTTCGAAGGGCGCTTCCAACTGGAGCGACACGGCGAGGTTCTCTTCGTGGTGCCTTGCGTCACGGGTGCATGTTGTTCAGGGCGGACCGCCAACGCTTCTGCAGTCTTCTTCTTCGGCTTGGAATCATGCTTGGCAGTGCCCCGTGTTTGATAGCACAACAAGCCTGCCTGTTGTCACTCCGATAATCTCCGAATGCTCATCAGCATCGTCATCACCCAGCCACAAGTTTATAAGCAGCCGTCATCCCCCGCGCGACTTCAGTGGGCATGGTCGAGCAGCAGCTATGCAGTCGACTAAGAACCCGTTTTTTCTTCTACTCCAGTTGCTGACGATGCTGGCTTCCGCCCCCTGCAAAGAAGCTCTAACGGACGGCTTTCACCTACCTTCGAAGGGCGCTTCCAACTGGAGCGACACGGCGAGGTTCTCTTCGTGGTGCCTTGCGTCACGGGTGCATGTTGTTCAGGGCGGACCGCCAACGCTTCTGCAGTCTTCTTCTTCGGCTTGGAATCATGCTTGGCAGTGCCCCGTGTTTGATAGCACAACAAGCCTGCCTGTTGTCACTCCGATAATCTCCGAATGCTCATCAGCATCGTCATCACCCAGCCACAAGTTTATAAGCAGCCGTCATCCCCCGCGCGACTTCAGTGGGCATGGTCGAGCAGCAGCTATGCAGTCGACTAAGAACCCGTTTTTTCTTCTACTCCAGGTTGGTAAATTTCACTCATGCCACTCTAAAAAGTCAAACAACCTGTGTCTGCTGCTTGTACCATGCCCAAGTGTACTTTTTTTATGTATTTGCGAATGTGTTCATGTTGTGAAACTATTGCTTTTGAGTGGTGACGTCGAATCCAATCCAGGTCCCAATAATTCTTCTAGTCTTCCTGATGAGCTGGCTGAAGTCGTGAAGGCAATTAATGCGCACGTTGACGCACGCCATAAAGAATTAAAAACAGTTCTTGATGAATTGAAGTCCAGTCAGGCGATTTTGGAGCAAACTGTGTCAGATATTAACTCAAGATTGGTTGCTGTAGAAGCTCGTGTAAATTCCTTCGACAAAATGCCTCCAAGTAACCTGCAGCAAACTATAAGTGATACTGTTCGTGGGGCGAACGCTGAATTACGTTCACGCCTAGATGATTTCGAGGATAGGTCACGGCGAGAAAACCTTCTATTCTTCGGTATACCTGATGCTGCAGCCGAAACATGGTCGCAGTCCGAAGATAAGGTTCGCGAGATTATGTCCACTCTAGGTCTCCAACTGCCGACCGATGCCATTTCACGTGCGCATAGGCTTGGTTCATACGCAAATAAGAAGTGCCGTCCTGTAATTGTAAAGCTTTCTAATTTTAAGGTTAAGGAAAGCATTATGGCAAATAAGGCCAAATTAAAAGGTATCGGTGTCAGCTTAAGTGAAGATTTTTGCAAAGAAACTAGGAACACGCGTAAAAAATTGTACGAGTACGGAAAGTCGACTGGTCAACAGTTTGCAGTGCGTTACAACAAGTTATTCATTAACAAAAAATGCTTCGTTTACTGCAGTCAAACCGACAGCGTTTGTGAACTTACCCGTGAATTTACTTCTTCACTTTCCCCTTCAAGTACCAATATTCCTAGCAGTGTTCTTCCCTCTTCCTAGCAATCCCAACCTACTAAACGTGCCGCAACACTTGAACCAGTTTCAGTCTTGTTTACAAATATTAGAAGTGTGCTAAGTAAACGTGACGAGTTATCTTCTATAATTGATGACTGTTCTGCGGACATAGTAGTGTTAACAGAAACTTGGTTGTCAAGTAAAATTCGCAACACTGAGGTTTTACACTGCAAAAACACCTACAATTTTTACAGATCAGATCGTATAACAAGAACAGGGGGCGGTGTTCTTATCGCGATATCAGATAGATTTTCCTCTCACATTGTTCCCATAAGTTCGCCACTAGAAATTGTATGCGCGTGCGTTCGATTTGCGTATCAGGACGTGATTTTGTGCGTTTGCTACCGACCGCCTCGCTGCCCCTCAGACTTTTGCGAAAACTTCCATGACTGTTTGCACGCAGTTTCTGTCAGGTACCCAAATTCTCATATATTTGTCATGGGCGATTTTAATTTCCCAGAAGTTACTTGGGGCAGTGGGGATGGAACGGCTAGCTGTCTTTCAGCGGAAGGTAATTGCTTTTTAAACATATGCAATGATTTTAATTTAACCCAAGTAATCCATGAACCCACGCGCATCACAGCATTTTCTTCAAATATACTTGATTTGGTTTTCACAACTAATCCTTCGGTCATTTCATCGATTCACTACCTACCCGGGCTTAGTGATCATCGCATTGTACACTTCACCTGCGCAATGCAACCACAGCGTCCTATGCACGCAACTAAAGTTATAAAAGATTATGCGAAAGCTGATTATGCATCTATATGTACTGAGTTGGAAGTTTTCACTGAAAAATACATTGCATGTGCCGCTGATAACACTGTAGAGGAGAACTGGGTATCGTTCAAAAATAAGTTTAATTCACTTATAGATTGTTATGTTCCTTTACGAACTGTTCGAACGGCGTTCCGCTCTCCGTGGTTCACATCAGCACTTCTTCGCTTACGTAATAAAAAAAAACGACTTTACCGCAGCGCTTCATCATCTGACACCACGGAGAGATGGGCGGCTTATCACAACGCAACATTAGAATACAAAAAAGCTTATGCAGTTGCTAAACATAGTTTCTTCAGCGATACCCTTCCCTCTCTTCTACAGTCTAACCCTCGTAAGTTTTGGTGTCTAGTAAATGGTCCAAAAAATAAGAACATTGATCTTTGTGACGAACTTGGTTTGGCGATTGCAAGTGACAGGTGCTGCGAGGCTTTGCAAGACGTATTTAAAAAATCATTTTCCGTTGACAACTCCAATCATTTACCAATTCAAGCCGATCCTGGATATCCCCGAATGGAACCAATCATCATTGATCAATTGGGGCTATTTCACCTCATATTAAAAATGAAAGCCTCGGCTCCTGGCATAGATGGAATCGCTCCCCAATTTCTCAAACAAACTGCCACTTATTGTTCAGTCATTTTTTCACAGCTTTTTTCACAGTCATTACAAAATGCCTCATTGCCCAGTGACTGGAAGGCGGGGAAGGTGGTTCCTGTGCCTAAACCAGGTGACTCATCTAATCCTTCTAACTACAGGCCCATCACTTTGACTAGTATTCCATGTAAGCTTCTCGAACACATAATCTATTCTAACTTAATTATATTTCTCGAAGAAAATAACTTCTTTCACAACAGTCAGCATGGTTTTAGGAAACACTACTCATGTGAAACCCAACTACTTCTCTTCACCAACGACTTATTTTCAGCTTCTGACACTGGCTCCATTATCGATTGCATTTTCCTTGATTTTCAAAAAGCTTTTGACACCGTTTCTCACCGTTTACTCCTACTAAAACTAAGCATGCTAAATATTGACTCAAACACATTACGATGGATCGAATGCTTCTTATCTAACAGAACCCAACATGTAACAGCTAACGATCATGACTCACGCAATTGTTCAGTAATCTCTGGTGTGCCGCAAGGTTCTGTCCTTGGACCCTTACTCTTTCTAATTTATATTAATGACCTTCCATCCAGCATTACATCAACAATCAGGCTATTTGCCGACGATTGTGTCATCTACCGCATAATAACTAACTCTCATGATTCATCACTACTTCAATCTGATCTTGACAACATTACATCTTGGTGCTCACTCTGGTCAATGAAACTAAATATTGGCAAGTGCAAAATAATGAGGATCTCTCGAGGAAGTACTGACTGCACTAGCCCTGTTTATTCAATTTCTAATTTTCTGTTGTCGTCTGTCAATACTTACAAATATCTTGGTGTTCACATAGATAACAATTTAACATGGAATAATCATGTCAGTTATGTGATTAACAATGCTAACCGCACTCTCGGCTTCTTGCGCCGTAACTTTTCATTAGCACCTGTTTCATTAAAACTTCTTCTTTATAAAACACTAGTCAGATCTAAACTCGAATACGCCTCATCAATCTGGGATCCTCATTCTTGTTCACTTGTTAATGCACTGGAAGCCATCCAAAATCGCTCAGCTCGCTTCATTGTCGCTAATTACTCCCGTACCGCTAGCATCTCATCAATTAAAAATTCCCTAGACCTTCCTACCCTTTCTAACAGGAGGAAACAGGCCCGACTCTGTCTCTTTCACAAAATTTTTTTTATGAATCCTGAAATAAAGGGCACATTGTTCTCGTCACCTTCTTACGTTTCATCTCGCATCGACCATAACTTCAAAGTCCATGTGCCACTCTGCCATACCAACATATACTTCCACTCCTACGTGCCGAAGACTTCATCCGAATGGAACCACCTTCCTGCCTCCATCACCAGCAACCCTGATCATGCATCATTCAAGACTGCCATCTCTAACTTGTAACCACTCCTCTCTGTAACGCCGCAAATGGCATTGAGAGTATTTAAATAAATAAATAAATAAATAAATAAATAAATATATGTATGTAACGAGCTTTTTATACTGATATTTCCTGCACTTGCTCTAAATCTCACTGAAACTAGAGAAACAAAGCCCATTAATCATAAACTAAAAAATATGAAAACGAATGCTATTGTGGTGCTTGTCGCACGGCCCTGAATAATTCATGACTTCGGAAAGGACGTTCGGGAATTACGTATGTAAAACAGGTGCTTTTTCGCCCTATCGTCAGACATGCAGATCGTCAGCAGACCACATTTTTCAATCGCCTGGTATTCTCTGTGGAACAGCCATTCTCTCAGTCACTAACCCCTCCTTTTTTTTCTTTTCACTCCCCTCCCCACCGTCTGTTCTGTTCTGTTCTGTTCTAACTGTTTTGCTGTGGAGAGGTTGAGAAGCCTATTGCCTCGGCTACTCTATATCACAAAGTTCTGCAGCGAAAAATAAAATAATAAAACAGAACGGTACCCAAAAATTAACAATACGGAAAAGGATACGGAAAAGGAAAAAGAAAACACATAATAGCAAACTGAAACCAGTTCAAATAACATGCCAATACACAGTTCACACAGTCATAAACTATTTACACGCACACCTTACTACTCTAATGCCAGTATATACATGACCACATTTTACATAATACCCATCTCTGGCTGTCAGTCATAGGCGCTTGCCCAGTCCGGTCTCCACTAAAAAGTCTGTCAGGAATATTATTGCCTTTTTCTGAAGATGCATCTCAGGCCATGGTCCAAGTAGTTTTTTTATTGTGAGGGGCCATCTGTCCAAACTTGCTAATTTGTTCAATAATTTTTCTCTTTCTTTCGCGTATTTAACGCACTCCAAAAGAATATGGCGAACATTTTCTTCTGCATGACCACAATGGCATTCCGGAGAGTTGGATTGATGTATCTTGTGCAGGAAGCTGTTTGTGTATGCTACTTCCAATCTAAGTCGGTGGATCAATGTTTCTAGGTGTCGTGGGAGGTCTGTCGCTATGGAAAATTTTCTGTGTGGATCAACTTCATAAAGTACCGTTTCCTTTGATTTAGGGCTCTCAAACCACTTCTCCATCGAACAATGGTTAGCTCCTTGCGATATAAAATTTCGAATATCCGTCCCAGATATAGGGATTGTGCAATCCTGTCCTTCCTTCAATGCTTTCTTCGCGAGACTATCAGCATCTTCATTTCCCTTTATTCCAATGTGGCTGGGTATCCATTGGAATACGATGTTGTGACCCTGCGATGAGGCATATTCCACAGTTTCTGCGATACATTGTGCTATTTCACCATTTCTGTAAGGTGATCTCACATTTCTGATTAGCTGAAGAGCAGGTTTGCTATCAGTGCATATCACCCATTTTCGTGGCTCGAGATTCTCGCAGATAAGCTTAACTGCTTCAAAGATAGCCACCAATTTTGCTGTCGTCGATGAAGATTTGTGCGATAATTTGTACATCCTCTTTTTCTGAATTTCGGGTATAAAGACCGCACAGGCTGACGCTTCTTCTGTGCATGATCCATCTGTATATATCTTCGTTTTTTCATTATGCATTACATGAAGCTGATGAAGTACCAACTGTGCCGCTACTAGAGGTGCCATGTCTGCTTTCTTCTCTATGCCGTCTATTTCACGGATAACGTTCAGAAGTGGCAGCGTCCAAGGTGGTTTTGAAGGTTTTCATTGTTTAAATTCTGGTACTGCTGCTTGAAATGATGGTATAGTAACCTGTAGTCTCGTTGCCGTTCTTTGTGTTAGTGCACCAGATAAAAAATGACTTTCCTGTTGCGTGAAAATTCTAAATAAATTTCGAGATGTTTCTTTAGTTCGGAGTACTGCCAAAGGTGGCTCTTGAGCCTCCGCATACACTAAAGCACTGGAAGTTGACCGTGGTAAACCTAGACATACCCTCAAGCTCCTTGCCAATAACAAGTGAAGTCTCCTTTCGGTGGAGGCTGGGAGTCCGTGCAGCAGAGGCAGTGAGTAAGTTACGATTGGGCGTATCCAGGCAACATGTAGGGCTAATAACGACTCTGTAATACCACCCCATTTGCCCCGCAGAGATGCCGGAGGATTCGAATGGCCTGATTAACTTTTTGTTCCAGGGACTGGACATGAGGCGACCATGTTAGACTCCTGTCTAAAATTACTCCCAAGAATTTATGAGTTTTAACCATTTTAATAGGCTGATTTCGCAGAATAATCAGGAAATTTCCAGGTCTTTTTAATGTGAACGGAAGTATGGCTATTTTCGCCAGACTCAGTGCCATACCTATTTTTTTTAGAAAATGGTCTACATAATCCAATCCTTCTTGTAGTGTTTGTTGTATATTCAAAAACGAGGGACCAGACGTCCATATACTTATATCATCAGCATATACTGAACATCTGATGTTGGGTGGAAGATTATACGGGAGCTGCGCCATGACTGCATTAAAGGGAGTAGGGCTTAGTACGCTGCCCTGTGGCACTCCTTGGTTGACGACATGTTCTGACGTTGGGCCCTCCTGCGTAACTACAAAAATTTGCCAGTGCTCCAGGAAGTCAGCAATCCAACGCAGTATCTTGCCCTTGAATCCCTGTAACGCCAGGCCTTCCAGAACGTGAACGTGACTCACTGTGTCGTATGCTCGGTGAACATCAAGGAATACAGCGACGGTGATGTTTCCTTGCGTTCGTTGGCTTTCAACATCTGTGACCAAACCCAGAATGCAGTCCATTGCGCATCGACCTCTTCTGAAGCCGGCTATGCTTTCTGGTAATAATTTTGTCATGTCTTGCCACCATAAAATTTGTTCATTGATCATTTTTTCCATCACTTTTGAAAAACAACTTGTCAAACTAACCGGCCTAAACGAGTCCAACTGCATAGGGCTTTTCCCTGGCTTTAGCAATGGTACTACTTTTGATATCTTCCAACTTTCCGGAACTTTTTCTTCTTGCCAACTTTTATTATAGATGTCCAACAGGTAAAACTTTCCTTTTTTGCACAAATTAGCAAGAGCAGCGTATGTAACTCCATCTGTTCCTGGTGAACTTGTTCGTTTTACTGAAGACAACACATATTGGAGCTCCTCTGGTGTGAAGCTGTCATTCAGATCTGATAAACTGATCGCAGAGGACTTTGTTACAACCGCCGAAGCTGATTTTGCTGAGGATTTATATTCGCTAGTTTGGGCGGTCTCTCCATTTCTCAATATAAGATCGCAAAATTCTTCGGCCATCACACATTCGCTAACTCCTCGAGACAGCGCTAGTGCCTGTAGTGGTCTCGAGTGGACTACTGGCTGTCGGAGGGCGCGTACCATGTTCCACAGTTGAGGCGCCGAGGTAAATGGAGAAAGTGAGGCAAATAAATCTTGCCACCTTTTGGTTGAAAGCTTCTGCCGTTGGTTACGCATTGCAGTGTGTACTTTCTGTGCAACCTTGAAATCTTCTAAATTACCCGACCTGCGATATCTTCTTTCAGATCGGCGTCGTATTGCCCGAAGCCTCTCATACTCTGTGTCAACACCCGAATACCCATCTGGAATGGGTACTGTACGAGTTGCTTTTGTTAGTAAATTTTTTATCTTCGATGCATACGTTTCTGCGTCAGAACAGGGTTCAAGATTTTGTCTCTGTAGTTCTCGAAAAATTGCCCAGTTTGTAATTCTTGTTGTGCGGTTATTTCTCGTTTCCTTCAACTTTGGGTGATATATGAATACTGGCAAGTGGTCACTTCCTCTTGTGTCAGCGTCTACAGTGCAGTCTGCTCCAGCCGCTAATTCAGAGGAACACACAGTAATGTCTAGTACGCTGCAGTAGTTATGCCCCCGTAAAAACGTTGAAGAACCATCATTTAGTATAGTGTAAGCATAATCTTCGCATGTGTTTACTATAGCAGATCCCCTTACACTACAACGCTCACTACCCCACAATTCATGGTGCGCGTTAAAATCACCACATATAATTACGGGATCATGGTCAGATCCACACACTGCAGCCAACTCTGCGTATGAATTGTTTGCTTGAGGGTGCACGTAAACACCAACAACAGTTACAAAACGTTACCAAACTTCACTTTGCATCTAACAAATTCCGGCGCATCTGTTTTTGAAGTAGCCACAAGTGTCGACGGAATATCGCGTCTCACACACAACATCCCTCTGCTTTTTGCAGCAGGACGGTCTGCTTGGTACACCACATAATTGGACAAGCGAAAGTTAGTGGATACTCTTGTTTCGGAAATACACAAAATCGGAAACCCGTGCTGAGCGACGAATTTCCGAAAGTCTCCACTCATATTCTGCAAACCGTTGCAGTTCCACTGGAATATTGCACTTCTTTTGTACCAGTTAGATAGTACGGTAGCCATGATTACGACAGGAGAAGATGCTCAACATCTAGCAGCAATTTCACTTCTGGTATAGAACCTGCTTGTGGCAGGGATCGTAGAATTGGTTTGAGAGCCGCAAAGATTATTGGCAAAATGACTTGCTCGTTTCCGGCTGTCTCCGCCGAGATCGCATTTCTTGAAGAAGTTGAAGAAGGGTCACAGCAGCTCCCCACCCTCTGAACTTGATACTCTATGCCATTCCATTCTTTGGGTGCGAGTGCATGTTCCGAGCTCAAAGAATGACAAACGAACACGTATACTCCCACCATTCATTGCTTTTGTTTCCTCTCTCTCTGAACAAGAAATGAAATAGGGCCATTTATTGCGTTTTTATTTACTCGACCAACGTGCACAGAAGCTCTCATGCAAGCGGGTGAGATCAGTGCTCAGTAAATCAGCTATAGCACAGTGTACCAAGACACCGGAAGTAGTGAGCAATGATCTCTGTCTGCAGAGGCTCTGTTCAAGAACGAGGCAAACGTTTCATATATGTATATCACCATCGCATGCCAAAGATTATACAAGAAGGTCTTATGAAAGAAGAGCAATGCGAAGGCGTGACAATGCCCAATGCCGAAGCAGCTGAGAACACGCCTCGGGGATTCTTTTTTTTGCTGGATCACATGTGACAATAAAAGAAAACAACATCAGCCAGATTCACACTAAGCTCTTGCTTGTCATACATGAAAAGAACCGAAAAGAGTGAAGTAAATGAGTATATATTATGTGTTCAAGGGAGAGAAAAATACCAACGAGGTATGAATAGAGGCCATTCAATACAAAAGATGCTCCTTCGTGAGGAGGGCTCAAACAAGAAGTGATTTCAGTAAGTAGGCTTAACATTTAAATTACTGAAGACACTTCGTGTATAGTATACCTGCAGTTATTAAGAAAAATCACCAATAGTGTTGGCAGTGAATGCGCTTCAAGAGCCTTAAAATGTTGGACATTGCATTCACGGTGTGAGAGGAAAGACCACGGTGGCTCTGTCGTCATTAGTGAAACACGTTTAAAAACAACAGGCGGTCGAAAATTCCAGAACTTTTCACTACAGGGCATCCCTCACGATGATATCCTGGTTTTGTCACATGAAACTCTGAAAATTGTTATTATTATTATTCTGCTGTCTTACCAATTTCAAGTTTCTTTCTTCAGCAAACAGTGAATTAAAAAACACAAGCAGCCTTAAAGAGATGATACTATTAAATGTACATCAGAAGTATCGCAGGCACCACGGAATCAGATTGACAAACCCTACAATAACATACTAAAAGAAATCTACAGCGAATATACAACCACCAGTTTTTCATGAAAATGAGAAAAAATACCAATAAATAAGGGTGTAAAGCAAACAGATACAATATCTAACGGGCTATTCACCATGTGTTTACAGGAGGTTTTCAGGGCTCCTTATTGGAAAGAGTTAAGAATAAGATTTGATGGAGAGTATCTTAGTAACCAGCGATTCGCTGGGGACATTGCCTTGATGAGTAACTCAAGGGACGAAAAACAGCTTCTGATTTCTGGGCCAGACGCGAAAGCATAAGAGTATTTCTGAAGATGCTATGCACGAAAATAACCTAATGTGCAAATGTCTCGAGAGAAAACTGCACTTTGCGATATATAGAGAGACGCTGGAAGTTGAAGACCAATATGTCCACTTAGGACAGGTAGTAAACACGGAGGCGAACGATGACAATAAAATAAGTAGAAGAATAAGGATGAGGCGGATGACATTCGTCAAGCATTCTCAAATTAAGAATGGCAATCTCCCACTAACCTTTAAAAGGACGGTATATAAAAGCTGCGTCTTGCCGGTACTTACCTACAAAGCATATACCTGGAGGCACACAAAGAGGGTTTAGCTGAAATTGAGGACGCCGCCGTAAGCGCTGGAACGAAATGTGATAGGAGGAACCTTAAGAAACAAGAAATGAGCACAGTGGCTGAAAAAACACGCCGTGGTTAAGGATATTGCCACTTGGCCGCTAGGTACGGTGAGCGCAAGCCATGGCTGCCAGCTAGAATAGAAGACGATATTCTGAAGCAGCGCGTGCTCTGGTTAGTTGTTGATCATTGAAGCAGCCATCTAGCCAGTTTTCGGTGCGTCTCCCCGCCGGCTCAGTTCTTCCGAGTTGAAGACCTATTGTAGCACGTGACAACTGGTGGAGCTGCTGGGTAACCCCCCGCCGATGTTCCAAACGCCTTCAGGTAGCCCTGTACCTGCAGTGATAACACCTGTTCACCGCTCAAGTCGAAGACTCCAAGACCTACCTCCTGAGCGTAGACCCCTTCCCGAGATGACGTCTGTATCACCCCTGAACGCTAGGGAAGGCGCTGCAGTCCCCAACGCCCTGGAAAGCGCTGCAGCCACGTCTCATACGCTGTGGATGCCACGCGTGCCGAAGGTGTTCCATGGTTCCGTCTTGGAGGATGTCGAAGACTGGCTGGCTCAGTTCGAACGGGTCTCCGATTACACTGGTTGGACCGACTTCGACAAGATGAGGAACGTGTATTTCAGCTTGGAGGACGGCGCTCGTACTTGGTACAAAAACTGCGAGCCTTTTCCCTCGTGGAGCGTCTTTCGTCGATACTTGCTGGCAAGTTGGGCCAATCCCGATCAGCGTGAACGAGCCGAGCGAGTGATTCAGTCGCGCCTCCAAATGCTGAATGAAAGTGTCTTATGTACGTCGAGGACACGGCGAGCCTCTTCCGTCGAGCCGACCCCGACATGGCGGAAGAAAAGAAGGTCCGTCATTTATTGCGAGGAGTGAAAGAGGAGCTTTTCGCTGGCCTCGTTCGCTGTCGCCCAAAGACCGTGGTAAAATTTTTTACCGAAGCCACAACCATGGAACAAGTGCTGCAGCAGCGGTCTACTGTGTACGACTGACTAGTGAAAGTCGCTTTGTCAGTAGATCAGATTGGAGGTTCCGGAAGCAGCATCAACATCGAGTCTCTCTGCGACCTCATTTGATTGGTAGTGCGCGACGAACTAGAAAATATTCAGTGCCAGTCCCAACCTACTGCGGGGTCTATTTGCAGCCTCGTCAGAAACAAAGCATGACAGGCTTTCCAAGTGCAGCCTTCCAGGGGGGTCCCGCCTGTCCCGACGGAGCCACACCGCGCATTATACGCAGAAGCCGCCAGTCGATATATTCCTGCTTCTCCGCGCTTCGTTAATCTTATGCCTCAGGTTGCACTTCTTTCGCTGCAGCCCATTCAGCACTTGGAAAATGGACAGCCGCTTCCCAGAAAATCTGACGTATGGCGTATACCGGACACACGACCACTGTGTTATCACTGTGTGAAGCTGCACATGTGTACCGGGATTGTCTCTATCGTCGCCTCGGACTACACGGTTTTGCCGTCGACTCGCCACGGCCGAGATTCGGCGAAAGACCGAAAGCTATTGAAGTATACCTTTCACAACAGTGCATGCCACTGCGGTGGCAGTCACGGTCCCCATTCCCAAGGCGATCTTCGCCAAATTTTCGGAGCCTCCCAGGGGCGGCGCCGGCGCGCTCGCCAAGCCCTAGGAGGGAAAGCTAACGAAAGCGACCTTCGGGAGCGAAGCCGCTGACACTCGACGCAAGCAAGGCCTCCCACCGACGCAAGCACGGACCCGGAGCGATCCCTCGACGACAGTGACGAAAGCCAGAAGCAGATTTTCTTTGGATAGACATGTGGTAGTCGACGGTCACCACGACGTTAGTGCATTATTGGACACAGGTGCGAACTACTCGATCATGAGCGGGAAACTAGCAGCGCACATAAAGAAAGTTGTTACGCCTTGGTACGAAGCACAAATTGGTACTGCCGGTGGGCACATAGTCACCCCCATTTGCATGTGCACTATCAGAGTGAGCATTCGGGGACGTACGTTTCTCGCCAGCTGCCTCGTACTTCGTGACTGTTCCCGAGACCTAATCCTGGGAGTCGACTTTTTGCGGGACCACGGCGCTATTATCAATCTTCGAGAGCGCACCATGACGTTTTCGACAGCTGGATTCTCCGACAAATCTGCCGACAGCATCATGTTGCCTCCGCGTTGAAGCGTCCTAGTTGATGTGGTTTCCGACAAGTTACGGGATGGTGAGGTTGTCGCCGAAGGCAACTTGGCGCTTTTGTTCGCACTAGGTGTCTGCGCTGCACGCAGCCTCGTCATGCTCTATGACGGACGCTGTGCCTTACTTGTGACGAATTTCAGTAACGAGTACCGGCACCTGTTTCGTGACACCACCATCGCTTTCGCCTACCCTATCGCATACGTTTCTGAATGCTTCGCATCTGCATCAGCTGACGACGGGCCTCAACCGACACCAAGCGACGTGACTTCACTACTTGCAAAAGTTGATGTCAACTCGACCCTCTCGGAACAACAGCAGACCGAGCTACGTGAACTGCTATATCGATTTTAAGAGTGCTTCGCGTCCACCTTGAAGGTTTGTCAGACACCGATCGCCAAACACCGAATAATTACGTACACTGACGCCTCGCCCATAAAACAACACCCTTAACGCATTTAGTCAAAGGAACGCGGCGTGTGAAATGCTCAAGTAGAAGAGATGTTGCAACATGACATTATCCAACCTTCGAAGAGTACCTGGTCATCTCCGGTAGAAAAAAATATGAATCACTGCGATTCTGCTTGGACCACAGGAAACTAGACAGCGTGACTAAAAAAGACGTCTATGCGCTACCCCGCATCGACGATTCTCTCGACAGACTGCGGCGGGCCAAGTATTTTTATCGATAGACTCGAAAAGTGGCCACTGGCAGATTGAAGTTGATGAACGAGATCGTAAAAAAACCGCCTTCGTTACACCGGATGCCTAAATAAATTCAAAGTGCTTCCCTTCAGCCTCTGTTCTGCACCTGCGACATTCCAGAGAATGATGGACAGTGTTCTTACCAGTCTAAAGTGGCTCACGTGCCTAGTTTTTCTGGATAATGTTGTGTTTTCTGCGACGTTCGAGGAGCACCTGAAGTGTGTGCAGAATGTGCTGGAAGTGCTCCGCTCTGCTAACCTGACACTGAAGCCAGAAAAATGCCACTTTGGTTACACGGAACTTAAATTTCTCGGCCATGTTGTCAGTGCGGATGGCATTTGACCAGGGCTCACAAAAGTGCCACCGTGGCCTCGCTTCCCGTTCCACGTGATACAAAGGCAGTACGTCACATCCTAGGACTCTGCTCGTACTATCGCCGCTTTATATCCACTTTTTCTAGGATTGCTGAACTGCTCACTCGACTCACTCGTGAAGATGTTCCATTCGTCTGGGGGAAAGAACAGGGCGCAGCTTTCTCTGAACTACGGGAGCGTTTGAAGACACCACCAGTCCTCGCTCACTTTGACCAAGACGCCGATAACGAAATTCATACTGACGCCAGCAGCGTGGGTCTTGGTGCTGTCCTTGTCCAACAACAAGAGGGCACAGAGCGAGTCATAGCCTACGCTAGCCGTGCTCTTTCCCGCGCCGAGGTCAACTACTCCACGTCAGAGAAAGAGTGCCTCTCGGTTACATGGACCACGATGAAATTTAGGTCTTATCTTCACGAACGCCACTTCAAGGTAGTGACCGACCATTATTCGTTGTGCTGGTTAGCCAACCTACGGGACCCGTGTGGGCGACTGGCACGATCGAGTCTTCGCGTGCGATTTCACGATCGTTTACAAATCGGGTCGCAAGCACGAAGATGCTGATTTATTGTCCCGTGCACCTGTCGAAGTTTGTGGCCACGACACCGAGGATGACGGTGGTTTCCTTGGGGCCCTTACTACAACGGATATGATTACACGACAGCGCGCGGACGACGAAATTTGCGCCGTTATCGAAAACCTTGAAGGACGCAACTCTTCCATAGCTCGATGTATTTCTCGAGGTCTGTCGTCGTTCTGTCTGCGAGATGGAGTCCTGTATAATAAAAAATCCAAGAGCAATGAGAGAACCTACCTCCTAGTTGTGCCAACTGACATGCATGACGACATTCTTCTCGCCTGCCATGATGAGCCCACATCTGGTCACTCGGGTTCCTCTCGAACTCTCGCTCGAGTTCGACAAGCGTACTTCTGGCTTAAGCTTTCCGCATCCGTAAAGCGATACGTGAAAAGCTGCCGGGAATGTCAACGCCGCAAATCCCCGCCACTGAAGTCCGCGGGGCTTCTTCAACTAATAGAACCAACCAGAGCGCCATTCGATCAACTGGGAATGGATTTACTGGGGCCCTTTCGGCTATCATCTGCCGGCAGCAAGTGGATCGTAGTAGCCACCGACTATTTGACGAAGTACGCCGAAACAAAAGCACTACAACGCGCTACGGCTTCCGACGTCAACCAATACTTTATGGACCAGATCGTTCTTCGACATGGTGCCCCGTCGTGCGTAACCACAGACAGAGGAACAGCATTCACAGCCCAGCTCAATCATGACGTATTTAAGCTCAGCTACAAGAGCCATTGCAAGACCATGGCATATCATCCGCAGAGCAACGTCTTGACAGAGCGACTCAACAAGACCATCGTTGGCATGTTATCCATGTACGTAGATGTCCAGCATAAGACCTGGGAGCAGGGTCTACCATACGTCACTTTCGCGTACAATAGTGCCGTCCAGGAAACTACGTGATTCACAACTTTCCGTCTTGTGTATGGACATGAGGTCCAGACCATGCTGGATTCGATGCTTGTACACAATTGCGACACTTTGATCACGCCTGACGCAGTGCAGCTTACCCAATACACCGAAGAAGCACGCCTGTTAGCACACCTACACATTACGCACCAGCAAAGTACAGACGCATGCCGCTACAACACTCGCCATTGATAAGTTGAATACCATCCAGGCGATCAAGTTTGGGTGTGGACTCCAGCCCGACGCCAGGGATTGTCAGAAGAACTGCTCAGTGACTACTTCGGACCGTACAAAGTGTAGCGACGCGTGAGTGATATGAACTACGAGGTAGTCTCTGACGGTGCCTGCTCGCCATGGCGGCGAAGGCACTCCTCGGAGATTGTGCACGTAGGGCGACTGAAGCCGTACTTCACGCGGTAGCGCTACTGCTCCTGAACCTTATTGCTGTTTTTTTATGCGTACATTTTCTGTTGGTTCGACCCGACTTTGCCTTTGTACTTCCCGAGCATCAGAGTGAAGCCCATTTTTTTTTCAAGGGGGATAATGCCACTTGGCTGCTAGGTATGGCGAGCGCAAGTCATGGCTGCCCGCTAGAATGGAAGACGATGTTCTGAAGCAGCGCGCGCTCTGGTTAGTTGTTCATCATAGAAGCCGCCATCTTGCCAGTTTTTGGTGTGTCTCCCCGCCAGCTCAGTTCTTCCGAGTTGAAGACCTTTTGTAGCACGTGACAACATCATAGTTGAAATCAAGAAGAAGAAATTCACATGGGCCGTGCTCGTGGCATGTAAATTGCGCCGTACAGTTCCACAACTAAATTATTACCTTAAAAAAGCTCAACTCAAGCGTCACCGCTGTGCATTTTTCGCAACAAAGCTCATACAATTGAACACTTCTTTTTATTCTGTCATCGTTACTCTTATCACAGAAAAAGATTTTTTGTAGCCCTATTACAAAAGCTAGGAATACAAGTAAATGTACCAGTACTTTTATCATTTCGTGGCACTTCATTTAGTTACTGCCACGGGGATATATGCTCCATTGTGTTTAAATACATTAATGCAACTACAAGATTACCGTGCTAGTGAACCCTAACCTTTTTAGATCTTTAGTTTATAATTCGTAGCGATGTCTGTCAGGAACAAGAGATGGTTTGACCGCTTGCTCAGCAACCAGTTTTGTTTATTGGCAGTATTATCTCAAAACTAAATTTTCCCATTGGCTTTATTTCATTTTAGTTTGATTTAAGTATCCTGCCGCCCGGTTCTTGGCCCAACCCTCTCTGCGGGTGAGCGCCATTCATCTGTGTTCACCAACATCAGCTTCAGCATCAGCGTGTAGATCGCTGATCATTAAGGGTAACTAACTAGATTTCCAAAGAACGCAAACGCACGAAGGCCAGGAAGAAAGTTAGGCAGGCCGATGACATTAAAAAATTCGCAGGTATAACGAGACCGCAATGAATGGCGGATTATGTGAGAGGTCCTTGCCCGGCACTGGGCGTAGTCAGGCTGGTCGTGATGCTATCAAAACGTTTTTTTTTTCTTTTTCGCGGAATGGGGCGAAAGCTGCGTGCTATTTGGAATATCAATGAGGGCAGAAAGACCTGTAAAATCAATCCGCTTTCCTACAAATCAAATCCCGCTAGCATGATGCGCTGGACTCCGTGGCCACTGTTTTATTTGTATGAGGCATACTGCTGAAGGGGCGGGTCATTTGCCGTGGTCCTATTTGTATGCAGAACGGTTATGGTTCCTTTTTACTCACATCATTTCTCTTTTTGAAAACTTCTAACCCGGACCCTCACGTCGCCACTGCGCATAATCCGCGCAGAACCATCTGCATTTGTGCGGGGAGTATCGATTATTGGAAATCTGGATATAGCACTGAGCACGAAAGCCTGCTGGTTACACATGCGCAACAAATATCTTTCTTTGCGTGTGTTTTTTTTTCGGCGATGGACGGCAGACTGGCAGGAATAACATTAAAGTAAAAAAGGCATAAGACAAGAACGAGCTAAAGCGCTTGACACGTGATTATTATATAAATAAATATTTACACAAACGCACCATGTCTTCACATGAAGCGCATCTGTCATCTCACACGTGAGATGACGGAAGCCATATAAAACTACATTTATTACTCACTTTACTGCACGAGCCCGCGGTGCCAGTGCAATGTTGTGGTCATTGTGAAACCAATAAACCCCATGTGTTTCCTCCAACGCGAAAACTGACCGCCGTGGTGGTCTCGTGGCTAGAGCAGTCAGCTGCTGACCCGCAGATCACGGGATCAAATCTGGGCTGTGGCGGCTGCATTTTCGATGGAGGAGAAAATGCGGCAGGCCCACGTGCTCAGCCTTGCGTGCACGTTGAAGAACCCAGGTGGTCGAAATTTTTGTCAGGGGTTTCCAATAATTTTCAGTTTAAACGCAAGGGCTACGAATTCATGCGATAGCAAGAAATCAGAATGTCGCATGAAGAACGACAAGCAGCACCACACCTGCAGCGCACCGCTAGTACACAAAAAAGGACACTACAAAACAACACCTAGGAGTTGCGAGAACTAATTAACGTAACAGTTGTTACGTTTTCGTACTGTCACTGTCACTTGTGTTGTGCTTCAATAAATGTTACTCGTGTGACAGCAGAAATCTATAGTTGATCAGGCACGAACACTAACACCCACTTATTCTGCTAAATAAAGCAACCCACGACAAGGTGCCACTTGCTGGTTTCACTCTCATCAGTGTTCCCCTCATTACCGTCTGTGTCGGCCTCATTTCAGTGCCCACACATTTAGAACTTTCACCGTTGCCCATTCTCCTCCTCGTTCTCATTTTCGCATGTCAGCAAAAGGGCCTCCAACAATGGCACAGCGGACGTAATAGACATTGTGCCTCTAGAGCCTGTCCTGGCATGATATTAACTAATCCTGTTGATGCCAGCAAAATCACTAATTCAGCTACCTCCCGTCAATTATTTGGTTTTCAGAAGTTCAGCGCCAGTTTTTTTTTCACAACGTGGAAAATCCTGCCAGAATGTTGTCTTTTCCTTCTTCCCTTTCTTTTTTCTGAAGTATTTCTGTTTACTATAGCTACTGACAGACACAAAGCGCAGCTGTTTACGGATAACGTAATAGAAAGTAACGTCGACGGGCAATTTCGCTGAACAAACATTGCTGTGTCGGAAAAAGCAGGACGCGCTTTGTCTTTCGGAATATAAACAGCAGTAGAGCGTCAAGGACGAAAAGTCCTAGGAGCGATTCGAAATAACCTGTGTGACTAAATTTAGAGTAACGAGGTTTTTTTACAAATACTCAGGTATAGAAACTCAATCACATTTTTTTTTCAACTATTAACAGACTGAAAGCGAGTTTATTGGTTGTGGAGGCAAAGGAAGACCTGGGAAACGGGAAACTGATATAATAGGTCACAGGAAATTCTGTTCAGAGAAAAATGTACTAACTGCCAATTTTATTGCCATTCCGTAAATAAATGCGATGTCAGGTATAACACATTTTGTCTTCGGAAAATATCAACTCACGCTAGTACACCTGAGCATAATAGTTATGTAATACTGAAAAAAAAACGTCGTCTGCACAACGATATGACAGACAAGACAGCGTGAAAACCACAGGTATAAACCGGTGGAGCTTAACCGTGAGAAGTGTAAATATTTGCCGTAGACTCCTTTTGTCATTCGACTATCCATAACTCTATCGAAATTCTGTTTAAATGTTTTATCATGCCCTGCACATCAATAAATACCACTGTAGTGTTCTTGCTTCTTCTGAACTCGCAGTATTCGTTCTATACGGCGGCCTAAAAGACAGCAATGTGATTTTCTTTTTTTTTTGAACACGCAAAAAATGGGAACTGCTTACCCATTCTTTAATGTCCGCTGCTTGTCATGAAGAAATGCGAAAAATCTGACACCAGCCGGCAGGTCAATAAAAATATTATTCTTCCGTTTCAGAGCAGTTGTTGCACAATACCCCAATCAAGCGTACAGACCCCTTTCACAAATTACTCTTTTCACAGCGTTTGTCTCTCTTTTCATATCTTGATAATTGTTTGTGTGCTTCTTTTGTGGGAATGTTGCATCTTTGGGAAATTGCAATTAATATGAGCTGAAGGCTTAAGAAGCATCACATGTGCATTGCTCATACGACATCTTCTGAAGTATATGCGTGCAGAGGCTTAAAATTCACACACATGTTTAGGTTTTATTTAGTTTTATTGATTATGCATTTGTACCAACCCTGTCGGGATTATTTATAATATCTGTGTTAGTTTGGGAAGCAGTTTGCTATTGTTGTTGTTGTGATATGTTCATAATAGATATTTTTTTATTTTGTTCAATATTATTTAACGTTGAACATATTCACAGTCTGCTTTGGAGGCAGAAGTATAGCAAACGAATTTATGCAAGCAAACCTAAATTTTTCTTTACGTGCGCACATTGGCGCGACGTTCAGTGGTCACTTCTTGCTAGTACTGGACATATAAGAGCGAAGCTATAGTGATTTTGGTTAACGACAGTCATAGCTAAATCATCAATTTCTCGGCACTTTACCTAGATATGTGCGTTGTTTCGCTAACAACGGTGCACCTATGTGCTTTATTCGCATTTGTGCTTGATGTGCAAACCGTTTGAAATGAGTATTGAGGTATTGAGATTGGGGGAGATCATGGTAAAAAAATAAAAAGAAAGGCTCACTATCTATTCTGCAGTCGTGGTGGTCTCTTTATAATATCCTTGTTTTCAGATTCATTGACATTCTGGACAGTCACATTGCTTCCCAATGGTTGCTGCAGAATTATTGATACTCAGAACACTGATTTCGTTTAGAAGGTATTTTGTGAGGCGTTTGCGAAAATTTTCATTTTCATCGCACGGGCAAAGAATGAATGCGATAGCAAGCAATGCGATTGCCGCACAAAGAACAACAAGCAGCTGAACGCTTGCAATCCACAGCCGATTGCAAAAGAAGGACACTTGAAAAGAACGGGCAGGAGCAGCAATAATTGACAAAGGTCAGAGTTGTTACGTTTTTGTGTTTGAGCAACGTGCGGCGAGTGTCAGCAATGCAGAACCGGATGGTCTTTGATATTTTTTCCTCTCAAGTGCGGAGTGAAAAGTGGCGCCTCTGCTTCTTCGACCGCATGGTGGCATCTCACGCATGGCGTTTTTTTTTTTGTTTATCTTCTGTTTTTTATGTTTTTTACTTTTTATTTTTCTTGCTGTCTAGCTTTTTATTAAGTATCAAAAGCAAGTACATTTTATAAGATTGTATAAAGTATTTTGTGGGTTTTGAGCGTGATCCGCTTATCATTTCTATAATTTAGTGTTAGACGGCTGTTCCCTTTTCTTGTTTTGTTTCTACCTCAAGAATTGAGATCTTGGAGCTCTTCAAGCCAGGTTCCTCTTTTGTTCATGGTCCTCAACATTGTACGAATGTTGAACTAAATTTGATTTGATTTGATTTGATTTGATTTGTGACTAGAGTTACTGTATATGCTACCGCAGGTAGCTTCTACAAAAAGCATGGTTGCGGTGTTTTGTTTTTTGTTTGTCTGTTTTAACGAGTGGGTACCAAAAGGTGCCTGTTTGTCACGAGTGTCTCAAGATCAGTTTTTAAATATAAAGAAAATGTTGGAGCACTACATGATGGGAAAATGTTCAACGTCCTTCGAGACCCGTGGGCCGCCAGCTGTAATGATACATATCAAAGTATCTCGGCGTTATACTTCGGTACTTGCATTGCGCATAGTTGAGTTGTATAACGCAGCACATCGGAGTGAGTGGTCGATAGCTCGAATCCCAGTCGGGTGGTAGCAATTTGTTTCGTGACATTTTTTTCATGCCTTTGAAACAAACAACCTTACTTTGTTTCTTGCAAAATTGAAGAGAAAACCGAACGCTATATATGCACCATGCAGGAGTCCTTAAGTCCTGGAGGCATATTCGACCTGCTAGAAAAAGCAGAGACCCCCCCCAAAAAAAAAGTTCTGGCTTCCTCCCATTAACGAAAGAAGTAAATTACATTACAAACGCTATTCTGCTTTTTTTTCGTAACCATAATATTTTCCCTCAACAAATGTTATCTTTCAGAACATGCTATCTTCAACAAAATGTCCATAAAATTGTATTTTGCATACAGTAAAAAAATAGGTGTTGTATGTTTTAGAGTTGAATTATAGTGCAAACAACATGCAAGACCATAAATAAAGAAAGTTCGAAACACAGCACAGTCTCTCTTTTAGACTTGGCAACTACCTTGCCTTGCACGTTGCGATGCACATTGAAGCGTATATATGTGGTAGCACTATATAAGGTAGCAGTTATGGCTGCTGACAGCTTCGTTCTCCATATCCCACTCCCACTGCCGACCTCTGCGTATTTCCCTGCTCTGCGTTTGAGCGGGCCGTCCACGCAGCGTTACGCAATGCGCAAATAGCGAGAAGAGGTCACTCGTACTTCACGCTTCGTTCGGCCAGCAGGCGTACAGGATTGAATTCAATACTCTCTCTCTATATATAGCGGCTTTTACATGGTTGCTGATATCTATTTTATTTCTTTGTTTTATTTTTACCAGTACTTCAAGCGCCCCAATGACATTACTGCAAGGGGCAATTCTGGAAAAAATGGGAAACAATAGCAAAGTATATGCAAATGCACATACAAACAGCAAACGAACATAAAGTTTCCGGCCTTTCACATCAGCAGCTAATGTAAGAGCAAGAAATGTAGACATGTAAATGAATGAATGGGGATAGTATAAGAACGAGTAAATGGTAACCGTAAGAACGTTTCCCTCACTGTACAGTGTCTGTGTGAGTGTCGTCACTGCGTGAGTTCTCGGCGTCCGTGAGTTGCCGTTGTCTAAATTGTCAGAGTTGTAAGTCACAGGCTATCCTGGGAAAAAGCGTAAAGGTAATGTAAGTAAAAGTTTACTCACAGAGTGAGTATATCGAGAAAAATAGGAAGAGGGAAGGCATTAATGATTGGACAGAGAAGCACGGAAATGCACTCTAGTTCTGCAAGGTACGTCTTGGCGGTAAGGCGAAAAATTGGGGTAAGAGAACAGCGCCCTACCTCGTAAAAGTGCACCGCCATTTTCGCGGGAAACGGCGCCGACAACGGTGGCCACTGGGAGTTGCACGTTAGGCCCGCTTTTTGCACGTTAGGTCCTCCGTGGTGGCTGCACGGACACAGGTATTTCGTCATGAGGTACTCTATCTCACTACCACCCTTTCACCTCATTTTTCTGTTCGCACTTTTTGAGCAAATGCCATCACCATTACGATTAATTGAAGTCCCCTTGTTCGCCTTCTCTGGCTTGATGCTTGGAAAGAACTTGGCGAAAGGCCCATTTATTCAGCTTCCCGGGTCCAGCCAAACACTGAAACTGGCAGTGTCGTGCGTTGGTCCATGGAAGGCGTTGACAGAGAAAAAAATAGAGACACGAAGGGTAAGCTCAACGCTTGGTAATTTCAAACGCATTTACGAGCCTTCTTTATGAGTTTGGAGGCACCTGCCTTTACGAGCCGGAGCTGGAGAGGTCGAGGTAAACACGCGAAGCTAGTCAGTACCAGAAAGGTAAACGAAGTGAGAAGAGCTCTCTCTCTGTGGAGGCCTCGTGTTCCAAATTTTTTTACTTCTGGTGGAGCCCGCGTTCAAAGGCGTGTAAAAGGAAGGACGCGCGAAGGCGTCAACGTCTACTGGCCTATATTGGAGGCGAACCAGTACAATAATAAATGGGCGCTAACGCTTACACTGGCATCGGTGCTGACGCTGGCGCTTATCTCGGCGTTGCGTATGAGGGAAAGCTGAGGAGGCGCGAAGCACGCATTAATTGATTGCTGTTTCCGATTGGGACATCCAAATTGCTACTAGTTGGCGATGAAAGACAGAGGACTCCGATTGGACATGGAGACCCAAAGTCCAATTTAGTTAAGGCGCACGCTGAAAATTTTTATTCTTCAACAATTCCTAGAAAAATCTCCAACCGGCACTAACTTGGAGGTCCAGATCCATTGCCTATATACACGGAATGGCCAGTGAATGATTGCGCAGTAAGAGCACTCGGTTTTTACGATCAAGAAACTCGCTAGCAGACACCGATTGCTTCGGCTTTGCGAGGTGATGAGTGTGGCAGTTAAAAAAAAAACACAGGGGGCCCACGCATGCGCTATCTTTGTGTAAACGCCACTGGGAGGGAGGCTGAGAGGAGAGAGAGAAGGAGCGAGCAGACGCTGCCTGCATCGCCGTTGCGAGTCAATAGAGGAGTGGTACGATAAAGAAAAAAGAGGGGGAGGGGCGTGTATTCTCTATAGGGTGGTCACGCCACACACCGGATTCAGCTCGATCATAAGACGCTTAGCCTCTAAGAAAAAAATCTGATGACAAGCTTGTAAACTTTGCTCTTCCGCAGTAAAAGTATTGCTGTGGCAAAGCACGCTTTACAAGTTACCTTTCGTGGGTCATTGTCGTTGTATAGCAACATTGGGTGCACGCAACAGAATCCTTGGTCATTGTATTGGCAAGACACGTTATCACTGTAGCAATTTTAATGACACTCAAGGGTGTGTTTATGTGATCCCAGTGGGAGTCTTTAGGACGCCAAGTTTTCGATATGCGACTTCCATTGCACAATGGCGCGCATGCCAATGCTGCTAAGGCATTCTTGCGTTAAGTGAACGTCACTGGCCGTGAAAGGTTATTTCACATGTGTGTGGCTCTTCCATAATATCTTGTCTTTATGAGCATTGTTATCAATTTCTCGTTGCGTTCACGGTAAAGGAAAGAGCTATAAAAATGAAAACCTGCTCGTTTAGATTTATGGTACAGTTCATTTATGTTCACTGAAACATTCTTCTACTTTCAGCCTGGCCGTCAACGCACTTCTACTGAATATGCGTGGTTGGCCAGAAGTTAAAAGCGCACCTATAAGGGATATTGTGGATCATAAAGCATGGCAGGGGCAGTGACCAAAGAAGACAAAGGTAAGGGGTACAGCGAAGTTTTTCTGACTGATACTTTCCACCCGGTACAAATCAAGTGAAATATCGAAGTTGTTGGTTTGTTGCATTGAAAGCAAAACAAGATTGTCAAGTACAAGGTACAATAAGCATAGGATAAAAAGTAAAGTTGTCCTCTTTCAAGACAACTGGCTCAAACGCCAGGGCATATTTCATATTGATGGATAACATGGCAAGGAGTTGCTGTAGCGGAAAATGTCGACGTCTTTATTGAGCACCGCGAACTTCAAAGAGCGCAGTGTATAAAGAACAAATCCGCATCGAGTTCCACAGCCAAGAAAAGGGAACCGTTGTTGTATTGTCAGTTTTATTTTCCTGTCATTGCTTTTAGAAAGTGTCGAGCTTTCGCCGCTCCATAACTATGGTCTCGCTTGAAACTGAAGTTTCTTCGGATGAATATGGTGAGGCTGCGAAAATGAACAAATTCTGTTCAGGTTGTCAAATGCCTAAAACACTCACTTGTTCACTTCCCTAAAACTATTGCTTTCTGCACCTATCTTCTTATTCAACATTGGTGATTCAATAATAATTGTATTCTAGCTATTCCAAGTAAATTTACTCGTATTAGCCTCACTATTAAAGTTGTTTTTCCTGGTGTACTCATTATGGTTAGTGGATTAAATATAATGCCCTTTCAACGTATACTTATCATAACAAGACCAAAAACAGCCAATATAGCCAAATACATTAGCAATGGATTCCGTCCTTTTTCAGAAACGGGCTTTATTGATTCTGCGTTAGCGTACCGAAGATCCTAAAAGATTTTGTAGAAGCACTTTTACTTTTGAATTATATGAATGAATAAACACCCAAATTTCACGAAACTGACACGTAAGGAGGTTACTCCTCAAGACAATCAAACGCCATAAAGTCACGATGAAATCTGCATAAGTTTAAAGTTGAACATTATCATTATCAGTAGGCTGCCTGGTCACGGTGTGGAACAGCCATCAAACATTGAGTAGCATTCAATCGTAACGTTTCTGTCATTGAGTATAAAGCCGTCCGTGCCACAAAGCACCTTGGCAAGAGCTTTAAAACATATACAACTACCGCATTTGTCTACAGCTCTATAGTTCGCATGAGACCAAGGTAATTTTTCATTTCCCTGGAAATATTATTATTGTAGGAACACTGCAGTTTTGTTTCATTGTGGGAGCAGATTGAAAATATTCGGCAAAATAATTCCCGTATTAGAGCACCCAGGTTATTTTTACCACTGTTGCATATTCAGTCATTTTCCACGAACTTACTTTTTATTTTACAGAGCGTAGGTTTGGGCAAGTTGGCAATCAACTTTTTTTCTGTTTTACTGCTCTGCTGGAAATGAACGACGGCATAATACTGACGAGAACGCAGAAGTAACATCTAACATTTCAGTCATTTCGGACACCAATCGGCTGAAAAGAAGCATACGCAGGTGCATTTTAAAGGCATAGAAAGTGAAAAAACATGATGACCTGCAAACAAGTGTAGATATCGGGGTTACCTAATGTAAGGAATGGACACAAAAGTGCTGTGTTTAGGTACGATTTGTGGCTAAAAGGACTTGCAAGCGCCGAGGAACGCCAAACCGAAACTAAAGAAGACGAGCGGAGGGCAGGTGGCACGAAGGCGATAACAAGAAATGAAAAAGAAGAAGAGAAGAAGAAGGAACGTGGAAAAAAGCGAGCTCGAGCGGGGAGGCCTCGAAGGCAGACGAAGCAGTGCGCCGCTCGAGAGGACGAGTGCCTGGGAGCGTTCCTGAGCCGGACGTGGGACCCGTACGTGTCGGCCAGGTCGAGCTCCGGCGTGTTCGTTCGGGGTCGAGTCCGCCGGCCTGTTCAAGGTGCAAGGACGGGGCCTGCTGAACGGCTCCTGCCTGGGTGCAGTGGCCGGGAGCAGGTTCGTGGCGAGGCCTACCGGGCGTGGTCCTCGTGAGCCGGGGCCTGACCCTGAACCTCAGGAGTTGCGACCCTGACTGCTGGCCGCGACGTCTGACTAAACGGCGCTGCACACGGTAGCGCATCCGTGTGCCGTAAGCCGTTCCAGCCGCTCCAGCCGTGCCACCTTTGCCCTCGCGCACGTCGACGATCGCATCATGTCGGGACGACGGGGACCCAAACTGTGAGGCAGCGTTTTTCTCTTGCGAACTGAGAACTCTACGCGCTGGACTCGGAGTAAGCGTAGCCGCGAGCTCCCCGCATGCTAGAGGTCTGACTCTCGTACATGTTGCGTGACGCGTGGCGTGTAGGGTTGGACATATAGTTTTATTTTCACCTGCCACTTCGTTCTCTAGTGTATAATATAACGCTTCTTTTGTTCGCATCCATTGTTGATGTGAATCCTTTCTCGTCCGCTGTCAACAAACACAGTGACGAACGTCCTTAACCATCACAATTTCTGGCGTCCGCGAGACAGGACTAAGCTCTCGCCTTACATCTGAGAGCCTCACGTTGTTTGTGTGTGGCGGACGAGAATGGACGACAAGAGGAAGCTAGTTGAGCTAGGGAAGGAGATGGGGCTGAGTGGTGAGGCTTTGCTGGCATGGGTGAGCGCTGAGGAAAAAGAAATGAGGGACCAGAGAGCGAAAGATCGAGAGGAGGCACGGCTAGCAGCACAGGTGGAGCATGAGCGTGAAATGGCTCGCATGGAGGCAGAAAGGCTCCTGCTCGAGGAGCGACGTCGTGTCGCAGAAGCGCAGCGGCCGAGCACGAGTTCTGCGGACGATAGTATGGGTGGTGGTCAGAGTTTTCGCAGCCCACACAAAATGATTCCGCCCTACAATGAGAGTAGGGACGAACTGGATGCGTACATCCAGAGATTTGAGAGGGTTGCCATGAGCCAAGGCTGGCCAACCGACAAGTGGGCCCTGTCACTGAGCTTGTGTCTAACGGGTGAAGCCTTGACCGTGGTAGGACGGATGTCTGCAGAAGACTCTACGGACTACGCAAAGCTCAAGCAGACGCTCCTCCAGCGGTTCCGTTATACAGAGGAGGGATACCGCACGAAGTTTAGGGATGCCCGGCCCGAGAATACTGAGACAGGTCGACAGTTCGCGGGACGTCTCTGTGGATACTTCGACCATTGGCAGGAGCTGGCGAAGACTCCCAAAACATATGATGCACTGCGAGACAAGATGGTGTCCGAGCAATTCCTCAGGCGGTGCGACGAGAAGTTGGCTGTCTTTTTGAAGGAGCGAGGATGTCATAACCTGGACACGTTGGCAACGACGGCTGATCAATATTTGGAAGCTCAGGGAATTGTGAATCTCGCTAGAGGAAAAGACGAAAAAGGGAAAGCGATGGCTACAGCTAAAGTTGACACTGTCAGCGAAAGCAAAGGAAAACCGCTTTGTTTTCTGTGCAACAAGCCGGGTCATCGAGCTTCCGATTGCTGGACAAAGTCTCGAGCGCCCAAGTTGAGGTCGTGCTGGATCTGTAAGAAGTCGGGGCACAGATCCCATAGTTGTCCCTCAAACTCGGGAAAACGTAGAGAGGCATCATGTTCCGTCTTGGGATACCAGAAAGCGCAGCATGAGAAATCAATGGAAGATGCGCCTCACAATCAGGATGAGAAACATTGTCATGACACGTGTGATGGGACCCAAAGCAACGCAACTTGCGACAACGGGTCAAAACAAATGCCAACTGTAAAGGGCTATCTCGAAGGGAAGTGGGTTACCGTATTGCGGGATACCGGTTGCAATACAGTAGTGGTGAAACGATCGCTAGTTCCTGACTGCAACTTGACTGGCAACACCCGTACCGTTCGCTTATTGAACCGATCTGCAAAAGTCTTACCAGAAGCAGAGGTGTACATAGATTCTCCGTTTTTCAGAGGTCAGGTGCTTGCTGTTTGTATGGAGAATCCATTGTATGAAGTCGTGCTTGGCAACATTGCGGGTGTACTGTCAGCTGCCCAACCAGCCCCGAAGCAGCCAGCAGGACGTCGAAAACTAGCACAGATTGACCGTGATCCAGTATGCACTGAAGAAGAACCTGAAGATGCAACCTCATCAGATAGAAGACGACAAGATGACATGTCGGCGGCTGCAGGAAAAGAAAGGAAAAAGCCCAGTGAACTGATTGTTCCTCGGATCCAACCCCTGGATATCAGCCGGGAAGCGCTAAAGAATTTACAGCACGCAGATCCCACGCTGGAAACCTGCTTCACCGCATTGGGAAAGATCATATCTAAGAAGCCAGCAGTCACTGAGTTTGTGCTGGTACGCGACATTCTTTTCCGGCGCCACCGCACGGCAGAAAGGCGAGACTTGGAGCAACTTGTAGTACCCAAGGATCTTCGGAACACCGTAATGAAGATGGCTCATGAAGGCCTTCTGTCTGGTCACCAGGGGCAAAGAAGGACAACAGACCGTGTCCTTACAGAGTTTTATTGGCCGGGTGTACGGGCTGATGTGATACGGTTCGTGAAGTCGTGCGACGTATGTCAGAGGACCGTGCCTAAACACCTCGTCGGACGAGTTCCATTGGGAAATATGCCTATCATAGACACACCTTTTCAGCGGGTCGCCATCGATATTATTGGCCCGCTGTCACCAACGTCATCCAAGGGCAACAAGTATGTCTTAACGATGGTAGACTTCACAACGCGTTACCCGGATGCGGTGGCACTACCGAGCATCGAGACAAAGCGCATAGCGGAAGCACTAGTAGAGATGTTCTCCCGCGTTGGAGTGCCCCGTGAGATAGTGAGCGACCGTGGAAAGTCGTTCACCTCGAGTCTCATGCAAGAACTCGGTCGGCTACTTTCATTTCGTCAGCTACCCACAACGCCTTATCACCCCATGGCCAACGGACTTGTGGAGAGATTTAATGGCACTCTCAAACAAATGGTTCGCCGCATGTGTCAAGAACGGCCGCAACATTGGGACAGATACTTGGCTCCCCTGCTTTTTGCATACCGTGAAGTTCCCCAGACGAGCCTTGGATTCGCGCCGTTCGATCTCCTCTACGGCAGATTTGTACGCGGCCCAATGTCGATTCTTAAGGAACTGTTGACAGGGACCAACATCGATCCTGAAACGAAAACAACATACGAGTATGTTATAGATCTCCAGGAGCGACTGCAAGACACCTGCAAGGTAGCGCACGAAGAACTCCTGAAGGCGAAAATGACACAGAAGAAATATTACGATAGGAAAGCAAGAGTTCGACACCTATCACCCGGCGACAAAGTATTGCTGTTGCTACCATCAGATAAGAATAAATTGATCTTGACATGGAAGGGACCCTTCGCAGTGCTTGAGAAACGCAGTGACTATGACTACGAGATAGATCTCGGAACTCGGAGAAGTCTTTTTCACATTAACCTTCTCAAGAAATACCACGAAAGGGAGCCTTTTAATGCAGCGTCACGACGGCATGTTGCATCCAGTAGCCTACGCAAGCCGTAAACTGCTCGAACGGGAGTCACGGTACACAACAATCGAAAGAGAGGCGCTGGCTCTTGTGTGGGCTATCCAAAAGTTTCATGTGTACCTCTTCGGAAACCGATTCGTGCTGCAAACTGACCACCAGCCTCTTGCTTACATAAATTCCGCAAAACACATCAACAGCCGAGTACTCCGCTGGAGCCTATTGCTTACTGAGTATGACTTTGTGGTTGAGTACATTAAGGGCTCCGACAACATAGGTGCCGACTACCTCAGCCGCATTTGACTTCTCCGGTGCTTAGCGTTTAGTGGTGGCACAATTTCTTTTCATGTCAATGCACCCTTTCCCTAACAGAATGAACTTCTGTAAATAATGTTTTTTTTGCTATGTTTTCACTTTTGGGTACTCCACCTCGCGCGCTTGTGAAAAGTTGTTTTCCCCCTAAACAACTTTCTTGAGCAGGGGGATATTTGTAAGGAATGGACACAAAAGTGCTGTGTTTAGGTACGATTTGTGGCTAAAAGGACTTGCAAGCGCCGAGGAACGCCAAACCGAAAATAAAGAAGACGAGCGGAGGGCAGGTGGCACGAAGGCGATAACAAGAAATGAAAAAGAAGAAGAGAAGAAGAAGGAACGTGGAAAAAAGCGAGCTCGAGCGGGGAGGCCTCGAAGGCAGACGAAGCAGTGCGCCGCTCGAGAGGACGAGTGCCTGGGAGCGTTCCTGAGCCGGACGTGGGACCCGTACGTGTCGGCCAGGTCGAGCTCCGGCGTGTTCGTTCGGGGTCGAGTCCGCCGGCCTGTTCAAGGTGCAAGGACGGGGCCTGCTGAACGGCTCCTGCCTGGGTGCAGTGGCCGGGAGCAGGTTCGTGGCGAGGCCTACCGGGCGTGGTCCTCGTGAGCCGGGGCCTGACCCTGAACCTCAGGAGTTGCGACCCTGACTGCTGGCCGCGACGTCTGACTAAACGGCGCTGCACACGGTAGCGCATCCGTGTGCCGTAAGCCGTTCCAGCCGCTCCAGCCGTGCCACCTTTGCCCTCGCGCACGTCGACGATCGCATCATGTCGGGACGACGGGGACCCAAACTGTGAGGCAGCGTTTTTCTCTTGCGAACTGAGAACTCTACGCGCTGGACTCGGAGTAAGCGTAGCCGCGAGCTCCCCGCATGCTAGAGGTCTGACTCTCGTACATGTTGCGTGACGCGTGGCGTGTAGGGTTGGACATATAGTTTTATTTTCACCTGCCACTTCGTTCTCTAGTGTATAATATAACGCTTCTTTTGTTCGCATCCATTGTTGATGTGAATCCTTTCTCGTCCGCTGTCAACAAACACAGTGACGAACGTCCTTAACCATCACACCTAATTATTCAAAATAGATTTGAGAGAAGACAACCTTCTGCAAAATTTTTGCAGATCCGCCGTCGACCTTAGTTCTCGTTGCTATGTGGTGCATGCGTGTATTGTTCATGAGTTCACTATAATCAATGTGATGAAAAATCTTGAAACACAGAATGTCGCTAGACTGAACCTTTGTAGATGTTCTCTCTTCTTACTAAAGGCACCTAGTGCCAAATTCAGCACGTGGATATGTGTTACACGCGTAACGTCTGCCTTATTTTTATATACAATGTATGGTATGCGCTCATATTATGTGCTGCACTCCATACACACAGTACTTCTTCTGAGGCCTGTAAGGCGGTTTTAAGTAAAAAAGAATAATAAATAAATAAAAACACGCAGAGTCCCTTATGTGTTTGTCTGATCCTCTTTCGCACTTATCGAGAAGATTCCTGCACCTAACGCGGTTTAGCACTGCCTCTAAGATGGGGGCATAGCTTTCTACGCCCCGACTGCATTTGCACTGCCTCCGTGATCGGCCTACTACTTACCAAATGTTGATGATGTCATTCTGTGACACCACATCATGTCTCCTCACCATTGTGCTACACATCTGTGACATTGTGACGTCTTATGGTCAGTTCTCTGCGTGATGATGTGGTTCTTAATCCTGTTGCCTCTGTTGCCGCAGTGCGCTGACGCCGGGGTCACCGACGGCCAATGTTGGTGTTTGATGCGGCAGTTAAAGCTTTCGCCTTAATAAATAATTAAAGAACAAATAAATGCATGTCGTAAATGCAGCACATTATCACTAGCAGCAAAAGTAACTAACTTGTTGGCTCTCGTGGTGCAAATACTGCAGATGAAATTTTAACCAACGTGTCTTGTGGTCACCTGGTGCATTATTCCATTCTGAGTTTCAGAACGCCTAAAGTTAGCCTATAGTGCTCTATGTTCAATTCTTTATTTTGTTTTGTATCTGTGGGCTCATTCGTTGAAAAGCATCATACAGAAAGTAAGTGAAACTGCTTCAAATTATGCCTTTTTATTACGCAAAAGCACAGGTACCAGTTACAATCCCTATTTTTTACGCAACTTCGACATCCCACTGCTGTCTTTTAGACGAATATACCGAAACGAAGGGCGGCCATTTAAGTTTTAAGCCTTGACACATTCTCCACTCTACAAACGGTACGGGGTTTAGCGCTACAGCATTGGATTAGCGTGAGAACCATTGGCTTGCTTTCGCACATCAATCCTTGTACACCACGCAAATATAGTGATGAAAAATGAAGGGAAGGCCTCCGTACCGGTAGTAATACCGTTACATTTTAAAAGCATATGTTTCAGTGTTTAGATAATAGTTATCCTGTCATATTCACTACATATACGCTCCTCAACTTAAGCAAGATGCATACAGAGCTGATCAAAAAAAACTGTAGATAATGAATCAGAATGCTTCATGGTATGTGCATAGTGCCATCTAATTGGTTAATGATTAAACCTTACTACATACATATTTTTCTGTCTTTTTTGTTGCTGGTTTGTGTCTGTTTTTTATATTCGTTTGGGTCTTTGTTTTTTTATTAGTGCATTTGTCTGTGTACTCCATATTTAAGCGCAGGTTCAACGACGCTCTCGCTAGAAAGTGCTGAAAGCATTTTGCTCTCATTTTATATGGTGTTTGCCAAGAGACATAGAGGTCTAGACCAATAGATGTAAACAAATATTCACTTCTTTAGCGATGAGAACTAAAACAAGCAGAGTGCATCAGCTTTCGCGTAAGAACTACCCCGTACCCATTCTCTGCTTGACGTGAGAGCGTTGCTTATTCTGTCGCTACTCTACTGGCTAAGAAGGCTTAATACGGATTAGCCCTCGCCTGCCAGACGGACTTTCGCAGTGGGCACGCTGTATGCTCTGTGAAAGTGAAGAGTGCTTCTTGTGAGCAGAGCGTCCTCAAGCTTTCAATCTTTCCGAATAGGAGAAGAGTGTTGCGTTTGACCGATCAACATGGCTGTCCTTTAGATTCTTGCGCTGCGCCACTTGAAGATCGTATTTACCTACCGGACGGCTAATGCAAGTTAGCGAAGATAAGCGAAGTGTGTGGTGACCAGCCGACAAAGGTAAACAGCTCCGCGGATTTTGCACAGTACTTTTCCTGAAGCTCTATAGAAACCCCTTTCAATGAAGTGAGTGAATTTTAGCATTTTACTACGAAACTTTTGCTAATCGCGTATATTATTTCGCAATTTCTTTCTCACATTTTACCCTCACATAGAATGGCCAGTATTTCTAGTGCTTGGCTACATTTCAGGTAAACATAGGTTCAATCGGCATGCCATCACTATGAAAACACCACCGACACACGTTCTGATAATCCACAACATCGCACGAAGACAACATTTTAACCACTTAAAGAGTGCGTCACTTTTTAAAATTCATATTTATTAACGAAGTCTACCGTATGTAGGAGTATTATTGCAGATACACTTTAGTCCGGCACAATATTCGACCTTGTCGTCCAGCAAAATATTCACTCTCGAAGGAAGTTTAAGTAGCTGTATTAGAGAAAATGAAGTGATGGTTTTAATTTTATTTCTCACTTTCTCACTTACCGTGGACAGTGGAAGTTATTTTTGGTTTTGAATTTTATAACGTCTTAACAAAGACGGTTTGTCTTTATTTGCAAGTGCTCGTTTGCCACTTGAGCGCCGGGATTGAGACCCTCCTTCAAGAGCCCAAACACGGTTTGTGGCGTCTTGAAACTTGAAGGGAGCTTAAGAAATTGCGCAAGAATGAAAGCAAGATGTAGCTTCACCAATATTGAAATTTTTTACCGCTTCCTTCTTTGCTCTCCACGCAGAAAATACTACGCTCTCCGCAAACGGGATTTGTCACTCGACTTCTCTGAGAGCCTGCACAAGTCATCTCTTCTCTCTTAGCAAGCTCCCGCTCACCGCATTCGAAGGCTCCATCGAAAACCAAAACCTCATTCACATGTGCAGAACGGGTACTCAGCAGGAGTCGTTACGCTACCGACTTTGGGGCTCGCTTTACCCCCAGAAGACTTACAGGCATCAACACCTGACATAGCTTAAGAGAACGACGTAAAATATTCCAGCTAGCACAAAAGTAACACAAAACTGCTTCAAAGTGGGTTGGCCAATATGAAACAAGCGTCTTCTAACGTCCGTTCTTTAGTGCTTGAAATCTGTTCATCCGACTGGAGTGGTCGTATATTTCCCCTAATGTCCGGCCTGGAGACGATAGGAAGACGTTCCACAACCCTTTTCTTTTTTGGAGGTATTCAAAGACCACCGTGAGCCTGAAATGTAAAATATAAACCTTCTACAACCCAGACTGTAGTGTTTCGTTTTTTTCTTTTATGTGTCTCCTCACCCATGTTTCCTTTTCCCATGCTTCTATAGGTTTGTCGTTTCCTTCTCCCGAATATGCGGTCTCTTTCTGGTACAATTTAGGGATAAAGCAAGTCACTGCCAGCACAATATTCGCACCTAAATCATGCTTATTTGCAATAAATAAAATCATACGAGCGGCACAAGTACAGTGACAATATCTTTATTACATCACAAGTGAAATTACAAAAATTGACGTGAAAAACACGCAAGTTTTGCGGGACCACTTTTCACCGCAGGAAATGAATAGCGGATCTGCTTGGATTTGTGCACACTGTGATGAGCTCGTGTGTAGAGTATTGTATAAAAGTAATACGAGACGAGTAGCAGGGGAGAGGTAAATTGTTAAAAGCTCACTTGCAACGAAGTTTATCTGAAATCTTCGTGCACAGCTGTATTCTTCTCACACACTGAATGAGCCAAAGCGACAATGAATGAGAAACCGTGTTGCACAAATGCTGACCTCATAATCGTTGCTAATTTGATAGAACATTATCACGCAACTACGTATTGAAGAAAAATACTTAGATGCAGGTAGCAGTTCCCAGAGAACATGATTATCAATGGTGTCAGTGCACAGCCAGCTACGTACAAGCGTTAAACAGAAGAACAAGTACAATGGTTCAAATCAGGTGCCAAACTAATTGAGAAATGCTTAAATGTATGCCCGAACTACACAAACAATGGTCGTAAAGCGCATGTCCTAACTTTTAACATAAGAATTCTTGCACAGCTTGACATCAGGTGCATTGTTAAGTGAGCAAAGATATGGCCACCTTGCTACCACTCCTTGCGGTTGACGTCACGTGAATGCCTCCAAATGAATGGCGCATAGAACCTACGACAAATTACAAAGCTTATCGATGGACGAGACGGCTCACCAGGCCACTTCGCAGTGCGATTTATTAATGTTGCCAACCATACAGGCCCTAAAACAATTACACAGCTGCTTTAGAATATTATTAGAGACCACAAAAGTTATTAATGTAGGGTGACACTTTGTTTCATTTAAGGTCCGCAAAAAAAAATAAAAAAAAGACTAGAATTTTTTGGCATTTAACTTTATTCATACAAAAAACAGCAATTACCTCACCAATACAGATGTCATAGTTTGGTTTCTGTAGCGCTTCTTTACAAACATCTAGGGTAACTACAAACTGCGAAAAATAGAAGAAAAAAGAATTTTTCTTATCCGTCATTACCTTATAAGAGACCCCGTGAAGAGGCGGGACTAGATTACACTGTACAACGACTGGGAGTAAGCAAATTATAGTTAACCAGGCATGGTTGACTTGTTAGAAAGTATTTCGATTCTGCATGAGGTGCCTGTTTTAAAAAGAAAGCAGAAGGTCGATAGAGAAGATAAAATATATGCCACAAGATTCAACAAGTGCATCAAGACGGTCAAGGCGAAGTGTCACCACCACACTAAGAAAAAACACCTCACTCCTCCTCCCAAAGTGTCTTTGATTATCATGCCCGGCAATTTTGGCAGTGAAAGAGCGCATTCAGGCCCTAGTTCTAAGCATACCTGTGTTGGGAACGTCGTTATTACGAATCTCTTATCCACAAATTTGTTGAAGAGATACGAAAAGTACGTGACAGATATTTCTATCTGTGAATTGCTTACGAAGCACAAACACCTAAAGCTAATTTACATATATAAAGTAGCTCTGTAAAGCGGCCAACGAAGATTATATGCGCTCAGTTTAGCGAATGCAGGTCAACTGTAATATAAATAGTTTCGTTCGTATGCATTCAAACATGAATGAAAATTGTGGCTAACAATTATGTCTCAACAGCTGCATAACTTATTGAGCATGACTGAAGCAGTTACACACTGCTCAAACAAGTTCTGGCAGCAATTCAGGATGCAACACAACACATTCATTTGATTATTTTAACATTTTTGATGACTCGAACAGACAGTACAACGCAACAAAAATTACTTACCTTGAAATAACACAGTAGTCCGTCGTTTATGCTGAAACCATAAATTCAAAGAAAAAGAATCGCGTATCACAGCATCGTGTATGTCTCTTCAGTATAGAAGAAAGGAAGTTCTGAGAGCTCATCCACTAGCAAGGCGAACCGTGCGTCTTTCTATTGGGAATCTAACGGCACTACGTATAACCGTCAGTCGCCATAACAGTCACAAAATCTTACTTGCATTTGATCGGACACATAGGTTGTACATTGAGCGAAATCTTTTTTGCAGCGGCGTCTGTAGTTCTAAAAACCATGACACAGAAACAATTAACGCAAAACAAAGTATGATTGATGGGCGCGACCAGACATGCTCAATAAACAAGCCTAACTGACATCACAGCCCGCAGGAGGAGCGAGGATGGATGCAAGACCAACGCTGAAGAGTTCAGGAGGAATTAAGTTGGACGGATATCGCCGCCAGTAAATTACCTAAAGTTTTGAAGCCCTTGAGATTGCTGAAGCAGTGTCAAGACTTCATGGATTCATCATTTTGCACATTACTTTTTCTATCGCAGTGAGCGATGGCGTCCGCAGGCTTGACTTCAAATTGAAGTTTACGGCAGTTCATACATGTTCGTGCATGTCCGTGTATGCGTTGACCAAATTACACCGATCTGCTGCTTCGCAGAAAAATCGGGTCTTTTAAAGATATTTATTATAGCGGTATTTGAAGTTCTAGTTGTAATATTACTATGTCTACCTATATTATCAGTATTGCTGAGGGCTATGAAAATTTGGTCCTAAAAACACAAGCTATAAATAAAACTATGCTTGTAAGCATCTTCAAAATTTCGTGTCCTAGCAGGGTTTTTCGTCTTGATTAAATCCTTCCTGAAGTTGACTTCTTTCATCTGACATGCTGTCAGTTTAGACGATATATCCCCTAATAAAATGGATTATATCTCTTTCTTGCTACCCGGTACTATATACTGCTAGTCAGTCCTGAAACCGAGAGGCATGCTCAGACGGAACGATTACTTTATGCTGATGCAATAATCGTAGTACATGGTTTCGCCTACGGAAGACTTTAAGAGAAAGACACGCGGTTACACTGAAATCATCACTCTCCCTAGGTCTAATCGAACATGGTAGTGTTTTCTTGACACTATGTTTATAAAGCAGCCAAACAGCAGCCTAATCTAATAGGTTAGCTACAAACCTCTAGAGCCCCGACGTATTACTGCTTACCTATCACTTTTTTCCGGACATATAGTATACCGTACATACCATCAATATGTCATGCACCGCAGCCAACTCAAATCTCCTATGCTTGTGCCTTGTGAAAGCAGCTTGTTTAAATTTATCAGCCACTGACACAATCTTGTGACCACAGTTTGCCTGTCTTGAAAAGAGAACTCAACACCTTCGGCCCTATCAAATGTTATTGAAGCGTTACTATCGAGTAATGACATTTCATAAAATAACAGTCACTATCAGGTTGTTTTAGGTTCACTGATTGAACAAAGCCTCTCTGGGTGATCCACAATTCACGTCATTCTGTGCAAGTTGGTTCCGTGTTATACCTGCAAACATAATTTTCTCACTCCATCTAAACAAATGTAATCTTCTTGCGTTACCCATGCCTTGGTAACCACGGCACTACATATATACTCATCCCCTAGTAATAAATGCCCTGCATACCACACAACAAGCCAACGACTCTTTTTTTTTATCAATGTCAATTAAAATGCTGGCTACCCACCATTTTTTTACATGACTCATTCTACTGTCTTCAAACCTCATAAGCTAACGGCTATCAATTTTTCGTCTGATTGCATGCTTTGTCTTTGTTCACCTTCCTTTCGATCTACAATGTTATGCTCCTAGTTTCAGACCTATTAGTTGCAACAAGATGTATGCAAATAGATTTACTAGAAGCATTGAAGCTTGGGCGGGTTCGTAAGGCATTATAAAATAACGTTGAAGTGCCAAAAACAAGAATGAAAGAGGAAGAGTGGACACGAAGAGTGCTAACTTCAACCTGAAGATATTACAAGAACAAAGGCGCCTTTAGTTGGCGCACAAGCGTGCTCACTTGCGCATACTGTTCGCAAAAAGCCAACCCCCTCCCCTATTACCCCCCCCCCCGCAAAAAATCACAGTGATATAGCACCAGATTTACGCTGTAGATTACATTCACATGCCAGTAAGCTAATTGACGGCTGACTTACACAGTCATCGCATTTCTCTTTTATATCAAAGGCTTAGAAGGTTTCCCAAGTTAAATTGTTGTCATGTGTACATATTGCAAAAGTGTAAAAAAGACAGGTTCCCATCTGCAGTCACAGTAATGCATCGCAAGGTGGAAAATATACTGTTCCTTTACGGAGCTATGACGCTCTCTATGTGTCGAGCGGCCATTTTCTTCAAGCGGGGTAAATTCGTGAAAATACGAAAAAAATCACAAAACCCGTTTTTTTTAGGTCACATTTGCCTGTTTGCTTTAGCAATCCACCTTGACCAACTAAAAAGCATCCTGAGGCGCTGACACAATCACTGCGTTTGGATATCTTGCGCTACACAGCTTTTCTACGTGTTTCAGAACACTTAGTTGCATGAAATGCTCACATGACCTACTAACGGGGGAATGTATACAAGAGAGAGTAATGCCGTTTTTCACGAGTTTAGAATATGTTGTATTATAATCGAGCAGACTTTGAATGGCCCGGGGAAGGTATACGTTTAACAAATATGGAAATTCTAAAAGATAGAACTTGCTGATCCAGGTACATAACCACGTTATCTTGTAGCCACTCAAAGGTGCAATTCTGTCTTAGCCTTTGTTCACTGAACAGTCTAAATATTCGCTACAATGCCGTTGGAATTTAACTAAAAAAAACCAGGTAATTACCTACGCGCCACACCATCTTAGTGGGAAAGCCACAAAAATGCATTTGTTAGGCCAAGTCGACGCAACCCTAAAATTACTGCTCGAAATAGGGGCTACTCAAGACCTATTATCCTGAATTGACCAAGGCGGTGTGCAAAAGCAAGAACACGAATGTGTCGCTGAAAAACTAAACGGCCCTTTGTGAATTTTCTCTGATTTCTCAAATTTTCGCAATGCAAAATGTGTGAAAATCTGTGAACTTAGCGTCCTTTGCGTCCACTTTTTCTCTGCCGTCCTTGTTTTTAGTCCTTGAGTTGTTTCTACATATATTTCACAAAATTGTATTAGTCATTGCCTAATACTATGTCGGGAACTATGTCGACCTATTACGTATGCTTTTACCAGTTTTTCCCCACCTAGCGAATGTGCGTGCATTCGCTAGGTGGGGAAAGTCTGGCAAAAACATGTCACTATTCTCCAGCTCATAAAGATCCCCCCTGACGAGATTCTGTCCTGTGGCGCAAGCTTCAGATGGGTGTGTTTCCCAACCCCCAGCTTTATATCAAGGTATACCCACACCACGTGGAACCACACTGTGGATGCTGCTCACAATCAGCCACCGTCATACACGTCGCATGGATGTGCCCACAGTACGCTGATACTTCACACGCAGAAAATACGTGAGTGTTCCTTCTGTGTACCAACAACACAGAAAAGAAACACCGGGTAATCTCACGCGAATTTGAGGGCGTGGCGTCCTAAGGAATCCCCGCTGACCTCCTCTAAGCAGCGTAACCGACCTCTGGGCCTGTCCTCTTTTTTGGAAGAAATAAAGTTTGACTATCATCATCACTTTGCGAACAAAAAAGGATGCGCATGTAATTAAAACGTGAGACACCGATCACACACAAATTGTGTAGGTATAGAGAGAAATATACAAGCAGCGACACGATGTTAACGTGTTGCACGCATCACCCAAAGCTTGTGTTGCAGAACACTCGTCATGTTCCCGTACAAAGGAGGTGTGGTGGCAAATATGGTGCAGGCTGCAGCTTCCCCCGTATCTGCATGTTACACTGCCAATGTTGTCAAAATACGATAGTCTTGCATCTGGAGAGAGTGAACAAAGCGCTTATTTCGTGTTCTGCGCAAGAAAATTGGTGAATGGTATACTGGAGGAGCTGCGCTAGAGTGCTTCGAGCGTGAAGCGTAGATGAACGAGCGCATCAAGTAACGTCACACGTGAGACATGAGCGCTATCTGGCAATAATCTCGGAAAACGAAACGCGCGCGTCCTGCGCACCTGTTTCGGAGGTGATAAGGTGTAGAACGCAAGGCGACGGGTATGTGCCGTCGCCTTGCGTGGTATGTGACGTCTACTTCTCGTTCAGGGTAGTTTTGGGGTCACCATGATACCGACTGCAAACAGCTGCAAACAAGGCACGCTAAAACGTGAGTACACGGTAATGAAACGTTCAGCGACAATCTCGGTGCAGCCTAGGTTGACAGAACCCACTGAGCTCCATATGGCGGCCTGTCAGATTCCCTTCGTCACACTTATGCCTGAATGCAGCTGCCCATCTATGGAGGCTAAGCACTCACCACCAAAGTCATGCGAGTACATTAGCCATAATCATAACTTGTACTCACCCTCTAAGATTGGCGGCCACAAAAGTAACTTACATGTTTCAACGAAGCACCAGAGATGAACATGACAGGAAAGAAGGCGATGTTTAGTGATACCACATGCAGACTGCGTCCGATCTTGCACGCCTGCCCTCAAGTACTGTACCTTCCTTATGAATATATTCATAAGTGCTTTTTCCACATTGTGTAGTTTAAATGAGTTTAAAAAGCTTTTCAAAGCGTTTTAACTTCCTCCGACCAGCTCCCGCAGAATTCCATACGAAGGAGCGTCAATGGTATCTACAATACTACATTTGTCGAATCATGGGCTGCATCATCGCACGTCGTCTGTGCTTTATCAGGCCACATTTGAGATATCATTGTATTAATTATTTCTTACAGATGATGATGATGAGTCCACAGCCATGGCTCGTACCTACTCTGGGGGATCGGCCAAGAATTGATAACTTAATTCAGTGAGACTTTTTTTTTCTATATTCAGTATCGATACTCCCCACCCGAAAAAAAATATAAGACATCCTAGGTAAAATGAAAGGAGTGCTTCTTCCGTCATCACCTTCTTCTATACTTTTTGCCATCGTATTTCTCATAATGACCACCATTTCCTCCTTTTTCCAACTACTCGCTTCTTTCTTGTCTTCAGAAAAGTATCGTTCCTTTACGAACACTTCTGCAACTGATTTATTTTTTCGCTGGAAATGCAGTTTGTATAGGTCACATTTTTTTCTCCATCACAGTAAAAAAGGTGCAACTCTTGTTTCTCTGTTTTCTCTCTCGTACATGAACCATAATTTTATTTCCCACCCACCCCCCGGTTTATTGCGATGACTAGCGTAAGTCCCTGCTACTCCAACTACGTTCAAATATTTCACTTCTTCGCTTAATTCTTCATTAAAGTTAGGTAATACTATTCATGACGAAATGTTTTTCGAGAGTCTCGTTTATATTTTTTTGTTTTCTGCTTTCATTTATGCCTCTTTCATCACCATATTTATCGTCAATATTGCCCATTTTTCGAGAGAAACCTCTGCCATCAAGATTCCCTTTTCATACTCGGGACTACAGTGTGAAAAAAATACTGGGTGTACAAACTTCTTTCGGCCTCTTTTCCCTTGGCTTTCATGCAGGAGGTGAAAAAGAGAAAAAAAGGCATGGTACATACAGGATTTGAAATTCTGAATTTATACGAAAGATTTTGACAGGAAACAGAAGAGGCATAAAAGAGACAATTCCAAAAAACATATCCCTTCTAAATACAGCGAGATCAGTGACGTGGGTGCCTTCGCACATTCCCTCGACATTCCATACCTCCAACATTTTCATGCCCGCCACCCATCGCACTTTACCTCATCCCGACTATCTATTTCATTTCACCAGCGCACATGGGAAAAGAAGCGCATATATATCGACTCCACCAAGTCGAATAGCCTCCTAGACCCTCCACAACGTTCAGCGGAATCACCGGAGGAGCTCTCTCAAATGGCGTCAGAGACGACGCCTAAGAGCCCCGAGGCACGCGGGTTCAACGAGAAAAACAAGGAAGGAGAATATATATGATAAAAACAGCAGATTATGAAGCAGAGTTGTGACACAGATTCAGATGCTCTCACATCTGATGTTTTGAAACTTCTTTTTTGAATCGAAATGCATTTTATCACAGGAGTCTTGGAAACTCGGTAGTAATTCAGGCCATGTCCCCGAACGCGTATCGCCGAGAGGCAACGGGAGTCGTGGTTTGGCAATCAGGAAATGATATGTTATCTGTTTATTGAAAGTGTATACAACGTCAATTTTATCGTGAAAACGAGTATATATATATATATATATATATATATATATATATATTTATATATATATATATATATATATATAAGGGAAAGAAGTGTATACCTAAGGGCTCGTTTTTCCGTGTTTTTAACACAATATTAATGAGATATAACAGACAGTAATGCCAAGGAATGTACAAGGGAAGTTATTAAAATCAATGGAATGTAAATAAGAAAGAAAAGTGGATGAAAAAATTACCAACTGTGAGCAGGAATCGAACCTACGACCTTCGAATTACGCGTTCGATGCTCTAACCACTGAGCTATCACAGCGGCCCTCCCTCCATCCACTTTTTTGGGTTTATCTGTGAATTTAGAAGTAGGAGCGACAGTCAGTGCCATCTA